>NC_087515.1:38560956-38888956 GCF_963921805.1 Phalacrocorax carbo | reverse complement strand
TGGCTAGATGTCCCTCCAGCATTAACCAGCTCTGCCAGGGATTAGCCCAAATCCTGGGGACAGAGTGGAGCAGAGGAACTTGCTGTCCACTGTTATCAGCATGCAGCAGTCAATTTTAGGCCACAAGGACCCGCAGGACTGGGAATTTCTGTGCTCCTCTGTCTTCCCCACAGCACCTTGGAGAAGGCATATGTCCTTGCTTCTGGCTGATTCTGTCCCTGGAACAGCTGAGGCAGCAGCACAGTTCTTGTCCCAGTTCCCTTCTCTCCCCGCAGCTTAGACTTGAGTCCAGTGGACAGGGCCTCCCACTGGTACACACAGAGATCTTGCTATCCTGTCACAGTTTGCTCTATTAGCACTTCTGAAGACGTATAGAACAAAAATGCTTGTCTTCTCTGTGCACACTTAAGCAGCAGTGAGGCAGTAAACAATGCTGCATGTCCTAAACATAGTAATTGAAGCCCTGCATGTAAAGAGAATTTAACCAAAAAAGAGAGAAACATGAGAAAACCAGATTTAACTTCTGGATTACTTAATGGTTATGGGTTTGTTTTTTTGCTGGAGATTTTCGAGAAATGAAACTGCACCGTTTGTGAGACTGCATTCTCCTTTCAAATTCCCCATGCTGTCATGTGCCAGCCTTTTCCCCTGTGGAATTTCAAACACGGCCTGTTTGAAAGCTGCCCTGAGCTGAATGGCTTTTTCACGGCTTTCTGGATTGTGATGATTCTTTAAAATGATTGAAGATGCTCCTTTGCCACCTGCCTCGTGGTTAGAATCCCCAAGTCTTTTATAAAAATCTTCTGCTCTTATGGGAACATGTTCCCAGCTTCTGGCAAAACTCTTTAGGTTCTGAGGCTGTAGCCCTGTTGTTTGTATGTGCAGGAGGGACATGGATGTGTGTGTGTGTGTGTGTGTGTGTGTGTGTGTGCATGCAGATGTTTCCTAATGCAAACTGTGCAAGCTCAGACTTCTTCCCACTGCAGTTCTGCTTATTCAGATGAACTGCTCTTCTGCGAATGCTCCAATATCTTCAGCAGGTGAGACAATTTCCTGAGTGTAGCTGTCAGTCCAGGAACAATGGCTGCTGTGGTGTTTATATGTATGTAGGCTGGAGATCAGGGAGACAGGGCAGAGCAGGGACTTGGGGATTCAAGCATCCCCTGGCTGCTGCTGCGCCTCCTGCTCTAGCAACACGGTCAGTGCAGTGGCAGGTATGGACAGAATGGTGGGGATGGGAAGGCATGACTGTATGGAGAGAGAACAGAGATCTGGCAGTAGAACTGATCCACTGGTGTGTAGGCAGCTATATGTTTAGTAGACCAGTGTCTTAGCAGGGCTGAGGGGAAAACAGTCTTTCCTCTTTCATTCACTCCCTTCCACGTGCACCTCAGTCACTAAGAAAGTTTCTGGTCCCTGCAGCTCAAGACACCAGTGTGGTATTTTGGTATTTGTGCCAGGGCTGTTAACAGTACCTGACATTTTATTTGCCAATAGTAGACTCCAGAGTTAACAGCTGTATTTACATGACATAGTGGCATCAGGAAGGCAGGCAACAGCTGCAGAGCCACCAATGGGAAGAAATAAGAGAACTGAGAGGTCTAGAAGACATGATTCAAGAGGCAACATTGCAGGAATGCAGACTGTAAAGTCAAGAGAAGATATATCCTCACAAACCTGAAAGTATAGAGGTTTCTCACTCCTACTGTTGATAAGAAGTCAGGAGGTGAAGCTACAGGCAGGGATACTGAAGTTTGACATGAGGAAAAGCTTTCTATAGCCATGAGAGTAGTGGTGTAGGCAACTGGATTATTGGTAGAGAGGCAGAAGTCTGTCACAGAAAGGTTTTAAGATTAGCATGACCAAACCTCTGTTGAGTTCTGATCAAGCGTACATGACATAGCTCTCAACATCATTTCATTAGAAAGATATGTCTGAGAGATGGACAATCAGGAGACAGTGTGAAAGCAAAGGGAACCTGCCTTTAGGCTTTGGACAAAGATTTGGTGTAGGAAAGCAGTCAGAGCACTGGAAATTAGGTCACGCCAGAAAAACAGATCTAGGTAGAAATGCTATCCAAGCTCATGCAACCTGGGAGCGGACTGACCTTGGTTCCAGGCTGGCGGTCAATTTCCTGGGCAAATGAGCCACTGGGGAAGAGAGTTTGTTGCTGCTCCAAAGCCCATGATATATCCCACTTGGGTTTTGTCCTGTCAAGGTTTGTTCCAGGCTCATAGCCATATAACTCTCTTAGCAACCTCTTCCATTAGTTTTTCATGCTTAGCCATAGGAACCTTGAAGCTTACCCAAATGCTGTCAGAAGCAGGCGACACAAGAAGGCTCGTGTTGGAAACATTTGTCCAGCCATGGTGGTTCCTTTCACTTGCCCTGCTGGGAGCCTTCTCCCACTGTGAGCTGCAAGTTGAGGTATGTGGACAAACAGCCTGCCCTGACCAAACTGCAACACTAATGAGACAACAGCACAGGGGCACATATGGGCACTGCCCATAGCAAAGACAAAATAATGTCTTTGGTTATCCCTGGCTTATGGCTGTATAAGATACAACATGAAGTAAAGGTATGAGAAGCTACCAGAACCTGCAGATCATAAGAAGAGTATATGTAATGTATATGCAGCTGACCATCCCTGACCAGCAGTTACACAAACTAGACAGCAGCATGAGAAATGGTAGAAATGAGAAACATTGCATATAACAAAAGCAGGGTACTAGCTTAATTGTTGACTGAGGTAGATATTACCAAGGCAACCATATTGTGAGCACCAAATAAGTCAGGGAACCTGGGGCCAGTGAGGGAAAGGTAAGCACAGGTGGATGGCTTCTTTGGGAGGAGAGGCACTTGGTAAAGAAGCAGAACCTGAGAAGAATAAAGGGGACAGACCAGAAGATAAGGTAAAGCAAGTGACATACTCAGGACTGACTGGGGGCTGTTGGTCAGCCCTGTGTTTATGTCAGTTTGAAGTATGGCAATAAACCAGCTATTTCTACCATTCTTGTGTCCAGCTTGCCTTCATGGTCAGGAGGTACTTTGTGTGCTTTGGGATTAATGAGACTTGTCTCCCTGTGACTGGCGAGGAAATGCTTGAGGGGTAACCTAACCACACGGCCCTTCCCTTCCTTGACAGCCTGACACTGTCCTGCAAGTCCCCATTTCTCCTGAGTGACTGTACAGAGGATCATAAATGTAGACATTGGCACCATAGGAGTTCAATAGCTGACGACTAATACAGGGAACCATGTGACAAATGGGCTACACATGGGCATGACTGCACCTGAAGTCAATCAGGGCATACACATCTGCCATGTTCAGCACACATCCAGCTCTTCAAAGAGCCCAACTCACCGTAGTGCCTTCCTGCAGATGGTTTTGGGGGGAAAGAACTAGCTAAAGTGAAGTCTCTGCACAAGTCACAGCCACTAAAGAAGGGACATGTGTCAAATAAAATCCACTCCAAAGACAAGAAAAGAAATTACAACTCAGAATGAAGGCAGGGAGTTTGTGCTGGCAAAACATCAGCTTTATTAAGGTTAGAGTCTTCAAACTTGTCTTGTTCTGTAATTTTCCCTAGGCTACATACATCAAGACACATTTCAAGATAATCAGACTGTCTGTTTCAAAGAGAAGAATGTTAAAATTGGGTATGTTTTTATCAACAGGGACAGAAAATACCTAGAAAACATGAGTAGTGGCACAGCTTGTAATGCTTACAAACTTGCCCTGTTTTGTAGCATTCCTCTAGGTCTGTTCATCAAAGCATGCTTAAAAATAGTCTGCCTCATTATTTTTAAAGTAAGAACATTGAAATTAAGGGTCAAGGGCCAAAAGATTTCTAGTGCATTATTGTGGAGGTACATCTTCAGGCATTTTAACGCATTAAGACACTTTCCAGGCACAAACAAGGTGCACACCTGGACAGGCTTGCCCCAGCCTCTAAAAATGCAAGAACTGTCACTGAAGTATGGATCCTTGGATGGGTCTTTGGTGATTTATGATGGAGATTCTCAAGTGTCTAGAAAGGGACTAATTTTTCTAAAATACTCATGATTTGTCCTGAATCTTACCCAGAAATTGGTAGCTGAACAAACCAATCATTGCCCACTAAGTAGATTTTCAATGGCAGGCAGTACTATTTTCTCTTCTCCAACACCAAAGCATGCATGCTCTGTACACACTGTTTTCCACAGGATTATAAAGATCCTCATACACACTCACAGCAGAGAACCTTCAAGATTAACTCTTTTTGCCTAGGTTAAGTTGGAGATATGTCACACTTCAGGGGAAGAATGCCAGCAAGGCTCTAAAATGCTCAAAGTATTGGTTACTCTTGTTCTCAGAAATTCACTTCAGATCAAATCAACTCATGCCAAAAAGCAAATCTCTCAATTATAGAGAAAAATGCTTCTCGGAGCATCTATTTTCCATAACCAGTGGCAAAAAGATTTTCAAAACAAGAGAAACTTTTTAATGCATTTGTTTTCCAAGCAGTGCTGTGGACTAGGCCCAGTGTAGAACATGGCAGGAACACAAGTGCAGGGCATCACACAAGGGTCTATTGTGGTGCTGGAGCTCATTGTGTTAAACCTTAGAGTAGTGTAGCCAGGGAGCGCAACAAAGACACATTTCATAGCTGCATATCTCTCTTTTTGCAGCATTTTGCCCATAAATTAGCACTACAAGAAGATTTGGAAAACCTGCTAGAAGGTTTCCACAAAGATTTGACTCATCAGAAACTTAGAAAAAAACACATGGGAGGTAAATGCTACAAGTGAAACCTGTATTAGCTCTTCAGTCAGGATATGGCTTCTGTCCTGTGCCAGCACATTGGTATATCATGTGGCTTACATCTGAAAGGTGTCACAGCAGGCAGCAGAGCAGCAGTAAACTTCACTATTCTGGACAACTGATAAAAATGGAGACCTACTTATCCAGCTAAAGATAGGACAATCCAGAACATCTGTCTTGCTCCTGAACTGGGCATTTATCCTGGACAGGAGATGCTTTCCGAGCCTTGCTTCAAATAGCTATGCTCTGAAAAGCAGGCTAAATCCGGGAGGTCATCTTGAAATAATAGCTGGCAGGCCAAAGTGACTTAACATTTAACATTTTTTAAAGGACCATATGGAATAAGTTACACCAGAGTAAAACAAACACTTGTCTCTCACATCCAGTGTTATTGTTAACAACTTATTCAACTGCGTGTATTCTCAGCAGCGAAAATGACTCACTAAATAACAGGATAATACCATGGATCACTAGCATGTTGTGGTCTGTGGCCACAGGAAGGGTTTACTTTTACTGTGTACATGTTGGCAGCCTCAACACACTAACAGCAAATCCAAATGTTTATTGCCACATCTTGGGCAGAAGCACAAGACCTCTGCTTGGAGCTTTTCTGTAAGATAACATGGGGTATTTCTACTATCATGTTTGCCAAAATGCAGCAAAAGCAATGACCTGAGAATTAGATGCTGGGAAAGTGGAAAGTAGATGTCACCTTGGTTTTCCTTCCTTATTCTGGTCTGAGGATATAGCAGCTGCTGATGCTGGGAGTCAGCATGTGAGCGGGCTGTTTCAGAGGCTCCCTATTCCTACATTAAAGCCTAAACCTTGATGCATCATTGATACTTTTGGAAACAGGCATCAAAGCAAGCTGGTTTGGAAGGGTGAAGAGGTTGTAGGGCAAGAGATAAGACTGGTCCATCAAGGCCCCTGCAGAAAGCCTGAGAGTGGTCAGAGCTGCCTCAGGTGGACAAGCATGTCCCCTCAGCTGCTTCAGGGCTCTTCAGACTTCTGCCTGAGGCCTGACACACTGAAGCCCTGCAGGCCAGGCTCCTCCATCACCTTCACTAAACTCATGTCCTGTCCCTTGCTTCCTAAAATCTGTTGAACGTTAAGGATAAAGATCACCACCTCAGTGAGATCTCCCTGTAGCCTGGGAGACCTAGCTGCTTGGAGAAACATTTTCAGGTAGATTGCATCATAGGATCCCAGCCCATCTCCCACCTGGTTAGGGGCTGTACAGGTAGCCCAGGATGGCGGCATGCCATTTGTCTCCTTGCACATTGCTGTTCAGGCAGTCTGCAGGGACCCATCTAGCCAACGGAGGAGACCACAACCCCATTCTGGCCATGTTGCAACCAAATGGTGTTTGATACACTTCAAGGTAGAGAAGAAAGCAAAAAGGAAACACATCATGTGCAGAAGTTTCTAACAGGAACTCAATAAAGCCTTAGTAGGGGGGATAGAAAGGCAGCAGTAGTTTTGCAGGCCACATACCTGCACTTCACATGTTTTGTTATTTTTCCATTTTCACATTTTCCTCTAGTTTCATGTTTTTGCTCATATAAGAGGGAAAGAAAAGGCAATTTGATGTTCTGATGAATGGAAGGACAACTCTCTGTTATTCTGTGATTCTCTGGAAGAGCAGGAAACGGTATGTGGTGGCACCATGCAGGATTAGCCTGCAACCTCCAGGGCACACCGTGATCTGTGGGATAACCTGCAAAACATCCCAGGGACAAAACTTCTGGTGAAACTCATCCTGCACATGATGAGGGGCTTGAAAACATTGGGAGACTCAGGGTAGGAAAAAGGCTTTACTCATTGTTCAATAGAGTATATTTCCATGGGGAGTAAAACAACCCAAGGACTGAATCTGCCAGCCTGGTAGGTGAAAATCTATACCCAAACAGCACTCCTTGGCAGATGTTCCCAAGTGTTTGTCCTCTGGGTATTTACAGACAAGCCATTAGTCATTGTCATTGTTAAGCTGAGCGGAATCCATGCTAGTCTGGGGCATATGTCTTCCAACTGTACCACGTTCCCCAAATCCTCACATTTTCCAGCATCCTAGTTCTGTGAGTATCTTCCTTCTACCTATGCCCACCTTTCCACATAAGTAAACTGATGCAGAGTTTTCCAGAATGAAATGCATGCCTCTTCCCTTCCCTTCTCCCTTCTCCCTTCTCCCTTCTCCCTTCTTCTCCCTTCTCCCTTCTCCCCTCTTCTTCTCTTCTCTTCTCTTCTCTTCTCTTCTCTTCTCTTCTCTTCTCTTCTCTTCTCTTCTCTTCTCTTCTCTTCTCTTCTCTTCTCTTCTCTTCTCTTCTCTTCTCTTCTCTTCTCTTCTCTTCTCTTCTCTTCTCTTCTCTTCTCTTCTCTTCTCTTCTCTTCTCTTCTCTTCTCTTCTCTTCTCTTCTCTTCTCTTCTCTTCTCTTCTCTTCTCTTCTCTTCTCTTCTCTTCTCTTCTCTTCTCTTCGCTTCTCTTCTCTTCTCTTCTCTTCTCTTCTCTTCTCTTCTCTTCTCTTCTCTTCTCTTCTCTTCTCTTCTCTTCGCTTCGCTTCTCTTCTCTTCGCTTCGCTTCGCTTCGCTTCTCTTCTCTTCACTTCGCTTCTCTTCTCTTCGCTTCTCTCTTCTCTTCGCTTCGCTTCGCTTCGCTTCGCTTCGCTTCTTCTTTTCCCTTCTCTTCCCTTCCCTCTGGAAAAGCCTTAGCTAGAGAGAGCACAAACTGAAACCTGCATTTTATGTTACCAACGTCAGAGTTCAGCATTCCAAGAATTTGGGAAAGATCCTAAAAACAAACATCCCAAACTCAGGAGGAAGTTCAGCATTAAATATGAAAGAAATCCAAATATGTTGAAGTATGGAAATCAAAACAACTTCAGCTTTGCCCTGCAGTGACCCCATGCAATAAGAATACATTTGTGATTAGATCACAGTGACGGTTGGAGCCCTAGATAAGAATAAACTAAGTTTTGAAGACCTCCAGATTTACTGTATTGCTGCTATGATTTTCCCCCATGTGTTGCCAGAATAATACTGAGTTTCTTAAAGGATCAACTCCAAAATGAATGTCAACTCATAAATTGCCTGTTTTACCTGTCAATTGGCACCACCACTGCTTATGTTGTTGCCTCTTCCCATAGCAGCACAGATCAGCTGATGGTGGCTCTGAAGAGTGAGGCTCATGGCTGGAGTCCATCTGAAGCACACTGGAACAGCAGATCTCTGCAGCCATGTTCCTAGCCAGCCTGCTGGCACATCGTGCTGACCACTTAGGGAAAAAGTCCTGGGTACCTCTAAACCTGAGCTTTTTATCTCAAGGACATGCAACTCTGAATTCAGATTATTTTTTCCTGCATTTGTAAAGAGGCTTTCTCCATTTGCTGAATACCTTGTCTGCAAACCCCAGCACCAGGATTCCTCCCATGTGAACAAAATTCAGCAGTACCATAGTTAAGTTTGCTAGTGATATGATGAGTACCTGGAAACTTAGTATCCTCCAGAGCTATTCTGTAAGAGCTAGACTCCAGCTTGGCATTAAAGGCAACTTGTATCACGGGATGGAAATTTAGGAGTAGTTCATGTCTGTAAATAACCAAAAATGACAGCTGGATTTAGACCAGCTAATGCCATTGAAGGTCATTTACTCATCTCTCCATGCTGTGCAGTCAGTCATTACACAAAAAAATTTGTAAAGAAAAAAGTTTGTGAGGCTGGATGGTCCAGAGTTTAACACAGTGAAACAAAAATGGTAGCAAAGTTTCTCCAAAAGACAGGAATTTTCAGTTCCTATCTGAAGTTCTACTCTTACTCAAAAGGATTATGGCCACATGTGCATAGAAGATACTGGACATATTTATGCTGCTACATGTAAGACTGCAAACCATGAGCACCATGGTACATGCTGCACTATTTACATGTGGTGCTTGCAGCCCACAAACACAAACTTTTCCTAAAATGCCATTCCTTCTAGAAAACTGCCTGTATTTGTGAGTCCTCTGGTAAAGGCCTCCCTAGATAGATCGTTGTCCCTTACCCTGAAGGAAGAGAGACAAGAATAGGAAGATGATGTTTTGGGAACAAGAACACCAAAGAAGACAGCTTCCCATTTAGAGATTTTTTTTGGAACATCATATTCTTCAGGTCTGAATTCCTTAGGCAAACCAGATTTGAACTAGCAAATAGGTCTGCAGGTTTCTAGCGAACAGGTAGAGCTATCACATAAAGCCCATTGCTCTAGAACATAGGGAAATAAAATATATCTGGCCAGAGAAGTGGATCAGTCTGTCAATGTGACTCCAGAATCTGCTCCAATCTTCTGATTTACCAGAGAAAAGACAGAGATGGTATCTGAACTTCATATTTCAGGAATCATCATAAAAATATTGAAATTGTCAGAAGGAGGAGTATATACTGTGGGCTTACTTCAAGCCAGAGCCAGTTTGCGAAATCCTCGCTGAGTGACTTTATGGTGTAGCTCTTTTTGTGATTTATTTTGAGGATGCTTTCTTCTTGGGCGCACTATAAACCACAAACATGGCTTTCCCTTCTCACAAGAAAGCCTGAATTCATGGACCAGTTGTGGATATCTGGTGCAAAGACTTCTTCAGACCTGATGTCTGAAATCCAAGTGCATTGGTTTTTGGTTTGTTTTTTTTTTGAAAGCCACTAAGATTTAGGAACACAAACCACCAGTGCACCTGGAAGTCCTGTGTGCCTTTGACTCCTTGCACAATACACACAACGTATTCTTGCTTGCTTCAAGTGCCTCCTGGGGGAGAGCAGCTTTACCCTTGTCCACAGCTAGTGAGAATAAGCACTGAACTCAGCTCTGCCCTTGTTACTGACTCCTGGGTTTTGTGCTGCCCCGACTCAGCTCGGCAGCCTCGCTCTGATTGTGAGAAATAGCAGAGCTCCCCCTTCCCCCTCTCCTGCCTGCACTCTGGCAAAGAATGGTGCGTAGGAGGACCTCGTGGCGGATGCTCGGAGACTGCAGCACTCATAATGACTAGTCACTTATAAAAGACATGTTAGTGATACTATCGCTAATGCTTTATATGACTATTTATATTCAGGTCTAGGGTCTCTGAATGAGATCCCATCAGCTTTGCACAAGGGACCAAACAAACACTAGCAATACCCATGACTAATCAATAGTAAATATTAATAATAGCTGTACACTGTTAATAATAATAAACATTACTGATAACACAGCCCGCCTGAAAATGCTTCTGATAGAGGGAGGGGAGGAGGGGGGCACAAAGGATGGGTAGTTCACAAGGTCCCTGGGCAGGTCTGCCCTGGGGCTGGAAACCAAGTGATGACTCCTGTCCTGGGGCTTTGTCTATGGGGCCACGCTGCCTCAGCCTCTGGGCCAAATGGGAAGATCAAATTAAATAGGTCCCAGCTTTTCCAGCTCCCTCCTGCCATCCCCTTCCTTACCTGCCCAGCACAACTGTTGGGTAATTCCTTGCTCAGGGAACGTGCCCATCAGCTAGTCTTTATCTCTGGGGAATGGGAAGTGCAGAGCCTCTAAGAGACAGGAGTGGGGGGGGAAGAAAAAATTGGGGAAAAGCTTTTATGTATCAGTAGGCTCACAATAACCTATAAAACAGAACCAAATCCAACAGAAAATAGAAGCAATCTGAGTAAGTGTGAAATGCAGAAGTTTTCTTTCATCGCAATAACAGCCAAAAGGTTTATTTGCTAATGACTCTATAGCAATTAAAAAGCTATCTATTGACCCCAATTACTTAAAGATTAATTTCTGTGCTAACATTTCAATAGACAGGTGATATATATTGAAAAGGTACATGTCAAAAAAATAAAACTTTGCCTGACAAATACAAATCTCAGCTGCAGCATAATTTTGAGTATTTTCTTCTCAGCACTTGAGAGGAAACCAGGCAAAGAGAAGATTTGTATTTCACTGAGTATAAAAATGAGGAATGTGGGAATATCCATGGAAATAAGGGGAAACGAGGGCTGTGCGCACAGGCCCTCTTGACTGCAGACTAATATGGAGTTACAAGCAAACACTTCCATTATGTTCTTCTTATGTAATGACAAGGGAAAGCATTTTCATTCATGAATGGAAATGTTTATGACATCTGTGGTCTAGTAATTTCCCTTTACAATCATCCTTCATATCTCTGGAAATCTCCTACAATTTCAGTCATATTCCCGATATTATTTTCAGTTCTTTCTGTATAATTTCACTTCACCTGCTCTAATGCTTTTTCCAGTCTATTAACCACCTGAAAAATGAGGGAGCTTTACCTAGCACTTTGCATTGGGAGTATGAATACCATATTATAACACCTGAAAGCACATGAACTGTTACCCAAATGCCATACTGTAGCATTTAAAGAAAAATCTCATGTTTAACTGTACTACCTCAAACCAACAAGATATTAAGCCAAGGCTACAAAAAGCTTTTTTTGTGTTCTTTGTAACAATGCATTCCATGGAGAAAGCCTTTCTGCCAAGGGTATACCCTGCTTTTTTGACAGTGCCCAGTTCACAACACTAACACATTTCAGTGCTAGTTTGAGGGAGAGCTATTACTTCACTGCTTTGAAAATATTCACAATAGCATACAGCTGTTTTCGCTGGGGTCGACATTCACAACACTGTAATGGCAATTAAAACTGTACTAAAAATCCTTGCACAGGATGTAATCAACCTCAAATCTACAGAGAAGCATTGACAAACTGCCTTCAAGTGCCAAGAAAAACAACAGTCATTTACAAAAAGCTCTTCCTAATGTCCAGTCAGCTCAACCCAAATGAGACATGTTTCTCAAAATGAAAGTAGGACAGAACGGAGAAGAAAAAGCCATTGACTATTTTTATGAATTTTTCTAAATAGAAACACAAAAAGACTCAGACACTGGAAACCACCACCGGTCCCTCCTGCCCCTCTGTCCGCCAAAGCTCTAACATCAGTCAGACTGCAAATCCGTGATAAAATGCTTATTTTCCAACATTTTTCTCTTGCCTCTTTCAGACACTTGGAAAGTTTCTGTCCCTCCAGCGGCAAAGCTGTTATATGTCATGTTCCTTACTCAGAGAGCTTAACTGCTCTCCAGCTATTGGAGTCATCCCGTAGCCCCAGATTTACAGCTTTTCTCAGGATGTCAGTCTAACTGAATACCTAGGTGTTCCCAAGAAATGCCTGAATTGCTTTTCACTTACCCCAGCCGAGTCTCAGCAGTTGTGGGTAAAGCAGAATGGAAAAAAGCCCTCATATGATAGCGTCTCTAAATTTACCAGAAAGAAAGGAGCTGGGGTGCTTGTCCTTTAAGTGTCTCTAAAGATGGTTTGCATAGCTGGATCTCAGCTTATCTATGCTTTTCTGCTTTTGCTTCCATACATGGATCTGTTCCCAACAGTAACTTCAAGCTGTTGAAAAGAAGCTATCTGGCAGCTTTCAGCTTCATCTGACACATAAATGAGTGAAAATAAATAAATAATGATCTTTTATGCCAGCTCCCCTTTTTTTTTGATTTGCACCCCAGAACACCTTTTTTTTTTTTTTTTTTTTTTCCCTCTTCCCAGAATAACATTTCGTTATTTTTTCCAAAGTAATTCCTAGGTGAAGGCAAACAGAAATGACCGAGGCAGATTTCTCTTCTCCCTCTCCTGCAGGCTCACATAATTTTATTCTCAGAAATATCTTTTTTTTTTTTTTCCCCTTTGCTTTGCTTATAGGTCAGGGTTTTGCATGTTTGCTACTTGGAAGCATGTCAAGGAAATATACATCATGTCTGTAGCAAGGGAAGGTTAAGAGTCAAATTTTTGGAGAGAGAGAGAGATTAAAGAAGTGCCACGTGATTGCTCCCAGATTAGCAACAGTAGCAGGAGTAAGCATTCCTCTGATATTACAGTAGCCACTGTGGGACATGCCTGAAACAGTGAAGAGTAGAAGCTGCAGTCTGGAAGCTCCTTGCAGATGTATTTATGAATAAATCACTCCTTGTTCTCCTTCCTACCTTCCATACTTCCTAGGTTTCCATTTCAGAAAGGGCTGATAAAGGACAAAAATGTGCACAGGGAGCCCTGTGTCACAGGTCAGAAAAGTAGTCATATTAACCTTAACTCTGCCCTTTGTTATCTCTTCTGTGCAAATGGGAATGTTAAGGACTCCAGTGAAAGGGCAAGACTAAGTATATGTCATTATTATTATACGTTATGGTGGCAACTGGGAGTAAAGAAGATATTAGAGACTTAATTGCTTCAGGCTCAACTCCCTGGATGACAGAAAACTGGTGAAAGACATATTCAGGCACTTAGATATCTAAGGCTGAATGTAGGTGTCCATACTCGGGCCACTTCCATTGAAAATGTCATCCTCAAACTTGGTGGTTTTGATTCATTGCAGGAGAAGGAAATTCCTTGTATATTCCCACACACAAATGACCTTGACTGTTTGAGATTTTTTCTAAACATCTGTTAAACACTTGGCAGAATAAAAGTTTTTTTAAGGGCTCACCAGCTCCACCTCTACTACTAATGATAAACTACATTATTTCATTATTATGTTACAAATTGCCCAATTAGAGATACCACTTCGAATGGCATATTTGACTCCTGCTGTTTGGTATCTTAGAAATTGCAGAGGATGTGTGTGTGTATGGATGGGGATCCTGGGAGGTATCCAGCATCTACCTGGCATCCAGAACAAAGACAGCTGCCCTGGGAGCATACTTCTGCATCCCAGAGCAAGCAGACAGCCTGTGGAAGCATGAAACAGGCAGCAAAACAAATCAGTTGCAAAAGACAATTAAGTATTAAGGGAACCCTCCATTTTCTAGCACACCAGCCAAGTGATCAGTGCCTATCATCCTTGTAATGGGATGAGAAAAATCCCTTCTGGAAATCTGTCCTGGGGTTTCTCCAACCTTTCAAGAGCAGGAGCCACTGTTGCTTGTCAGACAGGCTTGGTGACTAAGGAGGTCTATGCTCTAGTACAAATAGAACATGATTTAGCAAAGTATTTAAATTCCTGCTTAATTTTAAGTATTAAATAACACTTTTGACTTCCCTGGGGTTATTCATGTGATTTTATTTCTATGCTTTATTAGGTTGTCCGGATACGGACATGAAGCTACCCCAAAGCAGCATAAAAAACTAAATAATTTGGCACTATTATGTGAGTGTATTTATGTTTCACAGGTCTCTTGACTTCCATATATTGTTCCTAAGAAGTCTTCGGGCTAACCAAAATGGGCTAAGGAAAGCACGACTGTTGCTTCAATTCATTGCATGTGTCCTCCATTCCATTAAGGAAACATTGAAAACCACATATGTGCATAACTGAAGAAAAACATATGTGGCTTTGAGAATAACATGATAATGCTGCACTTGGAGTTTTGGTAACCACAAGACCAAGGGGAAGGGTGTTTTCTGGCTTTGATCTGTCCTTCTGCACAGCCGCTGTGTGTCACCCTCTGGATGAGTGACACCACCCACTTTGAACTCTGCTCCCTAAACAGAGTGGCCAAAGAGCTTCTCATATTTTCCATCAAGAGCTTTTCCATTCGTCCTTGCTGGGAGAGGTGAAGTTTGTATCAGGGTATGTGGGTGATAAGGTGAAAGACATTCTCCTAAAGCAAAAGAAAAAATAGGCAACGATGTTGCCAAGCACTGAGTGGGCCACAGGGAGATGGAAATAAAGCTCTATTGACCTTTGTGCCCACTGACTCGTCTCCTCCTCCCCAAAAGAAGCAGGATAGAGGGATAAAGTCTGTCTTGGGTGGTGAGACATGTGGAGGAGCATCTCTGGCTGGCCTGGCACCGGACAGATTTGCAGAAGTGCTGGTGAGCACAGGCTCAGGGATCAGGACTGGTGCCTGCGCAAGACAAGGGTGGTCAGGTTTTGTCTGCTGGGGCCTGGTCCTCCTACAGGGATCCCACAGTCTACCCTGGTCCCCTCCCAAAGCTGCACACCCTCCTGGGGAAAATCGTCCCCATCTTTTCACTCTGCAACTAAGTGCTACATCTCCAGGATTTTGTTCCAGGAGGTTGTGCTTTTTGTGCCGTCCGTCCTCTGCCTGTCACAGCCAATGCCTTGAGAGAAAATGGGGCCTTGGTCTTCACAGCCACTAGTGCTCTCTCCCATTCTGTGTGCTGCAGTTTCAAGCCACCAAAGAGGTGTTGAAATGTCTTTTATGAATATCAATGTGAATTTCGCAAGAGTGATTTAAATATAGCTGCCTGCTTTCCTGGGAGACCCTGTAGCTGTATTCTCACTGCAGCAAAAGCTGTACCATATGCCCAGCATTCGCAGTCATTTCCCAAAGCCCGCCAGAGACTTGTTATTCTGCATTTGGCCTGTACAGAGTTCCAAAATAAAGGATTTCTGAGGAGGGGCAGACAGCATCTGATGTCTTCAACACATTTGGATGTGCTGCTCAGGTGCATTTATGTAGCATTATGTGCTATGAAAGCTGGACACAGCTCTGAGCAACCTGATCTAATTTGGAAGTCAGCCCAGCTTTAAGCAGGGGCTGGACCTCCAGAGGTCCCTCACAACCTAATTATCCTGTGATTCAGTGAGAAACTCAGTTTAGGATATAGTCATGTGGCAAAGGAATAGCAAGGAAATCTGAACTCATAGGGCACCTGGGTCATTTTCTGTCTTCCTGTTGGTTTCTGTGACTGTCTTACAAACTCTTTGAGCATGGTCCATCCCTCATTCCACATACAGAGCTTGTCTCCAGAGTTGCTTGAATCTTACTGTACTGCAAGTGAAAATCCACTATTTCCCCCCTTTTTTAAAGCAAAGTGATTAAAATGTAGTTGGGCCTGTGCCCAGGTAAAGCATAAGAAAGTCAGGCAGCAATTCTTTCCTTGTGTTAAGTATGTAAAGCTTTGCAAGCTTTTCTGTTTAGGGTAAGCAAATATGTCTCAAACCTGGGGAGTGTCCAATTCTTAGTGATCATTAAGTGATTGTTTATTTCACCAAGGCATAAATTACTGTGCCTTCAGGACAAAGCTAATAGAAAAAATGCTAATTAGTGCTGGTCAGAAATTTTCCAGTGGAACATTTTTCTGTCAGAAACTTTCCTGATTAGTCAAAGTTGAAACACTCCAGAAGAACATGTTGATTTTGCTGAATCTCCAGTACCACACAGGGGGCTGAGGTGGGGTGGGAGTAAGGAAAGAGGGGATCTATCAAAACCCTCTTGCTGATACCCTGCCAATTTATCTGCCTGGCTGCAAGCCTAGGGACTGGAGTTTGGGGCAATCTGCCATGCAGACAACATGCTGGTGGACAAGTCCTGAAAATTCCTGGTTCCTAGACAGGAGTGGTAAATACAGAAGTCAGAGAGCCTGCCTCATATCCCCAGCCCCCTTTCACTGGACACCAGCCTGGGAACATGCATGCAAAATGGCATATCAACATTTCCAAATGAGATACTTTAGTCAGCTAAATCAGACCTTCTTCTTGTCTTACAAAATAGAAGACTTGAATTTTGTTCTGGGATTTCTGCTGAAAGAGGAGGAGGAGCTGGTCTGATACAAGCTGTGTTCATTTGGACTCAAGTTTCTATAGGTGTAGCTTCTCTGACGTGTAAAATCTGCATGCAGTGCTTTTTTTCATCTCACACTTTTCAGCCTTCTGACAGAGCTGCTTCTGAGGCTGAAGAGATGAGTATCACAGCAGCCTGGTCCCTGTAAATTTCCTAAATTCAGAAACAGCCAAAATTTACATGTAACTTTATACACTTGAGGGTTCTATGGCCAGACTGGAACTGAAAAGCCCAGGAGCACTGGGCTTCTGTGGTGATGATTGGAGGAGTCTGCTGATACCAGCTAACCCTGGACCTGCACTGCAGGACTTGGAGACCATACATGCAATCAGCAATATGCTTAGATGGTGCATGCATCACTGTATGTTTACTCCTGGCTTTGCTTGTGCCTGCTAACTCCTTTGCTCCATTCCTGCTGAAACCATCCTAGCTCTTTGGACTTCCTGCAAAGAAATCCCCCAGATTCTTCCCTTAGCTAGTACCACCTCTTCAGATTCTAGGGCTGGCAGAACATGGCTCTAATGCTGATCAGAAAACTGCAGTAACCAGGACTAAGGATACCCTGAATTGCCAAGCATTAATATTTGATGCATTTCAATATTTAAAGAGCTTGATAAGATAATTTAAGAAACACTGTCGCTTTTTAAATTATTTGTAGACAATTTATAATGGATTAAGTCCACTTGGAATGAACAATATTTTGGCTAGGGTAGATGTATGGCTCAGACAGCTGCCTACATTTATTTGAAACATCAGAGAAATGACAATTTTGAAATTCTCTGCTAGAAACCTCAGGTCTCAACAGGCCAGATTCCCAGCCAGAAGAAGCAAGCAAAGGATCCAGGCCATGTCTTAACACTGGTTGCAATCGTGAAGGAAAGTTTTGCATTTGGAAATAAAGTAAAAGAGACAAAGGGTTTCCCTGAAAGTTTCATTTTCGGTGAAAATATTTGGGTTGTCATCTAAAACTTGAAAGCCACAGCTGGAAAAATATGAACTGCTGGTTGCCAGTAAAGGAGAAAAAAATCCTTCTTGATTTATTTCTTTTCCTGGAAACATCCTGGTGTGAGTGGCTGCAGCAGTTTACACCTGATCAGGATCAGGCCCAGTACTGATAGCACTGTCACTTGCTTGACAAAAGCCATATGACTCTGCACAGAGTTTACTGTGGCAGTCACATCTCTCATACATATCACATAGCTGCTGTGTGTCTGAAGCAGAGGGCAGGGAGGCAATGGCACAATTCATGCAATGTTGAAATGAGCTGCTTTATGTAACACAATATGCTTCAAACGCACCCAACACACCACAGAAACTATGTGAGGGAAGCCAAGAAACCTCTGCACAGAGACAAACAGTCTGTAAAGGAACGCACACTTGGTTACCAGTGAGGGAATATTTTGCATAAAACATCTCCTTTGTTTCTGATTTTTCCCATCCTGATAATCAAGTGAGATCTCCAAACATGCCATCAAAAGATGATGGGATTAAAAATTCATACCTCCTGGATCCTGGAAAACAGGAGGTGCTGGTTTTACAGTGCATAGGAATTTTCTCCAGCTGCCCCTTGGTGGCACAGAGACAATCACATTTTCTTTTCTTCCCTAACCAGCACTAGGGTCTAAGCTGCTCCTTCACTCCCTTCCTCTCCGATACTCCTGTCCACTGCCCAAACAATACCCTGTTCTCTCAAATTGCATGAGTTCAGGAAATTAAAAAAATAATTCTCAACCTGCACTTAAAGCAAAAGTGGAAAGTTCTCTTCTTCATGGGTTTTCCTGCTGCATTGCTAGTTTAGTCCAACTCACTGCCTCTGCCTACAAACCATGCCTCAGGTCTTTGCCAGTCCTGCAGTCCAGTTGCTTTATACAGCCAGCACACAAGGGCAGTGCTGGGAGAGGATTACTCTGTGGTGGTGCTGACTGTTTCTTATGAAAACTAACCTATTACTCCACAGATGCTTGGGCAAGATGCGTTAGCAGCTGGAAGCTTGGTTTACAAGCAGAAGCTGGGTATCTCATTTGGCCTTTCTCTGTTCTGGTTCACTCCCATGCAAAACAGAAATGGTAAGACCTTGTTTCCACTGTTGTGTCTCTTTGGATTTAGGGGCCAAATTCTGTCTGTAACTGGAGGTACAGAGGGGCTTAGAACAGCCTTATTCTGCTGGGTTTCTAGGTACGGCTATAATGCAGTTAGGAAAAGCAATTAATTTTTTCGCCTGTGAAGCAGGTGGCACTGGCAACAACTGCTATGACAAAAAAATTTATTTGTCCCAGAAAACATAAACAAACGCAACAGTTGAAGGTTTCAAAATGTTCACAGCCTTATGCTGGATGAAGGGAAGAGAGAGGCAGAAAGAATGGAGTTGCACACTTGCAATCACAGCAAACCACCTAGGAGTGGGCACCCAAGGGCAGGTTTTGTTCAGCCATGACTGAATGTCAGTAGCACAGCTTGCCAGTCATTCTGCAGCCAGAGGGGATTTTGGAGCCCAGAATGGTTGAACATTGCAAATCTCAGAAATCTATCTGCTCTGCACTTTGCTTGTGGCCTGATACTCCTTTGTCCTGAATAGACAGGAGACCCCATCTTTTGGTTTCTTACCCTGCCATGAAACCGCAACCAGATCCACCCAGGCCAGTGGAGCTGCCAGGAAGAAAGTAGTGCTTTATCTGAAGAAAGCTGGGTCACAGAATTTCGCCTGATAGTGTCCGTTGTCCTGGGAATCCCAGAGGTCATTTTTAGCCCTCTGGGATTAGGAAGGAGTTTTCCAACCTGTGGGAGGAGGAGTGTGGCTCAGGGGCTCCCTTGCTTCTGCAGTCATGTCAGGGTGATGGGATTTTGGCAATTTTTCTCCAGTGTGTTTTCGTTTCTGTTCATCAGCTTGTTGGTGTGATAACATTAATCAGCACTTCTGTGGAAACAGTGCTTTTGGAGATGAACATTGTAATCAGGATGAAGAGACACTGATGAGTACTGCTAAAATTAAAGACTCTAAATTCAGCAAAACTGCTTTCACTGGGAAAATGTATTTTGATCCATAGCCACCGCTATCCACTAGCTCCATGCTAGCTTGACAAAGCCAGGCATGCTCACAGTCAAAGGAGGTGGCACCTCTCTGGGAGCCTCAGCCAAGATGTTCCTCACACCTCACGTTTTCCCAGCAGTACTTCCCTCAGTGTATCAGTGGTCTCCCTCTTATGCTGTCATCTGGCCAGACACTTGCGGCAAGCAGCTTTCACTCCTAGAAGGAAGACAGTCCAGAAACAGAAAACCCAGCCCATGCTTGAACTGGAAGAACTGGCAGCTGCCACTGCTTGCTTCAGTGCCCCTCATTCCAGACCTTGCTGCCCGTTGAAGATATTCAAGGTTTCTCCCTGGTGTCAACCTTGTATGGTCCGTACATGTACCATGGCTCTCTGTGACAGTGTCCCACCTGCAGGGTGGGGAGAGAAGTCTTGGAGTGACACCTGAATGCCCTTAAGGCAAGAGATGCTATGTGCACATACTCCATTGAGCTTGATACCTGTTCTTTTACCACCACCAGATATGCACGTTATTAAATCCTTAGTGGAGGAAAGGCTTTTCCTAAGGCAGCCTGGGCCCTTCTTCTGCCTCTGACAGCCTCTCAGGCAGTGCCTGCCCTTCTTCATTCATGGTACCCACTGTTTCTCAGTTCTGTATAGGCATGACTGTCTCACTATAGAAAAACAGCCATGTCGGGCATGCCACAGAGTCCTGTTCCTCATCTCCTTGAACTCTCTGGCCTGCTCACTGCTCTGCTGACCCCTCACCACACATCCCAGCAGCCTCATGCCGCACTCCATTCAGGGATGGGTAGTGGGAGACACCCTCCCAGCTGTGTTCATCTACCTTTTACTTCAGTCAAAAAAATGTCCCAGTTTGGCATGCTGGTGACTTGCAGCATGTGACTGAGCACAAGGAGACCGTGCACGTGTTTGAAGACAAAGGGCAAAACTGAAATGCCCTATTAATGTTTTCCTTTTTGAGGCTGAAAAGGTCTCCTGGTGGAGGAGGTTGTCTTTGTTTTCCCTCTGGCAGCTCTGTGCTTCAGGCTCTGATCTCTCCTCTGGGTGTGTATGCCTTGCTGGAGGCAGCAGCTACAGCTATGCAGGCTGGAAAAGGGCAGTTCTTTGCATCCCCCTGTTGCAACAGTACAAAGTGGAATAGATAAATATTCCGATCCAGAGAGTGATGCAAGGGTGTATTTTCAGTGTTAATGTGACTAGAATCTGGTAATTTGTGCATGAACTTGACTAAGTATTAAAGGAAAGTATCTATTTGCCTATAAACCTGTCAAGAGTGAAGCATTTCAGAAGTATTTTCTGGCCTATAAAACTGAAATACAAAGCCTAAAGGTATCATTTCCCAGTGAAAAGCAAGAAATGGCTCACACTGCCAATGCTGGGGTCATAAGGCTGCAAGTGCACAGCTCTGGGGCATCCCAAGCTTCTGTTTTCCCATCCCTGCTCAGGAGAAGTGAGAGTTGCTTCAGCCTCCATGAATGGTTTCCTGCTTTACCACTTCTCTGGAAAGAGTGAGGAAAGCATAGGAGAAAACAGAATTTCTTACTGCTGGGTATTACTGCTTATACTTCACACATTGCCACTTCATATTTTTAATGCAGTTCATACAACACAGGACAAATTTAATATGCAATTAATATAATTACCAGGTAATCATTAATAATTTCCTGCATGTTCTCAGGGGTCTGAAAACAAGCCTCAGGCTGGCAGAGCAGCAGTCCTACACAGCCTGTCTGATCAATGATTGTTTCCTAATTTTTTTCCCTTCCTCTACACTATCTGCCCAAAATGTTTGCTTCATTCTCAGTTGGAGGGCAGAAAGGGGAAGAAAGGAGCTGATTTTCCTGCTACTTCATTTTGTATTGTCAGTGACCCAGCCACTTCTGTCTTTTGTGAGTTCATGAAATGGTGGCCTCTGAGCCCTCAGAAGTGAAAGATCTGCCTGGCCTTGGGTGAAGAATTGGGTGCCCCCACCCGCCATGAACCATGCATTTGTGGGTGAGACGACGTTGCTCAAGAGAGGACATTTCGGGAGCATCTCGGGCATCAGAGACAACTACTATTACTCCCACTGCTGCTAATCAGTAATGATACCCAGAATACTCCCACCATTTGAGGCACAGCACTGGCCTTCACCATATCAGAACTCCCAGCATCCCCACTCTTTTCTCGAGGCATAAAAAAGGGGATGATGTTAGCAGCCAGAGGAAAGTAAGAAGACATGCTAGGAAATCTTCTTTCCCCGTGGGGGCAGTCAAACATGGCCATGGAAGCTCAGAGAGGCTGTGGGATCTCCATGCTTAGAACCACTCAGACCTCAGCTGGACATGGCCCTGAACAGCCTCATCCAAGCCTGACCACAACCTTTTCCCACAACAATTATTCTGTGATTCTCTGTATTTCCAAGATCCAAAGGTTTGCTAGAGAAAGTTTTCTGAAACTGATGAATGTCTCTTACCCACCAGCAGGCCCAGGCCAGAGGCACAGGGCCGAGCATTTCTTTCATGGAAGTGGGCTGGCTCCAGATTTACCATGACAGACACCCTAATCTTTGCTCAGTGTTTTATCTTCTGCTAGTTTAATATTCAGGACTGGGAGGCAGTGCAGACAGAGATTGATCACTTGATACTTTAGCAGTGATTATTATAAATTCATTCATTTGAACTAACTTGGAATTTATTTTTCTTGCTTTTGAAGGCTGCCTTTGGATATTTTAATAATGCCTTTGGATAGTCACTTCTCGTGACTGCAAAAATAAATATCTGACAGCTCTAGTTTAGCAATGTGTCATCTGTATGGATGTTTTCTGATGTATAATAATAAATAAATGCTTGTTAGGAATATATGACCTATAAATCAAAATTTCCAAGATCTTTGATTAATCTTTGTGAGTGGTGTAAGGAAGATTGCTTTTACCCTGTCACAAGCAATCCCTGCTCTGAGGTCTAGTAGCTATCACTGGCACTGAGGTCACAAACCAATTTCTATTCAATCCTTTTTGTTTTCATTTCCCTATAACTTTCTAAGACATTCATCTCTGGGGCTAAGATTTGCCATGCTAAGCCTCTTCCTGAGGAGGGCTTTAGGCAGCTGTATTTTGGGAAGGAGACTGCAGAGGGCGGTAAGAGGCATTATTTTCCCCTCCTTTCTACGGCAGGGACAGTGGGACAACATTTGCAGAGTGGCATGAAAGTTCTTCTCTCCTAAGAGATGGATACAAACCATAGCTGGAAGGAGCTGGCTGAGGCAGGCTTACAAGCACACAAAAAATATTCTATCAAGCATGAACTCAAAGGAGTTGCATGGGAAGTGGTGTGGTATAGCACCAGACCAAGACTCCACCCTCACACAGGCAATGACTATTCTCATTTGTGGGTTGCTCCAGTCCCCAGGCATCATCCCCAGAATGGGGATGGGGCAGGGGGCTGGGACATTGCCAAGAGACCATAAAAGTCTCAGAAAAATACCTGGACCTCCCCGATACACAAGGTTTTCTGTTTCTGTTTTACTATAGACCATGAGTATCCATGCCCTGTTGACACGGTTTGAAAAACCTTTTAACTGCAGCTTTTGGAGCAATGAGTTTCCTGGAAGGAGAAAACATTGTCTCTAGATCTGTCACTCGCTACCTGGTCATCTGCATGTTATAATGGATGGGACAGGGGTGTGAAGGAAGACATAATGCTTTCCAAAGCTGTATTTGCTTGGTGCCACACTACATGGTTTGTCTGCAGTGTGGCAAGAGAAGGTGGGGGGTATGGGGCAGTGATGTTGTGCTGCAAATGTAGGTGCTAATGTAGCGCAAAAGGAGGAAATGGGCGTATATATTACTGTATGCAAGTCTGCCTGTGCATACAGATCAGGGCTGCAGCCTGGAGGTTTATCTAGATGAGCTCTTATTCCAGTGTCCTGCCTTCCCTTCCCCTGGGTATGTTGTTTCCACTAATGAAGGTGATGCTAATTAGCAAAAGCTCTTTGTAAAAGTTAGCTTTTAGTTTAGAAATGTCCCACCATACCTCCCAAAAGCATTCATTTCTTCAGAACCGTTTTAGATTTTTTGGGCTTTTTTGCTTCTAACCTTGTTTTTGTGCTATGCTCTGAAAAAACCTGGTTCAGCCTGGAAAAACCTGGCAGAGATGGCATCTTTCCTGATACACCTGCTCTCCACTGACAAAGCAGTTGCAATTTGATGTTTGTCTCCCTGCCTGTCCACTCCCCACAATTATCCCTGGTTAACAGTGTTGCTGTGCCACAGCCTCCTTAGTGTCATCTCCTGACTTGGAGGAGATTAAATAGCACAAGCAGCTGAGGATGCATGGATGTCTGCCAAAGAAGGAAAACGGAAAGAATTAGTTTTTATGGTTTATTAAGTACAGTGGCAGACAGACATGCAGCTGTCCAGGTCTCAGGCTGCAAGGAGTGCCAGAGCCTTTCACTGGTAATGGATGCCAGCTGTGAGAACAGCTGTGTGAGGTGTGACCAGGTGGACAATTTTCTTGGCATGGTGATAGAGCTACGCGAGGAGGTAGAAAGGTTAAGGAGCACCAGGGAGGTTAAGAAAGAGAGAGACTGGTGGTGCCATGTTCTGCCCTCCCTGAAACAGAAACAGAACCCCCCCAAGATCAAGGGGTTCCTCTTTCCCTCCCCCACTATGCTGAAGGAATGGAGACAAATCCATGCCTGGGGTGGCAGGTGAACACCCTCCTTGCCCACATCACCTTCCCAGGTGCCTCTCTATAACAGGTATGAAGCTCTGCAGATGGAATATGAGTCAATGGAAGATGCAGATACCAGTGGTGTTGCCAGGGTCAGAAAGGCCTACCCTGCGGATCAAAACCACCTCCACAAGGAAGAGAAGACAGGTTATAGTTGTAGGCGACTCCCTCCTGAGGTGAACAGAGGGTCCAATATGCCAGACAGACCCTCCTCTGAGGGAAGCCTGCTGCCTCCCTGGGGCCCAGGTTAAGGACATTGCTATGAAACTTCCTAGCCTGGTACAGTCCTCGGACAATTACCCATTACTGGTCTTCCATGTGAGAGGTGATGAAGCTGCAGCACCTAGTCCAAGGACAATCAAAAGCCTTCTTGGGATGGCTAGTAAAGAACTCTGAAGCACAGGTTATTTCCTCCTATCTCTTTCCAATTGCGGGCAATGACATTGAAAGGAGCAGATGCATCCAGTCTATTAACGCATGGCTCTGTGGCAAGTGTCATCACCACTGTTTTGGTTCTTTTGATAATAGGGTGGCCTACACAGCACCAGGCTGGCTGGCATCTGATGAGATTCGCCGTTCTCAAAGGGGAAAGAGGGTCTTTGCTCATGAGCTTGCAAGGCTCATTGACAGGGCAGACTTAAAGGGGGAGGAGGTTAATAGCAGGTTCACCCAGGACAAGCTAAGAGATGATACACCAAAGTTAGAGGGACAGGGTGCTAGAGAGGGCAATCAGCCTGCGCCTCTGAGACGCGCTGGGTTCACCGGAGCATAGTTGGAGTTGTAAGGAGATGAGCTAGGGGCTAGTGAGGTAAGACGAGCCAAGAGGGGAACACCAGTGAAACACCTCAAAGGAATAAAGGGGTGTTCCTCTAAGAAGGTGACACAGATGACAAGCCAGCTGAAGTGCCTCTACACAAATGCACGCAGCATGGGCAATAAACAGGAGGAGCTGGAAGCCATTGTACAGCAGGAAATCTATGATATAGTTGCCATCATAGAACCATGGCGGGATGACTTGCACATCTAGAGTGCTGCAATGGATGGCTATAAGCCTTCAGAAGGGATAGGCAAGGCATGGGGTAGCTCTGTGTGTTAGGGAGCGTTTGGATTGTCTAGAGCTTAATGATGGTGACGTTAGGGTTGAGTGTTTACGAGTAAGAATCAGGGGGAAGGCCAACAAGACAGATATCATGGTGGGAGTCTGTTACAGACCACCCAACCAGGATGAAGAGGCAGACGAATTATTCTACAAGCAGCTGGGAGAAGCCTCACAGGATCACTAACCTGTCCTCATGGGGACTTCAACCTACCAGATGTATGCTGGAAATACAATACAGCAGAAACAGTCTAGGAGGTTTCTGGAGTGTGTGGAAGATAACTTCCTGACACAGCTGGTGAGTGAGCCAATTAGGGAAGGCACTCTGCTGTTGTTCACAAACAGAGAGGGACTTGTGGGTGTTGTGATGGTTGGAGGCCATCTTGGGCATAGCAATCATGAAATGATAGAGTTTTCAGTTCTCAGAGAAGTAAGGAGTAGGGTCAGCAAAACTGCCACCTTGGAATTCAGGAGGTCAGACTTTGGCCTGTTTAGGAGACTGATCAACAGTCTCCTAAATTGCTGGGAGGCAGCCCTGAAGGGCAAAGGAGTCTAGAATACTGGGCATTCTTCAAGGAGGAAGTCTTAAAGGTCCAAGAGCAGCCTGTCCCCACATGCCTAAAGACAAGCCTGCAGGGAAGAAGACCAGCCTGGCTGAACAGAGCACTTTGGCTGGAACTCAGAAAATAAAGGAGAGTTTATGACCTTTGGAAGAAGGGGCATGCAAGTCAGGAGGACTACAAAGGTGTAGCTAGGTTATGAAGCGAGAAAATTAGAAGGGCCAAAGCCCAACTAGAACTTAATCTGGCTGGTCTTTTCCAACTTACACGCTTCTGTGATTCTGTGACATACTGAGAACAGTCTAGAAAAATGGGAACAGCTGGCTTTTAGATAACTTCAGTCATTTTAAGGCCACCTTTTTGCAGAGTTCAGTAGCCTGTTTTGATTCTTGATGGTCTGTTGGGTGGAGGCCATTGGCTGCTCTATTGTACAACATCAGGTGATTAGTCCAGGTGGGCTCCAGGATATGCTGGTGGGCAGGTACCTGTGGTGTCTCTAGTCCAATGGGTGCCTTAGTGAGGAGTTTGACCACATATACAATGTGTATGGGGTTCCTAAGTCTATCTATTTCTAGCATTTATGGCTACAAGTACAGTGTAAGAACTGCAGCAGGTACAGTTGCAGCCCTTTGTAACATGTAACTGATGACCAACTATCTCTTAGGGAGACCTCCAGATTCAGTGCCATGTAGGCAGGTTGGGTTAGAGGGTAGGTACCAAAAAACCTCCAGTGCTGCCCAGCATGTTTTTGACCATGAGTTAGTCCTCCTGGAAACGTGAGTGACCACATACCATGTTTTCTTCTACAGCATTGGGTTTGCCAGTTCAGATGAGAAGATGTGATATCTTTGGACATGGATTTAGCAAGACGATTGAAAAATCTGCATAAAACCTTACACTTTTTGCAATGGAATTATGCATTTAGCTAAACTCTAGCCTTAGCTTAAAGTGTAGCATGGTCTTCTGGATCGAACTTGTCTTTTCAAGCCCATATAGTTATTCTTAGTGGTCTAAGCTCTTAAGGTTGCCAGAAGTGTAAGGATTCTGGTTTAGAAGCATCTAAGCAATTTTATGCCTGTGCTTCCAGCGTATCTGGAAGCAGTGACAGATTCTTAATAATTTCAGCTCCGTTGCAGAGCTAAACTGCAGTGTGATCCTGCTAAAGCTTCCTATCTGCCTGGAAATGAGTCAATTGGTGCTATGACAAGGATGGGAGCAGCCGGTGTTCTGTTGGTGTCAGCTGGAGTGTCTCTACAGAATGAACATATGTTCTCCAGTGCAGCCACTTCATTTGCTGTTCCCTTGTTAATTTTTATCATATGATTCCCCCCCCCCCCTTAATTAAGAACTTTGACTTTTTGAGATTTTTTTTCATTTCCCTTTTCTGTGGCAGTGGGGAAGGGCAGATGCTAGGAGACAGCAGCTTTCATTGATGAAACTAATGAGATTTTTAATGTCCTATCTAAGATGGAAATTGGAATAAAGACACTAGTAACTCCAGTAATGTTCTGAAAGATCTTAATGATTGGCAGGTTGTTAAATCTGCATCCTTGCTATCTGGTAAAGAGGGAGGAAAATTATATGGAGTTACATTAGGCTGGTGAATAAATCTCCAAAGACTGCAGAGTCCTCAGTTTAGCTCAGAATTGTTCTGCAAACTTGGTGGTGGCACTGGGTGATGCAGGGGACTAGATCTACCAGGCACATTAGTAAGAAATAATAATAAAGAACAGAATTAGTGGGGACATGGCAATAAGAAATGGAGTTGTGATGAAGCTAGAGGAAAGCATATTAGTAAATGTTTTGAAAGGTAGAAGAGGAATAAATGCTTATATTCTCCATGGGGAAAGCTTGCCTGTGGAATCTCCTGCATGTCTTTGAGAGGGATCTATGAGAAGTTGGCCAAGCTTGCTGCTGATACAGATCTGTTCTGTCCAAACTGATTGAGGACCTGCAGAATGATCTTGCAAATAAAATTGACTTTATTTAACTGCAAAATTATGTCTGTGCCTGGGGGTGCTTCAACAGGCTTATGTGCTGTTTGTCTCAAATTGTCATGTACCATTTACAAAGAGGATCTGAGGATTTGTGAGACATTGTGTATAGCACTCTGAAAACATCAATTCACAGCTCAGCATGGTCAAAAAGGCAAACGAGGTGTGACAAACTATTAGGTAAGCTATCCAGGGGAAAAGAGACAACATTGTTATCCTACTGTATAAACCCCACATGTGCTTCAGACTTGCACGTGGCATGAAGCTTTGTACACTCTGTGTCAGAGAATATCATGGGAGCAATGAAGGGACATGAAGAGGGGATCTGGGAACAAAGGCATGGGTGAATGTTCTTTAAGAAGAGTTTAAAAATGACTGGAAAGAAAACAACTGAAAAGGCTGTGATCAACCCCTCCATGTTCATGAATAAGAGTGAGAGCAGGGAAACAGTAGATGCTGCTTCTCATAACTGAAAAATGTTCAAAGATTTTTTTTAAAAAACAGTATTAAAACAGACTGAAGGAAGGTTCCTTCTGTATGGATCTTTTGTTGCATAACGAAGTTGTGGAGCTCCCTGCCAGAAGATGCTGAACAGACTAAAAATCTAAATGAAAGAAAGCTTTAAAAAAAAAAAATAAAAAAGAGAGAGAGAAAATTCTTCCAGGGCGGATCTGTCAAAGGTTGTTTAAGATGTTAATACCTACTGTGGCTAAGATGCTGGGCAAATATGGCAAGGAAGAGGTGTTTGTATAGTGTCTCCCCTAGAATTTGTCTCTGACAACATGTGGTCACAGAAAATGCAGACAGATGTATGACTATGTCTGGTCTGTGTATCTGCTGAAAGAATAACTTTTCTCACTGGGTATTTTCCTTCCTGCCATTGAGTTTTCAGGCTGTTCAGAAAGGGGTTGTGTCACTATATGAATTTACAGAAACAAGCATGTTGGAACCCTGTTTTGGTTGGACTCTCAATTTTAATTCCTCCAAAGGATAATGACAACATAGCATACAAGGACAGGTGACAGTCAGATATTTGCAGTATTTGAGACAATAATGTCTATTTTGTTCTACATAATCTCAGGAGCCCAAGAACAAGGTGTCTCACAGTCAGCATTTTCCACGTGCCCTTGAATGACTCGGAACAAGAATGTGAAATGTGATTTAACAGTTTCAATGCTCGTCCTCAAAAGTGATGGCGTTTTGGTGGCGTGGGATTCCATCGTGTGTATTTTTTCCTGAGTCTGGGTATCTTCTGGAGTGAAAGCACTTTGCACATTGTGAGTTACTCTAGCAGCGATTGCTTTCTCTGCTAGAGTGAAAGTGTGAAAATGTCTTTTTATTTCTACCACTTGCTAATCCTTTTTTGGCTGGTGCAGCCCCTGCAAAGAGCTGTCTCCATGGGATGTGTTACTCAGAATGGTCTGTACTATTGCTGAGATTCAGGAAGTGCTTTGATCTGTTTTATGAAGTGCTTAATTTGTAAAGCAAACGTGGTGATCATTAGCTGTCTGCCAGTTTGATGGAAAGGAAAAAAAAATTAGTTCTTTTATTTTATCCCTTTGCCTGACATGGACAATTTTGCCTCTTGCATGTTTACTAGTCTTCAACCTAAGCAGTTTTAAAAGTTGGTATTTCTCAGTACCAGCTAAACTCCCATGGCTCAGTATCAAGTGAATATGTTTGGGATGTCTCTCAGACTGTCCCTGCTCTTTGTGGTGGGTGGCAGATGAGTCAGGAGTGCCTACAGAGATCGAATGAGTTATTTGTCTGTTTAAAGATGAAACTGGGAGAAGGATGGAGCTGGCTGGTGAGCTCACAAATGAACCACATAGGAGTTGCTGTAACATTCATTGTCCAGCACCAGCCGCTTCAAAAAGAAAGTCAAGTTTGCAACTGTGGACTCCAGCAACTTCTCCAGTCTGGGAGAAGCCAAGTTTGGGGTAGGGCTTTCAAAAGGTAGGGACTTGTGTACCTCTGAGGGAAGCAATTGTCCTTTTAATCCCTTGGATGGGCAGCAGTTGAAATCAGATTGCTTAGTGCTTTGTGCTGTAAGGCTGCCCCTGACTGTGGTTTAAGGAATTTGGTCCGTTTCTCCAGGCTACCTGTCATCTGGATATGTGATCGTATTCATTGGTCTCTGTATAGCACAACATTGCTCTGTCAGGGAAGAGTTCAGCCCTGTTTCTGGAACAAAACAGACAGTGGTGGTGGCTTGTCCAAGCTTAGCCTGGCAATGGGCTGCTCTTTGTAGCGCAGGCAGAGCAGTTTAACAACTTTGCTACCATCTATAGCCTCATGTCTGTAGTCACCTGCCCCATTCCTGGCTCCCATAAGCAAGCCTGTCAGGAAGACAATAAGCCTGGGGCTCAGGATGTGGAAGGCAATACGAGGGAGGGTGGAAGGTGTGTGGACTTGGTTCTCTGAGAAACAGGAAGACCAGGACTGCTAGGGGTAAGCCAGCTAGTGCTCAGGGTCTTTATTTACTGTCCCCTTTCCTCCTGTATGCTGTGTACTGGCTACTGAGAAACAAATCCATACCAAGACAGATACTGCAGTGGTTGGTTAGGGTGGCAGGTAGCATGTCTTGTAACTGAAAGTGAGCATGAGCATTGGTGGCAGGGGTAACAAAGTCCTGGCAGACCCCTAGAGAAAGGGACACTGATTGTACTGCCCAAGGTGAGGAAAGAGATGGGGGGATAGTCTGGGAAAGGAAGGGGAGAGGATTTTGGGTGGGAAGCAAAGGAATGGTCTGGCTTTGAGGTGAAGTCAAGGCAAGAGAGCTGGGAAAACAGCATATGGGTAGAGGAGGAGACTGGGTTACCCAGACTAGTTGGGAGGGAGGCTAGTATGGCTTGAGAAAAGAGGCTGAATCTAAGTATCATGGAAATGAAATAAGAGGATACAAGCCATGTGGAGGTGAGGGTAGGTGAGGCTGTGCCACTTCAAATGTGTTGTATACTCCCCTAAATCTGAAAGGGAATCCCTCTTTCATTCTCTGGAGCTGAATCCCTATTATAGCTTTCATTTGATAAAATGGTAATAGTATTACCTTGGTTAGAAGTGGTGTGGTGAAAGCAGGTGCATTTGTGTGGTGAAAGACTGTAATGACAAGCTCTAAAGCTGGGGGAAACAAGCAAATTTGCCTGCAAAGCAGGCTTTGTGCTGTGTGATAAGTAGCATCTAAAATTGTGGATGATGCAGAATGTTGAATTTTAAAGTAGGTGAGAGACCTTCATCTGTCTGGTCTGAACACAACAAAATTCATGTGGACAAAATAAATGTTTTATTAAAAAAAATACCCAAATCATCTAATACACACAGGAGGTGGTGACTTAGTGTTGGACAGACTTTTCTGGGGACTTTTTTAGTTGTACTTTGGACCTGGAGAGATGCCAAGAGTCACAGCACCTCTTTCTGTAAGCTGTGTTAGAAATTTAACTTAAAATATGTTCTAGATAGAAAGGTTAAACACTTTTAGAATATCTAAATATATCTTATCTTCATGGTACAATAATTTCTTCTCAAGTCCTGCACCTGGAGACAGAGGAACAAATTGTGCTGTTTCTGCTTTTCTGTTAATGGACTCTGATTTCTGTCTGGTAGCTGTTCCATATGGCTTATTACCTTTACTACCTTTTCCATATTAATAACATCCTTGCTTTTCTGACATATATTTCTTATGAGAGCTGACAATTCCTCTTACCCTCATCAGTGGACAAGTCTGGCAAACACTTTTATGCACTGGATCAGATGCCAGTCCTTCAGAGCAAAATGAAACTAAAGTTTCCACAGCTGGTGTCTAAATCTGCTGACTCTGCATTCCCTTGGGAACAAACTGATTTACCCAGTCTGTATAGAGCCTTGTGAAGCAGAGAGCTGAGCCGAGGTCAGGAAATGAACAAGACAGGACCAAAGCATGATGCTGTGTGGTAGGTAGAAAACAGTTTAAACGAGCCCAATCTCACCGGAGGAAAGGATTCCTCAGTTCCCCTTTGGAGTTAACGATGAAATGTACCCAAGGGCAAAGGCAATTACTCCCAGACACATTTGGATTTTAGACTACTCTTACACTTTGTTAATGGTCTTTCTAGCACTGAATTGTGAAATCTTTGCAGACATAATTCTAATAGAGTTTCTTTACAGTACAGCAATTATGGTGATTGATATGGACAAATGTGATCTTGAAAGAGCAATAACCAGACAAGATAGCTCAATACTAAAGAAAATGCATTTTCAAAATCAATTTTTGAAATGAGAATTGCAAGAAAAATCATGCAAGTGTGTGCCTTTGTACCTGGCTCTCTCATTTTTGTCTGGCTTTTGTTCTGCAAAACTTTTAGCAGTGACCTCAGCCACACTGACGTGGATTATTACTCTCTTAGAATGCTGTACTGTGACAGATTTGTTTACCTGCTTGTACCAAAAGGCTAGAGGTTAAAGTATATTTTGTTGCCTAGTATCTTTTCAGAGGAAGTAAAAATGTTTTGGAACATGCTTAGCAGTATCAAGAAGAAAATGTGAATCCAATATGGGGACATAGATAAAAACTTCTCACTAAAAATTTGTGTGAGCAGAAAAGTAGAGAGCAGATACTTTACAGAAAAGCAAAATGGGTAGAGTTAGACTGAACTGTGGGTCTGACCCAGCAAACAAGTTTGCAAACACATTTTCCAAGTATTCACTTGGCGCTATAAACAACCAGTGCAGAAGACAAATATGTGACCAGTTCTTTCTAAATCTTTATAAGCAGGGAACTGATCTGTAGCAGCTTTCTCATTTATCACCAGCTTCTTTCCAGACTTCACTGTCTCTGAAAGTTTGCTAACCTCAGCCTGCGTTTTCTCCAGTGCTGAGTTACATGAGAAGGAATGTGGTGTTTTTTACTTATATTTGTGCAAGATGAAATCATCGTTACAGGCTTGGTGAAAATGTCAAGCTCTTCCCTTCTCTTGGAGTTTCTGACAGCTCCTGCTGCACAGGCTGCACTCCCCTCTGCTGGAGGGAAACTCGGTTCTCAGCAGTCAAGGTGCCTTGGGTTGCCAGTGGAAGACAGAAGCCATGCTCCTTCTTCAGTGAGGGATGTTTTCCTTCCATCGACTGGTGAAAGGCTCAGCGTGAGGTGGAAGATGCTGTCCTGTCCCTGTAATGCACATGTATGGTTTAACGACTTTTTTGCTGGCATGGATTTCTTATTCTTGTTACTGTAAGATTTTTCTCTCTTAAATAGTATATTTAACCTGATGCTTTGTCATGCTGATGTCTCTGAACAACAAGCATACATCTTTAGTGAGCTAGCTGCAGTATTTCCCAGATCTCTGGCCTTTAGGAACCTTACTAGATTTTTCTTGCTAGTGTGTGTTATTATACCTTTATCCAAATCATGGAAAGAAGATTTCATATGATTTCCATCTCCTCAATGCATCTGGACATGTTTGGAGCTGCAGTGCTCAAGGATTTGAACCAGCATGAATCAGTGATAGAGAAGACAGAGGCATACTCAGGAAAAAAGGAGTACTTATTTTATTTTAAATTCTCAAGAAATTCATATGTATGCCAAGAAAAAGTGATGCAACATGGGCCACCAAAATTTACCCTGTTACCAGAGACTGGGCTTGCAGCAGGTCTGTCTGACTCCAGCAAGACATACCAGGTAGTTTTGAAGGTGCTAAGCACTGCAGGTTTGTCCATTGCTCCATTGCTCTGGCTGTACTCACTGTAACTGCTAGAGGGGAAAAAAATTGCAAATAAGACAGCATCAGTTTCTAGTTTTCTGTTGGCAGAAGCATCTTTAGCCTGCTGGAAGAAAGAGCACATTAGTACCCACTATCTTCTGGTGATGGTACCTCTAGCTAGCAAGGGTGGGGACCATGTCACACAGGCTGTCTTTCCTGATGCATCCAGGTTTCTAGAGGCCTCCATCACAATTGCTGATTCATCATTCACTGTGTCCACAGTCTCCTTTCCTGTGATTACAGCTGATCACTGAATGACAGAGCATGGCCGAAATTCCTGTGCAGGGACTAATGCTGAAGGACAGGAGGCTAAATTGTATCCACTCATGCTAAAGCTACACTTTCTTTTGATTCAGACTCTCTCTTTTCCCTGTGGGATAAAAAGGAAAAGTCACAGTAGGATAGTGTATTTGGGATTTGGCACTGGAGACTGAGTCAGGAGTATGTGGTCTTAATGATCAGATTTTTTGCTCTTGTTGATACAGCTCTAACCATTTGATTTATTTTAATACTGGTGTTCTTCATTAATGGTACGCCAAATTCCGCAAAGCAAACTCTGTGGAATCTATTGTCCTTGGATCACCTATCTGAGTTCAGGTGTTTGTTAGAAAGGACAGACACTACGAACAGAAAAATGGTGTCTTTTCACCAGTGATGTGCCGTAGCCTGACATTGAGACTTCCTGGGGCTTTCCCTAGTGCACTGCAAAAAATCTGTGGCATCAAAATAATTAAGGAATTTCTTTAACCCATGCTGGCTTTTTGATGTTGGAAACTCACCTGACACCTGTGGAATTATATTGGAATATTGCTATTACTTTACTGAAAACTGGATTGGACACTTTTCTTAACATCAGTCTTAGAAATTGAGAAATGAAAGCACTATGTGACTAATTACAAACAAATCAGCACTTTTTACAGGGTCAGTAAGATGGCTGTGAATTACAAGAACTCTAACTGCCTGTTCTGCTTACTTGCACTGGATTAGTGAGGAATTGCTTGAGAAACTGCTGCATTCAAACAAAACAAGGGGGAAAAGCAGGAAATGAGAAAAACAGTAATCATTGGATATTTTCAAAACTTGACTGGACAAAGGCATGATCAACCTGATCTGGTTTGAAGTTGCCCTGCTTTGAGCAGAGAGTTGGACTAGGGACTCTTGAAGCTGACTTACTCAACGATTCTGCAAATTCTCCTGAATAACTCCTCAAGCTAGGGTTGACTTTTTTTTCCCTAAAACCTCTTTCATGGCCTTTGGTAGTCTTGGGTAGTGGAAGGAGCGATGCAGAAGGCCAGGAGTTGTCTCAGATAGCCAGGTTCAGCTCAGTTCCAAGCTGGGGAAATCATAAACCTAGATACGATGCACATAATCCCACTTCTTCAGCGAAAGGGAAAATGGAGCTCTGGCCATGAAGGACTGTGTAGAATCCATGGCTGGAATGAAAACAGCAGCACTCCTGCTTCCAAATGTTCCACGTATCTTGTAAGCAAATAATATTCCAACCTTAATAGTGAATGTTTTTCAGCTGTTTATCAGCAGAGCTACATCTGATAATGAAATTGTCAAAGCTAAATCAAAATTGGTCCCAAGAGAGAATGAATTCTGGGCTTTCCAACGTAAGAAAAGAAACGAATCCATAAACATCCACTTATATAAAGTTTGACTTGGACATCAAAAGTCTTCCTTCATAAACATCCCACAAATATTTAATAGTTCTTAAAATCCATTGGAGGTTGCACAGGGGGTCTGTAAAATGCCTGAGAGCAGATCTCAGAGGATGTGTGCCACACAATGTGCTGCATTACTATTCTTTCAGCCTTTTCCCTTCTAAACCCTCCCAAAGCTTCCGTAGTTTTGAAGATTGCCTACAGGAAGGAAAGGCTGAGCTAAATTCTCTATTTTTGGTGACACTGATATCTTCAGGAGCTTTAATGGACTTACCTCAGCAGGTGTAGGAGCTCACCAGCACATTGAACTACCTTTGCTTGTCTGATTTACTTCTAAGCATTTCCAATCTTATTTTTAAGGGGGAAAATGTAAAATTATGGTGTCTAAATAGAAGCAGCGTTGGAAGTCTCACATGGGACCAAAAGACAGAGGATGTGCTCCAAGGATTAAAAGCAGTGAGCATTCACTGACATCAGTGTTGGGCTATCTACATAGTCCACAGGGCTATACAGAAAGTGGAAAGAGGCCACCTGCTCCTCAGGGAAGTGTTTGGAGGTAGAGGCCAAGCTGGTATAGCAGTTTAACAATCAAGATGTGTAAGTTCATTTGCAGGATATACCCTGAAACATCAGCAGTTCTTTCTGAATATGTTTACATGCAGGAAAGGGCTCAGGTACCTTTGGAGTGGACTATGCTTTTGAAACAGCTTAAGCCTAGCCAAAACATGATGTCTGGGGACCTAAAAAAGTGCAGCAGTGCAGTAAAGGGCACTGGCTGAAGTTTGGTCAGCTATGCGAGGTTGGAAATGCTCTGTTTGGGGTGTGGAAATAAAAGATGAGCCATGCCTGAGCCCTCAAAGCCATGCAGAGAATGAGAAGGCAGCAGCCTCCAAACATCAGGGAACAATTCCTCCTGCCACATCCTTGCACTCTTCACACTTACTCTGTTTCCTCCTCCTCTGAAAACCAGCCACCTGTATTTTCCTGTGTGGCCTCTCTGCTCACTTCAGGAAGTTGAAGAGAAGTGCCATTAAGTGACCAGAAATTGAAGATAAGTACCATTAAATACCAAAAAGCACAACTTTTCCAAAACAGTTAATCCCAAATAAATTCAGTTCCAAGTAATGCTGTGAAAAAATGAGCGCTTCCCTAATTTCCTTGAAAATTCGAGCTTGTCCCTTGTAAAGGAAGAAGGACTTTCAAATTATTGAATGATCTGGATTGGTTTATTTATCTCTTCCTGCCATTTCAAAGGGCTTTAAGTAGGCTTGTGTGTGGATTTTTTTCTTGGCATTCTTCTTAGGAGCTGTTCTGGCCAATATTTACCTACTAAGTATCAATCTTATCTTTTTATGGTAGTTTGCAGGTCATTTGCAACCCTTCCCCAGCTGTTATGTGCACACCACACCGTTTCCCAGAGGAGTGACCTGGGATGCTTTCCTGCCTGCCCTTCCTCTGTTGTCTACTGGTGTTCTACTGGAGCTTGCAAACTGCACACAACAGAGTATTCTCTCCTCAAATTCCTATGTTGCTGCAGCCGATATAATTCTCTTGAATTTTGCTTAGAATCACTGAAGCAGTTCCCAAAAAAAAATCTTGATGAAAGGTTTTTAAAGGCTTCCCTGCTATGTATGAAGCTGCCTATACCAAATTATTGGGTCTAGAAAAGAGCTTCAGAGGCTGTGCCCAAGCATGAAAATGTGTCACCACCTGTAATATCTGCACTTCAAACTCAGTATCTGTATTTCAGAAAGGACTAGCGCTAGTTTGGTTATAAGTTACTTACTGGTGCATGTGCAGTGCTTTGCTCCTGAGCCTTTTTCCTGATATTGCCTTGTAAAGGGTTACTTTGAGGAAGATAGCAAATTGAATTAATCCTATGAGGAAACTGCATTTGGAGTGTTCATCCACTTATTAAAGCAGAGCCAGTGTTTAACTTTTCTTCAACACAGTATTAGAGGGAAGTGAATGAATTATTGAATGAACAGTCTTCAAAAGTTCCCTGAGGCTTGAATCATCCTGCACTTATCAAAAGTATGATGCCTGCTGTGCTCAGATAATCCATTTACAAAGTTTTAAAAAATATTTAAGGGTGAACTTTGTAGGTTTCCTATTTCCAATTAAACAAAGCATTGAATTATTTTAGAAAAGCCTTTAAGAAGCACAAAATCTCATTGTTTAAAATAATTCTGGAAGCTTGTTCCCAATTCCCAACAGCCCTTTCTATTCTTTGAATTGATTTTTTTCTATAGTGTTCTTTTGAATAAGTGAGTTTGTCTTGAGTTTGCCGTCTCCGACTACCTTATGCTGTTCCGGATGCAGTGTATACCTAGAGATCCTGTGACTCAGGATGTGCTGAAATTGCTAGTTATTGGAAGGTGTGTGGGGTGCTAAGGAAAGGAATTTTTGCCATGCTTTATAGACTCCCAGGAGTGTTGGTGTGAAGGACTGCAGGAGATCTGTAATCTAACCTCCTATCACCAACACTAGATCAGGGTGGCTGCAGCTTTGTCACAACTCAGCAACAAAGCCTCCAGTGGTGGAGATTGTCCCCATCCAACCTCTCTGGTGACCCAGATCCCAGTGAAGACATTTCTCATGAATGCCCAGCCTGAACCTGCCAGGCTGCAGCTTTCCATTGTTAGTTCCCATTGCATTGTATTCCAAAAGTGCGGCTCATTGTTGCTGTAACTGCCCTTCATGTAGCTATTAGATTTCTCCTCTGCCTCTTCACTAACTGCTAAAGTGCAGCTTGCAATGCTTTTCTGAACTATGTGCTGCTTGGCCACCACTATGGATAGGGTGGTGAGTGTTGCTTCCTCCAGAAGTTTTTGTTCTTTTTCTGCAACTGTTGAATTTTAGACTCATACTCATAAAGGTCAGCCCTAAAATTGACAATAAGGTTTAGCTCAAAGTCTCAAATTGTGCAATCAAACACCCTGCACATGAAGTTTTAGGGTCCAATGATCTAGACTAGTCGTTGCTCCTCAGTGAAATTTTAAGTCAACTCTGTGACAGTGAATGAAAAACGTCAGTGGTTTCATTAATATTGGTTTAAAACAGATACAAAGCTTGCTGATGGATCCTGAGTTTTTGTTTAAGCTGGATATGTTCCAAACATTGCGAAATAAAACACTTTTTTGATTGATTCAGGTCTTTCCCCCCTTTTTGCTCTGTTCTCACAGAATGAGCTGTAAGTATTTGAAAGTATAAAATTTGAACTCCTTTGCTAGAAAGGTTGGAAATGTGGTCTTGGAGGTTAATCTACAGCAGCTGTTGTGCTATCCAGTGGGAACTTTTGCTTAAATGTCCTAGAGTTTTTTGCTGTTCTAATGGGTGGTAGGGGCTGTGACTAATCCGTGCTGCTGCAGAGGCAGTGGACACAAGGAAACACCTTCTCCTTTACAGTAATAGGCTGCTCAATGAGCTGGTAACCAGGTCTTGTGTCAACATGCTACTTGCATATTCTGGGAATGTTCTCTCCCCTAGCTAGAGAAGCAGGACTTGTCCATTAAGGACAACAAAAGGCGCTCTTGCAGCAGAGTGAGCAACACTTATATGCATGTGGAATTAAGCTAAAGGGCCTAAATTATCCCAGTTCCTGAGGGCAAGTGACTAAATGACTGCATGACTAATAAATAATTTTCAACCTAAATGGAATAATAAATCCCATCGTGTAAAATCTAGTTTTTTGTTTTATATATATTCTGCAGTGACTCCAGTTCTTGCTATGGTCTGTCAAGTTGCAACGATGTCCAATACAAATATTTAAGGGTCATTTGCCTTGATTTAGGGTTTTCATCTGCTGTCCAATCTGGAAAATTAATTGGAATGGCTGTTCACACCTCGGGAAAGCAGATCTGAGCTGACTGAGACACAGTGACAACTTCCAGTTTGTTAAGGGCAGCTTTCAGATGACTGTGTCTTTTCATTCCTTGAGTGAGCAGCCCAATACCATTTCCGCAGCCTCTGTTTAATATTTTGCTCCTGGGAACAGTACAGAAATGGAAAAAGGGTACTTCATACACAGGGAATTTTCACTGCTTTTGGGCACGGTTGTAATCTGATTCCTAAGTAAGTAGAATTAATGAGTCATGAAGATGAACAGGATCAGAAATATCTATGGGAAAGTCTCAAATACCTCTGTTAATTCTGGAAACATCCATGACAGTGTGATGGATGATGAGCCCTTCTCAGACTCTGGTTCTTCTTGTGAGCACACAGATTTGGCAGTCCTGCAGATGCCTGGATGTCAGTCACCACTTTTCTAAACTCTTCTGAGACTGCTGACATTGCCGTCATCAAAGGTCCTGAGTAAAAGTGTAAAGGAAAGGGATCTCCACAAGGCAGGTGATAAAGTTGATTTGCTAATAAGGAAAAGATGAGTCTTGCAATGCTGTGATGTTTGTGATGCATGGGACCAGAAAAGGTGTCTGTTATTTCAGAGACATCAAGAATGTGCTTCAGAGGAAGAAGGTGGAAAGAAGTGCATGGTAGATCATGTGGATGCCTTTGAATATACAAAGTCTCACCACATAGGATACTGCTTTCTCACATAAGGTTATTGAGTGGATACAACTGGAACTGGCTGCCCTGCTCAAGCAGAAAAACCTGCTAAGGAGGTATAAAACATCACAATTTGTTATACCCTGCATAAGCCATTCAAATTGCCTTCCTTTTGTGGTTCAGAAGGTTATAGTTTAATATAAAGTCACAGTACAATCTGTCCAAAACAAGTCTCAATGTTTTATTACCAACTTTTGGCTCTTTATTTATCTTTCAGAAATTAGACTTTGGCTTTGGACGATGACTTGATGTATTTAGCTGGAAACTAGACCTTTTTTTGCAAAACACCATTTGACTGGAAACCCCATTTTTCAGTGCAAATGACATAATGATTGACTGTGCCCAGCTAGGCACTTTTGATGTCCCACTATGTCTGTTTCATTTGTGACCCACAGGGTTCCTCAGCAGGATGAATAGCTTCTGAGTCATTCACACCTACCTGAGCTTTGCAAAGCCAACCAGAAGTATCCACAGATATTTTGCAAATAAAACATATGGACTCACTCCAAGGAGACCAAAGACACTCTGTAAACTCCCTGCAAACTTTCAGGTAGTAAGGAATGTTAATTGAAAGCAAAACCACCGCTGTCACTCAAGATGTGTTTATACCATCTATTCTGGAAGATTTTTGAGTTGTAATTTGGAGGTGTAAGAATGGCAGAGCTAACAGTGAAGCAGGTACAAAAAACTCTCACAGCAAACAAGTCCAAAAGTGCCAATTAATCTGAGCACCAGGGGTGGCAAGGTAGAGAACTCAAGTGTGTTCACAAGTCGTCTTGCAACTCACCAGCCCAACAGCACTTGGGAAAGGAACATCCATACCCCAGTAGGAGAAATGAGTGCTGGGAGGACTACTGATCAACAGTGATTTCCCAGGATGATCATCACCTGCATTGCCTGGAAAATAGGGGTGATATGTTGTTGCAAGTGCTCTGTTAAAGGCTGTCAAAGGTCGTGTCTCTCAGGGGTTATCAGCGGGTGAGGCACAGCAAAGCTGATGTGAAACCAGGCATCAGGCTCCATGTATTTTTCCTGTCCAACATCAGTTTTTTCTTAACACCTTACATTTCACACACTTTTTCCTCCTATTCATCCTGTTCTGGATCTGCTCTTGTCCACCTAGACCTGCATGCCTCTGGCCATTACCTGCCCATCTCTTTCTTTTTATTGGTCTGACCAAGGTCCTGTCAACAGTCTTGTTACTTTCACCTGTCACAGCCATGCCATGTGATACGCAAAATCCTGCCTCTCTTGAAGGCGAATTGCTCTTCTGTTGGCCTTAGTGTTGTTATTTCACCTGAGGGTATGGGCTGTGCTTACCTCTAAGGTGAATTTCTCATTAAGTCACCAGTGGGACCCAAGTAATGCAAGAGACTATTGCTAGTATCAAATAGGAGTTGTGCTAGAGACCTTCAGTAGTCCATCCGCACCTCAGGGCTACAACTTGCTGCTGTAATAATCAAGTCCATCACAAAAAAAAGGATAAGCCTTCTGTCTTTGGACAGAAACAGTCAGATTATCTGCTCCTGATAACTACTATAGTAAGGCTGGAGCCATACATTACAAATGAGATCCTGTGATGACTCTGTTTGCTTTTATGGAGAACTTTGCCAGGTCTGGCAATGCTAAAGGAAGCAGGGAAATGAACATATCTGCGCTGACTGAGACTGTTTTGAATTAACTTTCTATTTCTTTTTATTTCCCTGAGGCAAGGTCACGTGAAGGTATTGGAAAATTTCAAGGCAAAGAAACTCAACACCTTAAAATTTGTATAAAATAGAGTTTTATATAAATGAAACCCTGGGATATTTGGCAGTCTGGCTAATCTCTAAGCAATAACTAAGGTTTTAAATGCTTTCTCAGAAAATCTAAAGGAATTAATTCTGGCAAAATGATGTCAACACACTGTCAGTTGCCTCTTGGTAGGTAATTGCTGAAAGCAATAAATGTTTTTGAACTCCTAGTTGTGGGCTACATCAAGGGGAGAAGGATAAAATGTTAAAGTTGTTAAAGACAATCCATATCCTGACTTGGAAAGATATGAATCTGGCAGACACGTCAGCTGACATGTCACATATTAGCACAGTGCATCCAAGAAGCTATGAAGTTTGTGGAAATAACTTGCCTTCATATTGCAAAGCCCAGGTGGTTTGGCTAAAGTCATGGAAGAGACTCAGCATTTGTGATGCTGAGATCTGTCCTCTTGCAGCCTCTCTGCACCTTGCCTTGCAGGGTGAAAGAATTATAAAACTACAGTATAGATAGTTGTTTAGAAGAAAACAAAAAGGAACTTTTAACTAAAACACCTGTGTAAATGTAAAGATATCGTGCTGTGGTCATAAATATCCATCTTGAATTAGATGGAAGACAGTGCACTCCATGAGGTGTAATGGAGAAGACAGTGCTGTGCAGAGACTGGTTTTTAATTTGAAAACTACTCTAGTCATCCTTAAGATATATTTTTGCTTTTATATATGTTAATACCATTTTTTCATGACACATGCAGAAAGTTAAAGAAATCTGGGGGCATAGTTGTTGGCCTTTCTAAACATTTTTTTACTGTTTTAGTATAGTTTCTGGTGGGGGGAGCAAAAGGACATAGTGTCATTTTTTTTTTCCCATTCACCTGCCTAGTTGCAAGCTCACAGCTCTTGAATCCATTTGCCAAATTCAATGAGATCTGACCAAAGGGAAGAGATCTCAAAGCTGTCAACTTAAATTATATCCCAGTTACCTCCTAGTTGCTACATGACTTTCTTTGTGCTTAATGATAATTGGCATTTACATGGAGGTAATAGCTCCTTTTGGGCTAATATTCAGTTGAAAAAAGGCTAAGAGCAGTGCTTGCCCCTCCCATGTAATCTGGATCATCCATCCTATGGAAGATATTAAAAACATTTTTTCTGAAGAGTAAGTTTTTTCAGTCTTGGAAATTTCTAAACTAGCTTTTGTAATTCAATGGTATTAATAATAGATGGGATTATTCCACCCTGATGATGTGATAAGGAGGAAAAACCTTTCTTTGGCTGAATGCTGAGTTTTTTCCCTTTCAAGAGCTGCATTTGTTGTACGTATTGTGTACTGACAGAAACATAAGCTAGAGAAATAGGCACACAAGCAAACAGTGGGCAAAAAAGGAATGGAAACCAGTGTTACCAGGGCAACTTTCTCATGGTTTCAAAGACATTTTTTTTTAAATCCCTGAAAACATTAGTCATGCTTTTTTTTAATACATTATTTTTATCTATTACTTTGGAGTTTGCTTTGCTGTAGCATAGAAGGCATGGAGGTAGAAGAATACCTCTCTAGGAGGAGAGTTAATTTGTCAGTGAGGTCTCAGGGCTGAGTTTGCAGTTAGCCAGGACTGCAGTAGCCTGATGTGCCCATCAGAAACGTGCTAAAGCTATGTGGACTGACACATTGTTATGCACCAGGAGGTGCTGCTTCATTATGATCCCAGTAAGAAAGGCATTCAGATGCTGTGAAGTATAATTTAAATGCTATTTATTAGACCTAGCACTGTAAAGGGGAGGATAGTAGAGAAAATGCTCTGTCCCTTCAGATACTGGGAACCCCTACCTGTGTGGCACTAGGCGGGTCTCTGATGAGGACACAGCATGCCATGCAGACCCCATCCATGGAAAGGTTCCACTAGTTCATTCATTTGAGCTGCTTTATTATTTTCTTACAAGAAAACAATTCCATGCATCATTTCTACCATCAAACAGAAAGGATGTTGCCATGAGAACTTCTTGCAGCACTTTTAGGTAAGGGCAAGGCCACACAGGTGCATAGCTGCTGATACCACGTGGGAGCTAGCAGCAAGCTCTTCCATCACCATGAGCTGCTGAAGGCTGTCCTGTGGCTGAGGGCCATGCACAGCACATCCTGGAGGCCACAATGGGCATGAAGCACAACACAAGCTGTGCCCACTGCCCACTAGGACCAGATCTGATGAGGATCACTGGCTTCTCAAGGTGTAGGGGTTTCCAAGTCAGGACCATGACACATGAATCCCTGTATTGATGGCTGTGGGAATGCATTGCGGGGGACACATGGGAAAGCCATCCAGGACAGGCCCTTCCTTCGCTGTTGCACTCCAGGGAGACTCTGAAAATCAGAAATGTTAGTCTTCATGCTGAAAACAGTCCAGAATGTGCCATTCACAGATATCTTTGCACTCTGGTTTAGCAAAAGAAGCTGTGATACTTTCTGTAACTACATAGTGACTGCAATAAGCTGTACCAGTTATTCATTTATTCTCCTCCCAGATACTTAACCTAAAACAGAGTATTTCCAGCATACCTTGCAAGAAAAGTGATTTTTCTTGATGAAAGTTTTCATCTTGCACTAGTATGGTTAAGTGCAGTTAGGAAATCACCATTGTTCCAACTGGGGCTGTAGGAATTCTTTTTTTTCCCAAACATGGGAGATTCTAAAGCCATTTAAAAAAGGAAAACATTTGGCAAATGGAAAATTGAAATAATACTTTCATTGATAAAATTATAATTTTTTGCTTTGATAGCAAGTGATTTCTTTACCTGAAACAATTTGCTTGCAGGAAAAGTACAGGAAAATTTGTTGTGACTGAACAGACAGGTAATCCTGAAAACACAGGGAAGGGAGCTTGGCATTTACCTGAATTATGTAACCAATCCTTCAGTAGAACTGACAAGATTTTCAGGAGCACATCAGTCCCCAGATTCCTTGCGAATCCTCAGACAGTATGTAGGGCAACAGAAATTTTCAATGCCACTGAAGGTTATATGTGCTCTTTCTCTCACAAGTGCACGTCTGTCTTTCTGCTCTGACCTGTAGATGTTCACATGCCTTTTCACACCAGTGTTTTTAGGAGCCTGTGGCGACAGAAACCCAGTCTGTCACTGATGAGAGTAAATCCCCTCCTGCAGTCAGCATATTGCAACAGGAACTGTGCTTCCTCATCTCTCTGATTCACTCCACCTCAGATGCAAAACTGATTATTTCCCAAGCTTACTGGAAATGTAGAGGTATGGAGCCAAACTAGCTAGTAGCTCACAGGTGCAAAGCAACTTGCTCACATTGCTCAAAAGTCTTGTCTCCGAATTTTGACCATAATTTCCTAACAACAGCTAGGCATAATCAAGAAGAGATTCTGAAAACAGGAAGATTTGCATCAGTGATGGAGACCATTCCTAGCCTAAACTGTGTGTATTGAAAGCACTCCTAGCTACAGAGCACCAGCAACCGAAGGCAGAGGCTGCAAGGGATTTCAGCATGGAAAAGGAAAAGATCGCTGTACAGTTGCTGTGCAGAATAGTAGCTGGAATTATTTGTGAAATGAAAGAACAGGTCACAAATTGGCCCCTTGCTCATAGTATTTCTGAAATAAAAATTTCTGTTGTCCTTGCAAATCCTGCTGTGCACAAAGCAAACCTTGGTGTTTCAGGGTTGCCAGCTGCCTGATGCTCCATGTGCTTGCTTTGGAGTGGTGGTGGTTTAGGGTTTTGTTTCCTGCGAGGAAAAAAGCATGCATGGGCCACCCAACCAGCGTAAGGTGAGGTTGCCTGCTCTGAAATAGAAGCTGCTAATGTAGGACTTCAGTACCTGCTCTTAATGGTGTTTGCACAGAAAACACTCACAAAAACCAACTGAACTGAGACACAGTAGTTCCCAGCCATATCTTTCAGCTTTTCCCAGGGTATATCCAAAACTTTGAATGTACGTGAGATGTTGAGACAACAGTAGAAATAAAGTGTTCAGCCAACCTTGAACATGTAGCAGATTAAGTTTTTCTGTATGCTTTGGAGTGGTGGGCTTCAGAAATAATGTTACTAGCAAATGTGCTGCCTTCTGGGGCTGACTTGTTCCTCCTGCAGGAGTGAACCTGCGTTGCTTGTTTGCTGAATGAATTTATTTGCTAAATGGTTTGGATAAATCATTTTGTGAGTGTAGCTGTTCAGCCAGCTGTTTGCACCCTGGTTGCTGGTTACCTGAGCTGCGTGACATTTTCCTTGCTCACTGCCTTGAGGATGGCAAAGAGAATAAATAGTGAGGCATGCCTCAGGTAAACAACTAGAAGTCACAAGCTCTTGCTAGATACATGGACACTTATTGTCATCCATAGGATAAATGACTCATGTAATGCCAGGATGGGTATATGTATTCATAAAAGTCATCCAGGAGCAAGTCCTACAGTTCAACTGTTTATTTATACATTGTAGAGTTATGAGATCTTGTCTCATGAAATTATGAATGATGGAAACACAAGCAAACTTGAGATGTGGCTTCAGGAGTTTATTCCTTGCAACAGCCTCCTAGAGCCATTGGCTCCAAAATCCCTTCATCTGGCTGATGTGGAGGGAATCGTCCACCCTTTATGCAGCACAAGGCACAGGCAGATAACAGCCAGACTGTGCCTGACATGGCCAGGAGGTTTGACATCCTCAGTCTTTGTGTGTTGTTTAGAGAAAATGTTGGCTAGAATAGAATATTTCAGTTGGAAGGGACCTACAACAATCATCTAGTCCAACTGCCTGACTACTTCAGGGTGAACTAAGTTAAAGCATATTATTAAGGGCATTGATCAAATGCCACTTAAACATTAACAGGAATGGGGCATCAACAACTTCTCTGGGAAGCCTGTTCCAGTGTTTGACCGCCTTCTCAGTAAAGAAATGCTTCCTAATGTCCAGTCTAAACCTCCCCTGGCACAGCTTTGAACCATTCCCATAATTCCTATCACTGGATCCCAGGGAGAAGAGCTCAGCACCTCCCTCTCCACTTCACCTCCTCAGGAAGCTGTAGAGGGCAATGAGGTTGCCCCTCAGCCTCCTTTTCTCCAAACTTGACAAACACAGAGCCCTTAGCTGCTCCTTATAGGACATGCCTTCCAGCCCTTCCACCAGCTTTGTTGCTCTCCTCTGGATGCATTCAAGGACCATAACATCATTCTTAAATTTTGGGGCCCAGAATTGCACACAATACTCGAAGCGAGGCTGCACCAATGCTGAATACAGTGGGACAATCACCAATTCAGCCATTCAGCCAGTTCTTCACCCAGCACACCCTGTACCTGCTCATCACCCAGTTGGATAGCTTGTCCAGAAGGACGCTGTGAGGGACAGTAGCAAAAGCCTTACCAAAATCCAGAAAAATTTCCCTTCATCCACTAGGTAGGTGACCTTACTGTAGAAGGAGATCAAATTAGTCAGACAGGACCTTCCCTTTGTGAACCTGTGTTGACTGTGCCTGATGATTGCATTGTTCTTTAAATGCCTTTCAGTTGCACCCAGTATGAACTTCTCCGTAATTCTTCCAGGTACTGAGGTCAGACTAACAGTTCTGTAGTTTCCTGAGTCTTCCCTCACACCCTTCTTGTAAATTGGAGTAACGTTGTCTAGCTTACAGTCAGCAGGGACCTCCCCAGGCTCCGAATAGCTTTGGTAAATTATCAGGAGTCCTGCCATAACATCCACTAGCTGCTTCAGTACTCTGAGATGAATCCCATCGGGCCCAATGGACTTGTGAACATTCAGCTGATCCCTTACAATTTCAGTGTCCACAAATGGAAAGTCATCACTGTTCCCACATTCATGGTCCTCAAATTCAGGGGACTGGGCAGCCCAAGGTCTATCAGTATTATTAAAGGCTGAGGCAAAAAAATATTGAATGCCTGTGCTTTTTCTTTATCCCTACTAGTCAGATGAGCATTTTCATCAATTACCAGTCCGATGTTTTCTTTAGCCCTCCTCTTGCTATTAACATACTTCAAAAAAACCCTTCTTGATATCTGACACAACACTGGCTAGTTTCAACTCTAATTGAGCTCTGGTCTTTCGTGTCTTCTTCCTGCATATACAAACCATGGCTCTGTAATCTTCCTGTGAAGCCTGACCTTGCTTCCAGAGATGATACAATTTCTTCTTCCTTTTGAGCTCCACGAGTTGTTCCCTGTTGAACCAAGCTGGTCTTCTGCCCCTCTTGCTTGATTTGTGACGCGGTGGAATTGCCTGCTCCTGTGCTTCTAAAAGGAAGTTCTCTAAAAATTGGCTAGCACTGGCGGACTCCCAAGCCCTCAAAAGCAGATTCCCAAGGTACTCTGCTGAATAGCTCCCTAATAGCTTAAAGTTTGCTCTCCTGAAGTCCAAGCTAGGAGCTCTGCTGGCCTTCTTATTACAGTCAACATTTTAAGCTCAACCATTTTGTTATCACTGTGGCCAAAACAGCCACCTACCATCACATCCCCCACGAGTCCTCCTCTATTCTCAAATGTTCACGTAAGCCTCTCCTTGTCCAGGGGTAGCTCCTGCCCCTGCACCTGCTCCTGCCAGGGTGCAGAGCTAAAAGCTTTGTGTCTGGGTCTTGTTGTGCTTTGTGTGTCTGGCCATTTTGGGTGGGTAGATCTCCTGGTGCTCAGCAGACCTGCTTTGAGCCTGCTGTTAACCACTCTTCTCAAAAGCGTGATAGTGGTGAAGGCCTCCAGGGAGCGTGGATGGCCAAGCAGCAGGCTGTGGGAGACCTGCCAGCACCACAAGTGTGCTGGTTTTGGCTGAGAAGGGGTTAATTCTCCTCACTGTGGGGGTCGGCTACCTTTCCAGCTTCCCGCGCTCTGCCGCGTGGCGGGGGGGGGGGGGGGCTGGGAGGGGCAGGGCCATGGTGGGGACGGCTGACCCCGACTGGCCAATGGCAGGTTCATTCCATACCATGTGACACCATGACCAGTATATGGAGGTGGGGGCAGCGCCAGCGCGGAGGCGGCGCGGCGTCGGGTCGGCAGGCGGCTGCGGCGCGGGCAGTTTGTTCCGGCGGTTCGTTCCCCCTCTCCCCTCCCTTCCCCCCCCCCCCCGGAGCTTTGCGCCTCTCGTTGTTCTCCTTTACATTGCATTTCTGTTGTTGTTTCTTTTAATTTTAATTATTAAACTGTTCTTATCCCAACCCACGAGCGTTACCCTCCTGATTCTCTCCCCCATCTACCGGTGGGGAGTGAGTGAGGGACTGTGTGGGGCTGAGCTGCCGCTAAACCACGACAGTCTTTTTGGTGCCCAACGTGGGGCTCAAGGGTTGGAGATAACAGCTGCTGGTCACAGCACCATGTTGTCCTTTTTGCAGTTGGTGTTAAAAATCGGTGTTGGTTTGTTGAGTCTGCTGTGTTCTGCTGTGATTAGTAATGTTTTGCCTACAAGATTTGTTATACAAACACTCGTTTTCAGCTTTATCTGGTATTTGGGGTTTTTGCTGAAACCGTTACTGTACTTCGGATACCACCTTGTTGAGGCAATTAGCAATTATACCTCCTCCTCCTCTGAGAGATTTTATATGGAGGAAATACAGAATAATACCTTTGCAACTTTGTTCTATGATGTCTGTGCCTTTGTTACAACAACGTCTTTGTATCTTGAACATCCTTGGGTGGTTAAGGTGCACTTATTGTTAGTTTTTGGGCAGGTTGTTTTGGTTTTGACTAAGCAACTTAAGAATATCACCCAGAAATCTGCCCCGAGGCTTGATAGTTACGAGTGGCAGGGCATGTGGGATAGCATGGGCAAATACCTAGGGCAGTGGGCACCCCCAGTGTTTTGGAGTTTCACCCCCGAACAAGTGCAGAATCCTAAAAAACTAGTAGAATATTTGGAGAAAGTATGTTGTTACACTGGGAACTCCAGAGAGACACAGATAACTGCAACATGCTGGGGTCTGGCCCATGCATACCGAGTCCTGCTCAACAGTATTCAGTGCCCCCAGGGGGAAGAGAATGTCTCTGGATTGAAATGCAAAGTGACTGGCACTGTAGACAATCCAGCCCTGACAACAGGCACTGCAGCCACTCAAACCCCCACAACAAGTACCGGAGCTAGCTCAGAAAATAAACCTGTACCAGTATCAGTTGCCCCCATACACAAGACGAAATATTGGAAGCGGACATCAACTCGTTTAGAACGGGATGATGAAGAACCAGGGCCATCGCGGGGAGAGGAGGGAGAAGTAATAAATGAAATAGAGACCACCCGATCCCTGTCCTTAAGCGAGTTGCGAGATATGCGAAAAGATTATAGCCGTCGTTCAGGTGAGCACATTGTCACCTGGCTGCTCCGATGCTGGGATAATGGGGCCAGTAGCCTGGAACTAGAGGGAAAAGAAGCCAAATTGGGATCCCTTTCTGGGGAAAGGGGCATTGACAAAGCAATAGGAAAAAAACCACAAGCCCTCAGCCTCTGGAGGCGACTCCTGTCTGGAGTGAAGGAAAGGTATCCCTTTAAAGAAGATGTTACATATCGCCCAGGAAAATGGACAACTATGGAGAAAGGCATCCAGTATCTAAGGGAATTAGCTGTGTTTGAGGTGATTTATGGTGACCTGGACGATCAACGGTCATCCAAAGATCCAGATGAAGCCGAGTGCACACGACCCATGTGGCGGAAGTTTGTACGGAGCGCACCATCTTCGCATGCAGACTCATTGGCAGTGATGTCCTGGAAAGATGACGAGACACCAACGGTGGCAGAGGTGATAGATAGACTCTGAGATTACGACACAAATATCTCTTCCTCGCTTGTCTCTGCTGTGGAGAAACTATCCCAAGAGGTCCAGCAACTCAAAGAAGATCTGTCCTACTCCCCACCTCGACAGAGCAGTGTCTCAGCTGTTAGGAATAAGCGTCCTTTGGCTCAAAGAAGGGGATACACACCACGGGCCACCCTATGGTTCTACCTGCGTGACCACGGAGAGGACATGATGAGGTGGGATGGCAAGCCTACCTCAACCCTACAGGCACGACTGCATGAACTGCAAGGAAGAACAGTCACTCAGGGAGGCTCTTCCAGGAAAGCTGCTGCTCCAATTTCCAGTGAACAAGTCCCCAGACAGAGGAGTAGAAGCGCAGATTTTATTTCTAAGTGTAATAGAGGGACTCCTGATTCACATTTGCAGGAAGTGAGTTGTGACTGCCATGATCAGGACTAGAGGGGCCCTGCCTCCAGCCGGGTGGAGGAAAGGGATAACCGGGCTTACTCGACTGTGTGGATCCGATGGCCTGGCACGTCCGACCCACAGGAGTATAAAGCTTTAGTGGACACCGGTGCACAGTGCACCTTGATGCCATCAAACTATATAGGGGCAGAACCCATCAGCATTGCTGGAGTGACAGGGGGATCCCAAGAGCTAACTGTATTGGAGGCCGAAGTGAGCCTAACTGGCAATGAGTGGCAGAAGCACCCCATTGTGACTGGCCCAGAGGCTCCGTGCATCCTTGGCATAGACTACCTCAGGAAAGGGTATTTCAAGGACCCAAAAGGTTACAAGTGGGCTTTTGGTGTAGCTGCCTTGGAGACGGAGGAAACTGAACAGCTGTCTACCTTGCCCGGTCTCTCAAAGGACCCTTCTGTGGTGGGGTTGCTGAAGGTCAAAGAACAACAGGTGCCAATCGCCACCACAACAGTGCACCGGCAGCAATATCGCACCAACAGAGACTCTCTGATCCCCATCCATAAACTCATTCACCAACTGAGGAGCCAAGGAGTCATCAGTAAGACCCACTCACCCTTTAACAGTCCCATATGGCCAGTCCGGAAGTCTAATGGAGAGTGGAGACTAACAGTAGACTATCGTGGCCTGAATGAAGTCACTCCACCGTTGAGTGCTGCTGTGCCAGACATGCTAGAACTTCAATACGAACTGGAGTCAAAGGCGGCCAAGTGGTATGCCACAATTGATATTGCTAATGCATTCTTCTCAATCCCTCTGGCAGCAGAGTGCAGGCCACAGTTTGCTTTCACATGGAGGGGCGTCCAGTATACCTGGAATCGACTGCCCCAGGGGTGGAAACACAGTCCTACCATTTGCCATGGACTGATTCAGACTGTACTGGAACAGGGAGAAGCTCCAGAACACCTTCAGTACATTGATGACATCGTTGTGTGGGGCAGCACAGCGGAAGAAGTTTTTGAGAAAGGAGAGAAAATAGTCCAAATCCTTCTGAAAGCTGGTTTTGCCATAAAACAAAGTAAGGTGAAGGGACCTGCACGAGAAATCCAGTTCTTAGGAATCAAATGGCAAGATGGTCGTCGTCATATTCCAATGGATGTGATCAACAAAATAGCAGCCATGTCTCCACCAACTAGCAAAAAGGAAACACAAGCTTTCTTGGGCGTTGTGGGTTTTTGGAGAATGCATATTCCAAATTACAGTCTGATCGTAAGCCCTCTCTATCAAGTGACCCAGAAAAAGAATGATTTCAAATGGGGCCCTGAGCAACGACAAGCCTTTGAACAGATTAAACGAGAAATAGTCCATGCAGTAGCTCTTGGGCCAGTCCGGGCAGGACAAGATGTAAAAAATGTGCTCTACACTGCAGCCGGGGAGAATGGCCCTACCTGGAGCCTCTGGCAGAAAGCACCAGGGGAGACCCGGGGTCGACCCCTAGGGTTTTGGAGTCGGGGATACAGAGGGTCCGAAGCCCGCTATACTCCAACTGAAAAAGAGATATTGGCAGCATATGAAGGGGTTCGAGCTGCTTCAGAAGTGGTTGGTACTGAAGCACAGCTGCTCCTGGCACCCCGACTGCCAGTGCTGGGCTGGATGTTCAAAGGAAACATCCCCTCTACACACCACGCAACTGATGCTACATGGAGTAAATGGGTTGCACTGATTACCCAGCGGGCTCAAGTAGGAAACCCCAGTCGCCCAGGAATCTTGGAAGTGATTATGGACTGGCCAGAAGGCAAAGATTTTGGATTATCACCAGAGGAGGAGGTGACACGTGCTGAAGAAGCCCCACTGTATAACAAACTGCCAGAAAATGAGAAGCAATATGCCCTGTTCACTGACGGGTCCTGTCGCCTTGTGGGAAAGCACCGGAGATGGAAGGCTGCTGTATGGAGTCCTACACGACAAGTAGCAGAAACTGCTGAAGGAGAAGGTGAATCGAGCCAGTTTGCAGAGGTAAAGGCCATCCAGCTGGCCTTAGACATCGCTGAATGGGAGAAGTGGCCAGTGCTCCATCTCTATACTGACTCCTGGATGGTGGCAAATGCCTTGTGGGGCTGGCTGCAGCAATGGAAGCAAAGCAACTGGCAGCGCAGAGGCAAACCCGTCTGGGCTGCCACATTGTGGCAAGATATTGCTGCCCGGGTAGAGAACCTGGTTGTAAAGGTACGTCATGTGGATGCTCACGTCGCCAAGAGTCGGGCCACTGAAGAACATCGAAACAACCAGCAGGTAGATCAGGCTGCCAAGATTGAAGTGGCTGAGGTGGATCTGGACTGGCAGCATTAAGGGTGAACTATTTCTAGCTCGGTGGGCCCATGACACCTCAGGCCATCAAGAGAGAGATGCAACATACAGGTGGGCTCGTGATCGAGGGGTGGACTTGACCATGGATATTATTGCACAGGTTATCCACGAATGTGACCCATGCGCTGCAGTCAAGCAAGCGAAGCGGGTAAAGCCTCTGTGGTATGGGGGACGATGGCTGAAATATAAATATGGGGAGGCCTGGCAAATTGACTATATCACACTCCCACAGACCCGCCAAGGCAAGCGCCATGTGCTTACAATGGTAGAAACAATGACTCGCTGGCTGGAAACATATCCTGTCCCCCATGCCACTGCCCAGAACACTATCCTGGGTCTTGAGAAACAAGTCCTGTGGCGACATGGCACCCCAGAGAGAATTGAGTCAGACAACGGGACTCATTTCCGAAATAGCCTCATAGACACCTGGGCCAAAGAGCATGGCATTGAGTGGGTGTATCACATCCCCTATCATGCACCAGCCTCTGGGAAAATTGAACGGTACAATGGACTGTTAAAAACTACACTGAGAGCAATGGGGGGTGGAACATTCAAGCACTGGGATACACATTTAGCAAAAGCCACGTGGTTAGTCAACACGAGGGGATCTGCCAACCGAGCTGGCCCTGCCCAGTCAGAAATCCTACATAGTGTGGAAGGGGATAGAGTCCCTGTAGTGCACACAAAAAGTATGCTGGGCAAAACAGTCTGGGTTCTTCCTGCCTCCGGCAAAGGCAAACCCATTCGTGGGATTGCTTTTGCTCGAGGACCTGGGTGCACTTGGTGGGTGATGCGGGAGGATGGAGAAATCCGATGTGTGCCTCAAGGGGATTTGATTTTGGGTGAAAACAGTCAATGAACTGCATGGCACAATGTGAACTGCTATATAATACTGTGTGTCACCTCTGTGTTGTACCAATGATATCAGAGTACGAGCCTCCCAACCCATGGAAGATCAACTATGAAACAAGCCATGCAGCAGTGATGGAACGATGACTGACTCGGTATGCAGCAACCCAACGCCACACACCATCTCTCCCACCCGGAAAGACTGATACAACAGATGGAGCCCAGAGTCATGGACTGGATGAACTCAATGGACATTTTTAATGGACATTGTACAGGGAAGGTCCATGAACTAAGGGAATGATGTCTGTGTATTATGTTAAAGGATGGGAAGGGGAGGGGTGGTGGTTGGTACAGTTGTATTGCATCATATGGGACCTGGGCATGGTGTAAATGGTATGGAATAAGGGGTGGAGAATGTGCTGGTTTTGGCTGAGAAGGGGTTAATTCTCCTCAGTGTGGGGGTCGGCTACCTTTCCAGCTTCCCGCGCTCTGCCGCGTGGCGGGGGGGGCTGGGAGGGGCAGGGCCATGGTGGGGACGGCTGACCCCGACTGGCCAATGGCAGGTTCATTCCATACCATGTGACACCATGACCAATATATTGGGGGGGGGGGGCAGTCGCAGCGCCAGCGCGGAGGCGGCGCGGCGTCGGGTCAGCGGGCGGCTGCGGCGCGGGCAGTTTGTTCCGGCGGTTCGTTCCCCCTCTCCCCTCCCTTCCCCCTCCCCCGGGGCTTTGCGCCTCTCATTGTTCTCTTTTACATTGCGTTTCTACTGTTGTTTTCTTTTAATTTTAATTATTAAACTGTTCTTATCCCAACCCACGAGCGTTACCCTTCTGATTCTCTCCCCCATCTACCGGTGGGGGAGTGAGCGAGCGAGCGAGCGACTGCGGGGCTGAGCTGCCGCTAAACCACGACAACAAGGAAGGAAGCAATGTTGGGGACATCAGCTGTGTGCTGCCAGCTTTAATCCAGGAAGGGCATTGCCTCAGAGAGAAGTTTGTTGAACATTGGCTTAAGGTCAGCACTGGATCAGCACAGGAATAGTCACAAAACTTTTATAGCTCTCAGTGAAACCTGTGAGGTAACAATAATGTGGCCTTGTGATTAATCTAGTGACTGAAGTGTCCCAACACACCTTGATTCTGGTATTTTGGATATAGATGCTTGGGTTGGTCAGGACATTTGCTGAAACAAGGCGTGGCAAAGCACATGGGGAGGGGAGCAGCTTTTCTCACCTGGAGGCGCATTGGGATAGCTTGTAGGGGCCTTCAGGAGAGACTGTCCCTGGTCTGAAGAGTTTTCAGATTGAACAGAGGTGAACTGAAGGAAAAGCGAGGAAGAAATGTTATGCCCAGGGCCCGAGTGCTGAGCAAAGCCCAGAAAATAGATCTGCAAAGTCTGACTTTCTGCACAAAATTTTGCTGCTTCCTCAGCCAACTCAGGTGATGCAGTGCCCGGACTTTTTCTCTGTGCTTCCACATCTTTCCCTCCTTCCACTCCCCAGCTGCTTTTTTTGTGCTGTGCTAGTGATATAAAACTTATCTTAGAGCAGAAAGTCTTGTCCAGATAGTCTTTGGCAGTTTATGTCCCCATTGCCCTGGCAGTAGGGATACTACAGGGTGCTTTCACAAAGTGCTGTGAAATAGAAAATTGCTAGATAAGAACCAAGAAATTAAGCTTTCTTGGCACTTTCTGGGCTCAGACGGTTTTCTCTGTTATAGCCCTTTCTACAAAATTCACAACTGAAGTACTTTGGGAATATGAAATTGCACTATTTGTGGACACAGGGGCATCTTCCTTAAATATAGGGCAAATCCTGAAACCACCTCTAACGTGATGTACACAATTGCAGGAGGAATTTTTTCTGTCCCTACAGCAGGAGACAGACAAAGCAGACAGGTGGCAGACTTCTGTGTGTGCATCCTCATGGTGCAGGCCACATGAGCAACAAAACATGGGGGAGGGATGGTAGTGGAAGGATGTTACATGGGCAAATGTGGCCTCAGTCAGGTAAAGCATAGTAATTCATTCAAGATCTGAACTGAGCAATACTATATCTGTCTGGGAACATCTGATTTAGACAAAAAAGATATTTCAGGCTTTCCTACACACACCTGCTAGTCCCACAGTGAAATGGATTTAGTTAAACTGGTAAGTTACAGCCAAGGCTCAGCTCTGAGCTGTTTTGTTCAGGGATAGTTTGGCATATCTGAAAGACTGAAAGAGATCCTGTGTTCTCTCATTTCTCTCTGGGAGATTGATGCTGAGTTTAAATTTAACTTAAGATGAAAACATCTGTTTTCCTTCAGAGTAAATATGTTCTGATAGCCTCCAATTGATTGAGAAGGCAGAAACTGAAGGCATTTTAAGTCTTTACTATTTATACATGGAGCAGGAGTAACTGTTGTTTCCCACTCTTTTGAGTCATTACTAGAGGTAATAAAAACTCAGTCAGAATGTGATGCGATGATTGAAAATGAGTTGTAGATCTTTGTACCTCTTCAGCAAAAAACTGAGAAAAGGATATTATAGACTGGCAGGATTGTTATGATCTTATGAAAAATTCACATTTGCCATATTAGCTGACTAGAGCCTAAAGCACTGTCTGTAATTCTATTGTTATGCTAATTCATTATTTACATTGCAGTTGTGCCTGGAGATCTTAAGAATGCTTTTGGGTCTTACTGTGTTATGTTCAGGCGCATGGCAAACAATGAAGTGAAATCTCATCTCACAACATGTTTCACTTTCCCTGCTCCCCAGCTGAGAAGGGAGAGCAAAGGGTAGGCTATCCCTCTGACAGTCAGGTTGGGTGCTCCTGGTCTTGGCTTTTTGGAAATAAGTTGTGGGTTTGAATGACTCCTCTGAGGGTCTGGGTGCCATGGGTATCTTTTCTGTGTAAGGTAGCTCTGTTTGAGCCATCACTGAAGTGCTAACAATGGTCTAGCTGGGCTGGTTGCCTCAGCCCAGGGCTGATGTGAATCAAAGTTAGGGCAGCACTACCTGCTTAAGCCAGCTTAAAGCCTGACCTACAATGCAAAGAGAAGTTGTCTTAAATATAGAATTTGAAGAGTGTTTCCTTTTGCCTTATTTTCTTATGGCAACCATATCCTACCCTTTCCTCTTCAAGGTGTGGTTTACAGACACTGTGTTTCCTTCTCCCTCTGTTTTCTGATCAGATAGTTTTTGACCCTTGGGAAGTCTGAAAGAGCTGAGCGGAGACTTGAAAGCAGCACCCTTAAATGTCATAGGACTGGACTTCGCCATTGTGGCTCAAGCACAGCTTTTGCCCATTTAAAACTTCCTCTTCCTCCTGCCAGCTCTCTCGACTGGGGATGTCTTGTTCCAGAATAATTTGTTTGCGCTTTTGTTCCATTGGCAAATTTTATTCATAGAAATATTATAAATATACTTTTTTTTTAAATATGGATGTTACGAATACACTTTACATAGATTTATTTTGCACTGTAGGGCCCTCTATCTGTGATAATTCATACAAGGGGTGAATCTGAAACCCTGTGGCACTGAGTGGGTTCAGACTTCAGCAAATAAAAGGAAGTCACAGTGCAACTGGCTGGCACTGAAACAGGGTGAGACTACTTTCAACACTGCCCCTTATGAAGGCTGGTGTCTCAACTGTCCTTTCAAACCATTATTGCACTAACTAAAATGTTCCCAAATCTAACTCACTTTGATTTCAGTTCCAGTTCCCCCTCACAGTTTGCACACTTGACTATTGCATAAGGGTGCCAGCTCAGTCGTAGCATAGAGCAGGCCTGGGAAACTTTTCAAGTGGAGAGGTATAAATGCATAGTATATATCTATATGCCCAACTTCAAACTTGTATCAGAACTTAAAAAGAAACCTTCCATCTCCTCCAAAATACACAGTAGAGCAAATTTCAGGATACTGAGGGTCTAGCTTTAAAGAAACCACAAGGCAATCTCATTCTCCCCTGCTCTGGTGGAAGAGGTGACCAGAGATCTATGGATACTCCAAGCTTGGCAGTTGCCAGGACCCTGCAGATTAAGTCATGGCCTTCCTGACCAAGTGCCTGGGATAGTTGTACTCCAAGCCGGAGCTGGGATGAAGGGCTTTGGAGGTCCCTTCCCTGTGCTGTAGGGTGGATGCCCTGGACAGAGCAGAGCACCATTTATGCCTGGCAAGGTATAAGAGCATGGGCAGCTGCCTTCTCAACATCTGGAGCAAGAACTTACTGCTTCCAACTGTCCTTGCTGCACCATGGCTACATGGAGCTGGCATGCATGTAAGCACTTGGGCTGTCCATGCAGCAGGATCCCCTTGTCTGTCTATTGCCAGCAGGTGTCTACTGCAGTTCACTGGTTTGTTTTTAATGCGGCAAAGCCACAGTCCGTCTGGGTCCTTTCAGACCTTTCATCTGGGTCACGGGGGTTCATTCCTGAGCCATTTGCACTCCCCCAAGAACTACTCTCAAAATGTAGCTCTGGCACCCGTCTGGCATCCATCTCCTGTGCCTCCTCTCTGGTTCCCTGCCTCCTTATTTATCTTTGGCTGTGCATTTTAAGATCACTATCCTTTTTGATCTGGTACAGTATTAGGCTGTTGGTGTGTTTATTTTTTTTAAGCCCTTTCTGATTTAATGAACCCCTCTGCTCTGCCTCACTGAAGGATTTGCTAATAGGTGGCTGGCATTTGCTTTTCCATTTAAAAGGTTCAAAGCAATTGTGCTCCCTGAAGGGTTAGCAAGGTGCCTAGGTGCCTCTGCTGTAGCTAAGTTACTTGGTTGCATTGCTGTTCACCCTCCCACTAACTTTGGACATTCTTGCTGTACTGTCCCTGCCAGAGGCTGCTCTGGCTTCTAGCAGTGTCTGATATTTCTACAGCCCTGCAGCAAAGGAGGCCTTGCCACACAGCCAGGTTTGAGTGGGATGTTGCTTCTAACTGGAGCCTTTGCTCAGCCCCTTGGGAATTTAGTTCTGTTCCTTGGCCTGTGGCTAGTTTTTAAGTTGACCTTGTAATGCTTTTGGGCATCATCCCTGTCTGGCTGTTAGAGCAGCAGTATTTGTGCCTCAGCAACATTTGTGGGTCACTGTGGATTATTAAACCATTGTTTGCTGGATCTGGATGAGCAAGGGTCAAGAGCTTCTTTGTGGTGATGGTAAATATTCCTTTCTTCCTAAGAAAGATCAAACTGGTGCTACCATCTGCAAAATGAATGCTCTGGCACATACAAAACCAAAACAAAACATAAGGCAAATGAAGCAAGGTAGGTTTTTTGTCAATTACCTAAAGCTATAATACCTCCTGCTCCATCTATGAAAAGAAACAGATGATGTGTGCAGGGAGAAAATACATCCCTCCCACACTGGACCTACACATTCTGGATCTCCACAGGTGAGATGCGAAGACTTTGTAGAAAAAAATCCAAGCACACGACAGACAAGTTGTTTGCTGCTCTGTAGGCTGAGTAAGCGCTGGTGGCACAACTGGTGCTTTCTTGCTCTGATGGTCCCCTGAACTTACCATTATAAAGAGATCCTCACTAGGAGAGTCCTGTAGAGAACTGTGCGCTCCTGACTGTGCTGGTATGATATAGTGACATGTGTTTGTAAAGAGTTCCCTGCCGCCCCAGAAGTCAATTTGGATGTGGCCAGCCTGTTTTGGAGGATAGTATTTCATGGTTTGAATGCAGATATTTCATCCATTTTGGCTTCAGGGCTGAGGCACGTTGCTTCCATTAGCTGATGTGCAACTTTGTCCCTTTCCTTTTTGAGACATGGCATGTGAGCACAAGGGAGGAAATCTCTGACTGGGGATGCTTTATAGAGAGCAGGGACTTGAGGCAAATAAAATACTTCTAAATCAGATGATGGGGTGGATCATAACAAAACACAGGTAGGTTTTCTGACCACCAACACCAAAACCTTTGCTAGAAAGCAAATATTTCACTGAGTCAAAAATATTTTTTAATATGGTATCTGCTTGCACAGAGGAAATGCTGTCACCACTAGTTATTTCACATCTTCTCTAATCTCTCCTGTGAATTTACTCTATCCCCTGTTTTGACCCATGGTTGGCACATTTTCAGGTTGCTTACTTATTGCTGTATATTTTTTTCGGTTTTGCCACTGAGGCTACGGGGGTGCAAATGAAGTGTGAGACATCTGCCCTGTAAGGCAGCTATGAGACACCTCCAACCAGTTTCATTCCAGGCAAGCATAAAAGTTTCTGTCTATACAAATGGCTGGTCATCAGGGCTTTTATTGCAATAAGTAAGCTATTAAAAAGTCACATCCTTAAGGTATCACACAAGGGAAAAAAAAACCCAACCAAATAAAATCTGGCCTCTGTACAATACTCAAATTTACATGATATACTTTCATTCTTTCAGGGAAAACCAGCACTTTGAAAAACAAATAGCTGCTAGATCTTTCCTTATTTCCTCATCAAAGGGTCCCATCCTGCAGGAATTGGTCACTAGAGCTGGGGATCATAGACTCACGTTTGCACTCCATATGTTTTATCATTGCGTGTTCCTCTTTTTCTTAATAGTGCTGCCTCATGCTAGAAGGACCATGATATAGGACACACCACAAGGATTTCTATGTCCTATAAAACAAGGTGTTCAATAAGCAGAACTAATTAAATCTTGTTTCCTACATAAACCTGGTTCCTGTCCTGTTTCTTTTATAGGCAGCTACTGTTCTGACATCTATGATATCTGTAGGTAATGATGAACTTCATCCATGCTCATTAGCCAGCCAGCACATTTGTGCTGATGAGTTGCCAGCTGCTGCCAAGCGCGGTTTATAACAGACCACAAGGACAATTTCTGGACTGCTTTCCTCTAGCCAGATGCCAATTTTCACAAAACCTGTAGGGATATAAAATCCTGGAAACATCAACTGCTTAGTGAGATTGATTAGTAGTTGAAATTTATTAGTGGAGGATTGAAAGATATATGAACAATGTGATCTCTTAAACATTATGGATGTAAGGAATCAAGCCAAAAGGGAAGAGAAGCATATCTTATATGTGCAATCAGGAGTGATTACCTGTGTCTTTATCCCCTTTTTCTCTCTATGGAAGATTTTGTGTAACATAGTTTAAATTCCACAATCCTTTGATCAAGAGTCAGAACCTAATTTAATGTTTTCATTTATTGCTTCTGCTGCAGAAAACCTTAAGTGCATTCTCTGTGAGAATTGCATAACTTTACCTTGCTCTGAACTACTCTAAAATGCAAGTTTCATTTGTGAGTGACCTGCAGCAGCTGTTAACAAAAGTTATCTTACTTTTTCAGGACAGCAAAGAACATGTTCTTTGGAGGATTAAAGAATATTACTTTTGTTAGTTAATAAAAATCTGGATGAAGACTTACAATAGACTGTTGAGGCTGAACTGCTGTGATTTAGTGTGTCGTATTTGCAGTGATATTTAAAACTGCCTACATAAAATATGCCTGGTCCTTTTAAGGGGCTGGATGGCAAATCCCTTGACTCGTGTTGTAATTGGTGGGGTTACTTTGTCTAAAGGTTTTGCCGCTGTGTAAGGCATTCATAACCTGATCCACTTGCATGTCATTGCCAGTTCATGGGGCATACTTGCCTGCATGCAGCGCCAAGTTTCTGCACCTTTTAGCCTCTGGACCAAAGCTGGTGACTTCTGGGCAGCTTAGATGAGCTCTATTCTGGCTCCTGCACTCTCTTACATGATATGACATGTGTCCTATACCATCAAAATTAGGTATAGTCCAATGTTGCAAAACTTTTCAAAGCTTGCATGCACATCTTCTTGAATCAAGTCCGTTCCAGGATATATGGGCTGCTTTCCTGACTTAGATTGCAAGTAAAAAATTCCTTCCGAGTGTCATCATTCCCAAAGCAGAGTTACAGAATCCCTTGAGCACAGCTGTCAGTCTCATCTCACTACCTTAGTTCTGTCTGGACAACACTCCAAGATGTCCATTACTCTGACCTGTCTGGGTTTGGCTAGTATTTGTTCCATCTATTTTTTGAGGCCTTAGGGGATATTCCTCTTCCTTATGATAGTCATCATGGAAAAGTTGTCCTTGAATTCGAGCAGTCACAGCCTCCTGAAATGGCTATGGCATTTGTTTTCTATACCAAAAAGTCAGTGTTTGCAACTATTATGAGAATACTTTCTATGCAAGTTCTGCTCAGAATATGGTTAAAAGTGAGAATATGAACTGATTCAGAATGACACTCTGCAGTCAGCCCCACTCTGATATGAATGCAAGTCAGTGGATGTTCAGATGCCTCACAAGGTTCACATCCAAAATCCAGAGTCTTTTTTGTGTTTGATTATAACTTAATTTTGCAAATTGCTTGACAGCTACAAAATGTGCATGGAATTTGCTTATGGACATGTCCAAGATTTTCAGGGAGCTTCATGCCAGTAGGATGTGTTGATCAAAACCATGACATGCAGTTGCACAAAACATTAAATCCTGAGTTAATGTGTATGACGTAGCAACGAAGAAACCAGCAAAGCTGAACAATGAGCAGTTTAATGTCTGCCTTCCATCACTGCAGGCTTCAAAACATGTACTGTGCTTTGATTTCCGCTGCAGAGTCTAGTCAAACAGCTAGAAACATATTGAAAATCTCACTGTTGAGAATAAAGGTGGTTTTTCAAGTCACCAACTTTTCTCACCTTCTCAAACCCAGCTGAAAGACAGGTAGGCTTGTGCCAAGATGGAAAAAAAAAATGCTAGTTAGGTTCTGTTTTTCTGGATAACACTGGAACCCTCTCCCCTTCCTGAAACCTTTTCAAGTACCTGCTGTTATTTGTCTGGTTTAATTTCAAGCTTTCCTGAAGTTTCTGAAATGTGTTCGGCTTCTCAGCCCTTGCTTGTGGAGTCCAGCTTGCAGAAAACTGTTTGTCTTGTTTTATTAAAAAGCCAAACAAAAGATCCTCCTTCCTCTGAGTGGGATTGTATTTGAAAAATGTACTTTTCCAGTTTTATTTTGTAAACCAAGTATACAAATACACTTGGTTGTCTTATGGAGTGCTTTTGGGATGAAAGGCAAGAATACAGCTATAATAGATGTTAAATGATGAAGAACTAACTGTGTCAGTCCCTGAAGTGTTGTTAGTGCATAATTGCAACACATTAGGTCAAAACCACATTAATTTGGCAAAAATAATAGGGTGGTGTGAGAGCCCTCCGTGTGTATGTAATGAGGAATGCATCATCTCTCTAATATTACTGGAAAACAACTGAGGTTTCTACTGAATTATTTCAAATGGCAAAGCAAAATCTTGTTTTACTGTAAGCAGCTGGAATCGTTAGCTAGTGCAAGCCAGTGTCACAGTCCCAGCCTTGGTAAGAATCAAGAAGCATGTGAGCTCTATATTGCACGATCCCAGGTCCTGAGAAGGATGAAAAGTCTTGTGCCAATCTGAATCATTGTTCTGGCATCTGTAGCAGAATTGGGAAGCTCTCAGTTCAGGGTGTCCACCTCACCTCAACAGAGGAATGAAAGATATGTTTCAGTGGTACTGCTCAGGTTTGCTTTATGACAAAGTTTTCACAGAGCTGAGAGATTCCCTTCTGCGCTGATAAATATAGTGTTAACTAAAAGATCTCAGTTTGCCTTATAAAACAGATATACATGACAAATAATTTGCAAGATGACAGCTTAACTTATGCAAGACTTATGCCTCAGTGCTCACTGAAAGTACTTCAAGCCTGAATTTTGAAAATATTTCTTTGAACAAAATTAGAGATATGCAGCTTTCTACATTTGATTTGCTAAGGCAATAGATTGTTCTTTGAAGAAAAAAAAAAGTGAACCCTGAAAGACAGTGTGCCTGCTCAGCCTGTTTTAGATGGAGTTGACATGTTCTCTAAGGATTAGACAACCATATATATCATATATAATTATGTAAGCAAGCATATACAGAATAAACATGAGAATTAAAAACATCTAAGAATGGGTGTCTTGCCGTAGTCTCCGTGAATGGCAGAGCAAAGGAAAGGCTAGAGATAAACCTTGTTGTTTTCTTCATTTGGATGATCCAGCAAGGTCTGAAATTGTTCCATTGACTTTGAGGGTGTTTGGATCAGACCCTTGCTTCCTTGCAATGGCAAGGTCATGTATTTTCAGTGCAGCACTTAAAATATGCTCCTTATCTCCACCCTGTGAACTGGGGCTTTTTCTCAGTTGTCTCTGCTGCAACTGTTTCTTGTCTTGGGAACCCTGGTGCATAGCTCCTTGTAAGGTCAGCCTTTCCCTGGACACTTTCACACTAGGATGTTTTAGCAGGTTGTTATAGTCAAACTTGTCTGCCACTTGGTGTCTCCTGGCAAAAACAGACTTAAACCAGTAATATGTTGAAGCTGACTGGTTGCAGGTAAGCTTCTGTCTGATGGCTTTGCTCCTCCCATGACAGTGCCTGGATTGGCTTTGAAATGGCAAGTTCTTTCTCCCACTGGCACTCATGTCAGATTCGTTTTGATGGAAGGAGAGGCAGTCAAGGCCTTTTGGCACCAGTGTGGTACTCTGAGAGAGTGGTCTTGTGGTTTGCTACTATTGGATGGAGCTTTTTGGGGCTACCAGGGTGCACATGCCAATTAAGCTGCCATCCCATCCCTCTTGGCCAAGACAGCGAAGTCTCCTGCAAGGGTGGTTGCTATGCCTGTAAGGGAATGAGGGGCAGTTTGAATTAACTTGGATCAGGAACAACTTTGAAGATCTCCAGTATTTATCTTCAGGTAGAAGATACACACTTCTAGGAAATACATCATCCTCATCATGCTCTGATGAAGGCCAGACCAGAGAAAAAAAGATACAGCTCTATTCAAACTGCTGCACTTCCCTTCTCTTGCAGTCCACTGCCAGGCACAATAAACCTTGTTTTGGTATAGACTGAAGCATCACAGGCAAAAGCTTATTTCATTATTACATTTCATTTGTTTTCTTGGCATTGTCTTGTTCCTGTCAGGCTCCCTGATAATCCATTTTTCTTTTCATTTTGCTGTTTTTTCCCATCCACTTACGTTTACTTAGTGCCCAAATCAATCTCCTGCTACCAGTCATTCATCTCAAATCCTTCCACTTCACAGAGACTACAGATGACTTGGGAGAGTCACTTGTGTTTTATTTTTAAAGGTCAGTTGCCAATAACAATGCAACATCAAATTTGGTTTTATACTTGGAGGAAATCAGCAAAATAGGTAATTTTTCCTCCCATAGATGAACTCTGTACTTGCTTATTTGGTCTTTGGCTTTCTCCTTGGACTTGAGTGAATATTTCCAAGTGTCCAAATGCCTTTGGAGCAAATTGAATGGGGAGCCTGATTTTTAGCTGTGTTTCTTCTTTTGTTTTGCTCTGGTTATGATAGCGGACACATTCTGATGGGAATGCTTTGAATCAGAATGATCTTACTAATAATAACCAACAGTTTAATTGATGTCCTGGCTTTCCTCTTTGTTGTCTTTGGCAGCAGCACCCCTTCTACTGCACAATGTCTAACCCAACACTATTAATATTCTAAGTTCAGCAGCACATACCTGCTGTCCATTTCATTAAAAGAACATGTATAAATGACTAAGGAATGGGATTTTTTGTGGGGTGGCCATTAGTTATTTGTACAGTCAAACACATGCTCTTACAAGTGTCCAGGTTGAAAGAATGGCAGTAAGTAACTGGAAAGAAAAGGACAGTTATTACAATAGCATTATACATTTTAATGATAATTTTGAAGAGTTGGTAGTTTTGGCCCCACCCACCAAGTCTTTTGGGGGAAATCTTGCAAACTTTTTTTAGGTAGGAAACAGCCAAAAGTTTGGAACTGGGCGCATCTTAGTGTAATTTGACATTGGAGCAGCAGATGAAGAGAAAACAGGGCCCTACAGGTGTAATAAAAATAGATGGTTAAGTAAAAAGGTGAAATCCTACTAATATTCCTGCTGAGGAAAAGACTGGAGAACAGATTGGGCCCTTATTAGACATCAGAGAATCTGTGCAAAGACTCCTTTCATTTCTCTGCTCCCAGAACCATTTATTTTCTCATAGACCCTCTTTCCTTTAAAAGACAGGAAATTAACTGCACAGAAATATGAAATTAATACATTTTCAGTATGATACATTGAATTGTGTGTGTTTTAGTTAGGTTTTCAAACATTTAGATGTTTAAATAGTCCTTTTGGAAATATTTATCTGAGGTTTGTTGTGGGTTTTTTCCCTTGTCCTTTGGAAGGAGTTGGTTATCAACTGTGTGAATTTCTTTCTGGTTCTTTTACCCTTATCTCTCACATCTAATTTTCAGCAGATACCTCAGCTCTTTTGAAAAGGTTTTTTTTTTTAACACCAAATTCAGCAGCAGCAGCTCTTGTTTCTTCAGATTACGTTATCATGGTATCCCTGACATTTCCCTGCCTATTTATGTCTCAGATAAACTGCAGTGGCTGTAGTGATAAAAGTCTGTTACAGCATTTGTAGTCTGCTTGGTAAGTCTTCTGGCTGCACCGAGAGGATCATCTTCTTTCATGTGGCCAGCAGGTGAAACCACAAAGATGGCAAGCACTGGGGAAGGAGATTTTACACAGAGCACTTCTTCCTTATAGTCATTCTGGCTGATTTTATTTCCCATGTGGAGCAAGGAAAGCCAGAATCTGGAGTGTCTTGTCTCATGAGCAGTCTCATATGGGGATGCAGGATTAAGGGGTATTTCTCAGAAATGAGAAAAACAGATGCTCCTGGAAGAACCCAGAGGCTGTGCCAGGCCTGCTGGCACTGTGGGATGATGTCCCATGAGCACTTCTCACCGTGAGTCCTATTTTTTATCAAATTCTCTTATTTCTCCACAAAGAAATAGTCATGTGAGAAAGAACTCTTGGGAAAATTGTTCATTTGGCAGAACATGCAGAAAGAAATGGGGACTCTCTGCTCTTTGTGCCCAAGAGAATCAGGAACATCAACTCATGACACCTTTTAGATTGTATCTCCAAGACGACGGCTGTGATGTTAATGCTGGCCCTGGATGATTGAGGGGAAATAGCATAGCTATTTTAGTATCACTTCTTCAGAAATAGAAAATGTTGGTTGGAAGGAAATGCCAAGCATGCGTGCTGTGGGGTAGTCAGGCATGCAGGTGAGAATGGGAAACATATGCTGAGCTTCGAGCCTTAGCCTACATGCCATTCAGCATTGGAGCCCATGCTTGCTGCCTGGAGTGGGGAGGTGGGCCCCTTTTCTGGTGCACAGTGACACCCAAAAGGTGGATGTGTAGCATGGGCTGTGTCCACCATCACCAGCAAGTGCTGTCTGACAGACATGTCCTGCCTGTGGTGAGTGAGCCTTGGGTATTGCAGTGTATGATGCCTTCAAGGGTGAGCAGGCAATGGCATGCGTTTTACAGGATCAAACATTCCCTGCCTCCTCTTTGCTAGCTATTCTCCCCCTGCATCTTTATCAAGGTTCAAAATCCTATGTATATGTTTCCCTGCTGGTCAGCGTTTGTGTTTGCAGATCCCAGGGGCTTGTGAGTGCTGGCTCTCTCCCTTGGCCTTGCAGATCCTGGTGGCTGTCCCACAGTCCTGGAAGAGCAGGGCTGCAAAACCCAGGGAGCAGCACTATAACACCTTGGCACAGGGCAAATTTGGGGGAAAGAGTTACTTATGGATGGACATGCCAGTGTCAGCCCCCAATTTGTGGCCAGACTGCTGGCCTAGAAGAGTTGACAGAAAGTGGAATTATATTATTCAGTGTCACTTGTGCTGGAAGTTTTCCTTCCCAGCATGTTCCTGGGCTGTCTAAGGGGTGACGAAAAAAGACCTGCCTTGGAATTCTCCTGTATCAGCCCCCATTTTCATCAGCTTCTTTACTGATTTTGTTCTTCTTGAGGGTTGCCTCTGGTAATGGGAAAACTTCTGTTGTGGACAAACCCATAGCCGATTTACCTTCCTGCTTGCTGCTGTTTTGCACATTCTATTTTAAAATGTGAGGTCAAGCTAATTGCCTATGTTTTAACATCCTTTTCTTTCAGTGTTTGGGGGAAAAAAATCTGACCTGTACTGGCAAAAAAATTATTTGGATAGAAATTAGGGATATTTTTTTAGGAAAAGTAAAAGCAAAACAGACTTTCAGGCTGCCACCGCTATCCTCTCTACTGAAATGTCCTGCTCTACTTGCTGCTAGTTCCCATTGCTGGGAATGTTGGCAAATATGCTGCTTATTCAAACATCGCTCTCTAAAAGCAGATTCCTGAACTAGCAGGCTGGAGGCCTGACTGATGCAGCTGGCCTGAAATATCCCCAGGTAATCACTCCTTCGTGCGTCTGGTAGATGGAGATAGAAGAGGGGGAGGCGCTGAGGACATGCATGGTGAGTTTCTACAGATGCTTTCTGGAGATGGTATAGCATGGAGGGAGAGCAGTAGCCTGGTTCATGGCTGTCTTCCTGGCAGCAGAAGGTCACACAGATAATCACATGAACCAGGCAAACAGCTGCCCGTAGGCTTTAGAGATGGGCCACTGATCCTCAGGTAGGTGCAGCACCACACTGAGAGAGGACAAGATCCAGCTATTCCTCAGTGCCAGCCCTAAGCCCAGTTTGTCCTTTCAGATGTTTTTTTTAGGTGACTTTCTGGCAGACCTAACACAGATTGCCAGTTTCCCTCCCAAGGAAAAGCATATTTGCAGAGACAGCTCATTTCTCCTTCCCTCTCCTTGTGGGACAGCTTTAGGGATGTGAGCAGAGAAACCCTGATCAGTAGGAACTAGCAGAAAAAAGGCATTTCAGGGAGATGGAAACTATTTGTGGGTTGAATTTAGCAAGTGGTCTTTTGTGAGAAAATGGTTTCCACAAGTGCTGAAACACTTCCTTTCGGACTGAGCTTTAAGCAGGTTTCCTATGTCATGCCATGCAAAATCAGAGTGTGTAGTGATTAACCATAGACTGTGGGAAGGATGATGAGTTTCACTACAGCTCAATGAAACACTTCTTTTTTTTGCCCCAGAGTGAAGGTTAAAATGGTTCTAAGCATTTAAACGGTTTAGGATATTTTTAATGTCAGGTATGCCTTCACAGATTGATCCACAGTGAGTACGTTCCTCCTTGCAAAGTATTTTGATTTAGGCCATCTGCCAATGCTATAGAAGCACCAGACTGAGAGAATGAAGGACTTGAGAAGATGAACTGAAGTTCCTCTCCCCACTCTGTACTTCCAGTATCACAATTCTTTAATCCCATGATAAACACAGAGTAGCTCAGAGCTTGGTGTGTAAAGACTTCTTTGATTTTGCCAGTTTTGTTCATTAGATATGTAAGTGCCATGACCATGTGGCACTCTCTCATTCATTCAGTTCCTGAGCTTGCTTTGCTCAGGTAGTCTCCTCAGCTGTTCACCTTACTCAGAGTCTATTTTCTTTAATATACAGGCTTCATTTAAAAAGCTAAAACAATTTCTCAGCTCCCTATTAAGAATTTATTTTTGAGCCATACATTTATAGCTTGTGTTTTAATAGTGCAAAGACCCATCCATCACAAGGTAAGAGGGTGTCATCAGTAAGAGTAAAACCGTAATTTCTAATCTATGGGTTGGCAAAGTTGTGGTGTAGCTGTATGCCATAACCAAGTCTACAACATAGGTGTCCTAGAAAGCATTATAGTAATTTGCCATCCCACATGGTACCAACAACTGCAATATTTTATTTTGGGCCATTGGCTACTGGAAGAAAAAGTGCATTCACTTCCAGAGAGCTGCTAATTCTCTTGTGTTTACAGAACTGAAGTGGCTCCACCAAGCAAAAAAGAGGGGGAGGAGAGTAGGGGCCAGTGACCCCCCTGTGCTGTTACTGTGCTCAGAGCTGTGGCAGTCTCCTGAGCAAGAGCAGGGGGAGGCCGGGATGGCTGAAGGGGAAAGTGATGCTAACATAAGTCTCTCCCACATTTGGGGCTGCGGCAGATGGGGCCATGCACAGTGGATCTCCCAGGCTTGCACTTCACATCTACAAACCTGCATACTGATCACCAGTCAGAGAAATGTATAGTGATGTGGGGATGCTGTCTCCAAAGAAGCTCATGATCTAGGGGGGCAGAGGGTTGTTTTCTGTTGTGAATAGAAATTAACTGATCTCGTCTTCCTAACAGCAGCCTAAGCTGTTTGCTTAGCAGGGTAGCTTTATTTATAACCATTTTGTTATTTGCAACGTGCTTAAAGGCAGGAAAAGTGTGAGAGTGAAATACTTAATTCCATCTACTGAAGCATTGATTTTGTTGCACCCCTTCTTGTCAGGAATGGGAGAGTTCATTTACCCTGCCATAGCCAACAAGCTACACATTTTTCTAATTGTGGGCATGGTTTCTTCTCTCTTCCATGTAAGGAGAGAAGTGGTCCTTGGCTCTGACAGCTAGGCACCGAATAGAAGGGTAAGCTATGACCTACAACGTGGAAGGACAAGAATACGGTTATAAGGAATAGAAGGAATTTCCTTTTTTGTTTTTCAAAGTATTTTATAGGCATGTGAAATAGATCAACACCTACCCAAAATGTCCCTACTTTCTCATTATAGTGAAAAATGATGTTTATCAGCATGGCTGAGTGTTAGGAAAGTCTATTAATGGAAACAGTATGCAACTGTAAGGAGATGATATTTAGTTACATGCACACAAAGCTTTTCTTCCATTAAAATGCTGCTTCAGGCAAGAATGCGTTGCTTGATTAGTTTTTTGGAGAGCAGATTTTCATTCATAATGTGAACATACATCTCAGCCACTGTTATTAATGTGAACATGCTCTAAAATGAAAATAGAAAGAAGCCAAAGCCAGGAAGCTGTCAGGGCAGTGTAAAACAGCATCAGATCTTGACAAGGTGGGCTGTGCAGTTTCATAATAGTGTTTACGTACCATGGGAGGCACGTGCTGCTCCCCAGCTAACAACGTGACTGTGGCCAGGCTGACAAAACATAGTAGTTGAATAGTTTTTCATTTAAAACCATCTAGATTTTTTTCCTCTTAGATTTTAGTATTTCTGCTACCATTCGAATTTTGGGATCAGATAAATTGGAAATAGTTAAAATTGTTGCAAAACCAGTCAAGATGAACTCTTGAACTTAAAAGTAAATCTATGAATTACTATTCTTTTCCCCTGTTTGCATACTTCACTACTTCTGGGTTTCCTTCTGACATGGAAATTTCTATTATGATTGCAGCCTTGCCCGGAAAGCTAAAATCAGGAAATACTACTGGATAATGTGTTCACAGGAGTTTTGAAGGCAAAGAGGTAAACCTACATAAGTATCTTAAGGCTCAGACACATTTTGAGCTGAATTAAGCCGCAATCCCTCTGCCCAGCTTTGCTCACTCAGTCCTTTCCTGTGTTTAGTGTGGTTGACAAAGTCCCACAGATTTCACGCTAGCTGTAGGATAATTGAAGTTTCTGCTGTTCATGTTTGCTATTTCTCCCAAAGTACTGGAGGTACTGGCTCCTATGCTTGATGTTTCCTCTCTGCTGTAACACAAACTGCTTGACAGATTAATAGCACGTATTTTTTTATCTGTCAGTTTTTACAGTGTGCTGTGAACCCTGGGAGTATTTTTATTGCCTACCATATTCTTCAGAAAATGAGTGATTATTTGTACTTTTTTTTCTACCATTGGAGTTCAGGCTGGTATTGACGCTTTCTGGGACAATGTCTACCTGTAAGCACCTTTCACAGCAATATTGGTTTGCTCAACTACAGTTCTGGGACATTTTCACGCACTGAATCCTTTGATTCACAGGCAGAACTCTGCTACCAAGCTGAGGAGAGAAAAGCAGTGCAGTCCCTTGTCCATTTCCCAGACTGGGATTTTCACCCAGGTCTACAAATCCAGCTTCTGTCTTGCCCTCCAATATGCTCTGACATGCTTCTTCGTATCACCCAAAATCACATGCATGTGTCTGCTTCAGAAAATGAAGTAATTATGTAGGAGGTCTAAAAGTCTTTAAACAAAAAAGGTTGTTATCTCAAAAGGCAGGAGCCATAGGGAGCTGCTTCTGAGCTTTCCCCAGGAACCACCTATCTCCAGTTTAAAGTTTTGTGGCAGCTTATGATCTCCAAGGCCTTACGGCAGGGGCTCCTGGACTTCATCAGGCAAAAAGATGTTCTGCTGGAAGGGAAAGAAGAGATATGTGGCATAAGCAGAACCAGGTTTGGAGGAGGATTCAGTGCTCCAGAGAAACATTAGCTGTTTTCCCAATTTCCTTAGAGGATTTTTGGTTCCTTAATGATTGTCAGGGTTTCATCAGTCCCCAGCCATCTGGTGTGATTTACATCCCATTCCTCTGATTTCCAGCTCCACAAAGCCAGGAGCTGTCTTGCAGCACATTTTAGTCTGAGATGTGCATGATAGTTGTATCTAGGAGAATGAGGCTTTGGCTTGTGCAGGAGAAGAGACTCTTCAACCTCGTTCTTGCTTGTTTAGCTCCTCTGGGCTGGATAGGCACCTAGATCTGGGGATAACAGGACATGGAACAAAGACAAGGAGAAATACTTGCTTCCAAAGACCACCTGTTGCATTTATTACAGAACTGAAAATTGGTGAGGAGCCCACTTTGGCACTGGACTAGCCAAAGGCACTGCAGGACAATTTTGGTTTTACAGAGAAAAGCACTGAATGTGCTGAAAGCTCTTCAGCATCCTGTGGCTTTTGTGTTCAAGATCTGGCAAACTTTCAAACCAAATTTGAAAAACTTTGTAGAAGAAAACCAAGTGAAGATAGACTGTGTACCTCAGATGTTGTTCATGTGGCCACGCTCACCAGCTACTATGCTTTGCAGGACTGCAAAGGCACTAGGAGTTTGAAAGAGAGCAATTTCTTTTCTAAGGCCTAGGAAAGTGGGATGTATGGGAGTGGCTGAAGGCAGAGTGTTGCTTAAGGCATACTTTTCATGTTATTAAAAACACCCGAGGTCAACTCAGAACCTGAATTCTACATGTTATGTGTGGCCAGGGTCAAGAGAAGGCTGTTGGGACAGATCTGCTCCAAGAGCCACCATCAGGGTCTCTGGGAAGAGTGAGACACACACACACCAAACCTGCATATAGAGGTCCAAGGACATCTCAGCCAGTGCAAGGGCTTATGCTGACAGCAGTGTTCACAAAATAATTATGCAAATAATAGAAATAAAGAGACCAGGAGAAAAGCATGACATGGAGGAAGGAAGACATGGGAAAATGCTGAAATTCAAGTAAGCTGAATACTGAGATACTAGTTTTGGCATAGACTGTTGAAGGTTGTCTACTGCTTGATTCTTAGAGGTTTTTTATCTCTACTCCTGTTTCAGTCTTTAGTAGCTATTTGTGCTGATAAGACATCTATCGTATAAGGAGCTGATTCAGAGCTCAGACCTGCAGTGTCCTAGGGTCCTGAACTGTGAGACAGAAATACACACATCAGATTTAATTCTTCTAGTCAAACTGACACTCTCCAGACCACTAGGCTTAAAATATGGGCTTATGGTTTTCTTGTGACTGGAAAATGAAAGTAAAATGTCTTCATTCTCCTTCCTCACCCCTTCCAAAAATACATAATATATTTAAGTATCTGTATCTACAGATGTCTCTCTCTATAGACACTATATCCTATATTTAACTACACATTCAGATAACATATTCAGGATTAACCCATCAATGTGAATATACCAGAAAAGGCAAATGCCAACATAAAGAGACCAGTGTTGCTTTCATATTTCTAGGCTAAAAGCAATGCCACAATACTGGTCTTTTAATAGAAACACAAAGTTATATCTAGTGGTTTCCACTCATGGAAACCCACTGTCAGAGTCTGAGAAGAGTTTTCACCCCAACAGAAAAAAAAAAAAAAAAAAGAAAAAAAGGGCTATTGCTTCTGTAGTGTGGTGCAAAATCTGGGAAATTAATTCTCTCCATTCCTTGTGCTACTTCCAATCTGCCACTCAGATCTCTGGAAAAAGGTACGCCACTGCTTCTCCATTTTTTTGCTGAGGGATGTCAGAAGGACAGCAATACAGGACACAGCAACCTGAGTCAAGGAATTAGCACAGCAACAGCTTCAGGCATTTGGGGAACAATCAGCCTATTTGGAAAAAAATTACATAAACGTGTGCTGGATAACAACACTGGGAAGTAAATTACAGAGAAAAGAGAAGCTGATATAATTGTTGCAAACAAAGCCAAGTATACAATTAGAGTTACTCAAGGCTTTTATTATGAGAAAGCCAGTTAATCCAACAAAATCCTTGTTCAGCTCTTTTAAAAAAGAAACCCAAAAAGTCCTGTTCCAGAGAAGCAAACTCCACAGCAGAGCTATGTTTTGTCTCCAATGAAATTTAGCAAGGGAGGAGAGAGCCAGAGTGGGTTTTTTTTGAGAGCTTTTGTTGGGAGAAATAACTGGACATCAAATATTACTATCAGACCTAAGAATAAGGAATCGTAAGGATGAAACAGGCCTTCTTTGAAAATGAAGCCTGTGATTTTCTTTTTCTCCGGCTATCTGATCAGCTTTGCTCTTCTCCTGTGGCTGCACCATTGCTCTTCAGTATCGTGTGTCCCAACAGCACTGAAGCACTCAGAGTATATGAAAAGCATGTTTATAATTCCGCAGCCAGAGAAATAGCAATGTGTCTGCCATAGAAATCCCACTGGTGGCTCCTCTTCATGCAGCTGAGGCAAGAGCACCACAAATTCCTGGAATAAAAGCAACAGACATACTGGACTGTGATATAACTGGTTTATAAGTAGGTGAAGTTACCTGGGTGGTCTTGCAGAGGAAAAACAATGCAGTGAGACCCAGCAGCACATACAGTATAGGGTGTAGGGAGATGGAAACACATGCTGTACGGGGTACTTGATTGTGGTATTTGCAATACCTGACTCCAGACACAAAGGACATATTAATCTCCCATTAGGAAGCATTATCCTAATTAGGGCCAGCTGTATCAAATTCATAGGTCAGGTCAGATGGGCTAATGCTGGCAGCACTGCTGGTGAGCCTGCTGGGCAACCTGGTGATGGGTGAGGTGCTGTGGTGAGAAAGCGCGCACCTTTTACCATTTCAGCGCAAGGGGTATGAGCCTGGGGAGCACCAGAGATACACTGTAACACTGTTCCAAAGAGGTGGTTGGTCCCAACTACATTGCAGGATGTCAGAAAATCCCCAGGGACTGAAGTGACTTTGCCATCAGTCCCGTTATCCAGGGGTGAAACCCATCACCGTGAGCAATTGGGAGCAGCTCTCCAGATCACCCCTCACACTAAGAGAAGCATCACTGCCTAGGGTGCGCAGCACATTATGGGATGCAAGGGAAGAGGGTTTTAGCAGTGCACAGGACTTATTATGGGATGCTTAGGGGGGGAACCAAAGGGAGGAAAAGCAGGGAAAGACGTTAGGTTATTTGGGGAGGAACAAGAATGGGGAAACAGAGGGGTAAGGGGATAAAAGGGCCGGTCAAGTGTGAACAGTTTGCTGGTCAGTATTGTCTGGCTGTGCTTTGCACCCAGTCAGCACAGTCTGTCCTATCTTCTTATTAAATTGCTTTCTAATCCTTTCCTGGGTGAGGGACTCCATTTTCAGTGTGCGCTTGAGTATGGGGGGTGTGAGTGCAGCAGCTGGAGTTGACCATGGGTTGGAGTGTGACTGGAGTGAGTGCGGCTGTGCAAGTATGTGATCACTAGCTGAGATCGAGCCGAACCAGTGAGCGAGCAAGTGACGTGGCCTGGGAGCAAGGGAGTAGGGGTATCTCTGGGGGCCAGCTCTGGGTGTGAGAGCACCTGTGTGTCTCTAGGGGCAAGAGCACAGAGGGGTTGGCTGTGGGACCAAGGGTGTCCTGGCCAGCTGCATGTGATGGTCTGTACCAGTAGCTGGAATAGGGCTGCAGCCTTGGGGCCTCATGGCCCCAGATGCCAGCAACTGGGGAGACTGGGATCTAGGGACAGCTATTGGGCAGACTGGATGTCTAAACCCGGATACTGAAGGGATTCACCTTGAATATATATATATGCTCACTAGGGACCTTTATTCTTCTTAGCTAGAGAAGGGATTGAGATGAGCCTATTGGTGCTGTTTGTGTTGATGTGAATGTCTGTCTGACCAGCCATGTATATACGTATGCCTGTGGTATATAAACATGCTCTGTGTGCATGTGCCTACTGGCAAAATATTTTTAGGCTCACTGCTGTGTGGACTTCGGGGTGTGGAGCTGCTGCAGTCTTCCATCTCTCAGGCTATTGCATCCAAGATGATATATTTTCCTTGAACAGTACCAAGAATTTACCTTGGCTGGGCAATCTCTTAAAAACAATATAGTTCCTGCTGAACTTGATTGAGCTGTTCCTTGAAGTCAGCTCTATTTCTTGGGCTGACATGGGGGCAGGTTAACAAAGAGTAGACAGTTTTTACAGCTGTTTGAGGTGCTTCATAGGGGATCACAAATCTCCCTCTTCTCAGTCTGTAGATCCATCTTCCTTTCATGCAAGATACTCCAGGAAGTTGTTGGATTGCTCATGATTTGCATTTTATGGAAAGCTGAGCAAAGTGTGCTTTGGCTCACATCCAGCAATAATCAAGATAAGAGTTTGTAGGGACTCAACTTCAATTTGGGAAGTTTTAAAAAAAAGTTAAGCTAAATGCAGTTCTGTGGCTTACTGAGCAACAGCACAATTTCTGACACTTCTTGTCATTTGAATAATGAGAAGGACGTTTATACTCATAGCAGGAACACTGTCATAGGGTGAGTTTACTTCATGCTCTGTCTAAAAAAACCCAGACGTTTAAAGAAAAGAAAACTTATTACAGTTAGTGCTGTTTGAGAACTTTTGGATGATGTGTTTACTGCCTGCAGATCTGTGGTTCATCAAAACTGAAATTCGGTGTGAACGTGTTTCAGTGGCTCTTTCTTACAAATTAATATGCCCTGCACATCCCAGACGAGCTAAGACTTTGTTGAAGCTTTCAGCTCCCTGCCAGACTTTGTTGGCACCTGCGCTGTTAGGTTACAATTTTGCCACTGGCAACACATTGCTGCTTCTTTCCTGAAGGCTTCAGAGAAAATATAACAAATGTTTTGCCTTCTCCAAAGTCAACTCACTGTCCTGACGACCAGAAACAGCTCTGAAGACAACTTTTATTAAGTCTTGCTACTCCTGAGTACAACAGAGCTGAAAAAATGGGGAAGCTACTCTGTGGAGTCCCACACAAGCAGGGGAAGCGCTGCTCAGTGCAGCCAACTGGATTGCTGAACTGTATCTCTCAGGACCTTTTGATGTGGGCTTGTCTTAATTGTGAGCCACTGTGTGGTATATGCAGCTGCCTGAATTGGATACCTCTCGAGGAGGAAGATGTTGAGCTGCTGCTGGGAAACATGGTTTTTGGAGGCCACAGCACCTTGTTTCCTCTTCACTGTCTCTACACATGTACAGTCCCAGCAGGTCTTAAGGCTGTTGGGCCTTAAAAGCGTTGTGAGCTCTTGGGAAACTGAATAAGAAAACATCTCTGAAAAGCTCTTGGGGACATCAATTCTAAGCCTTTGTCTGAGCAGCAGGTCAAATGACATTTTGGACATTACTATTACTTCTTTCACACATCTGGAAGAAAAACTACAGGTAATTTAACCTCGTTTTTCCTATGTGTCCCATGGCTGAAGGAAGGGACATGCCTAACCTGCAACCTCTGTGGAGGATGCTCTGCACTACTGATAAATAAAAGAAATGTCATCTCTTCAGAGATGGCTGAATAGCCCCATAACATTATCACAGGTGCCACAAAAATGCTACAATACAACATATGGCTTTCAGTTGACCTTACCAATGTTTAACTTGGCCTATTCCACCTTGTTACTTTGGTTTGATTAATTTATGGAAAAGGTTTTTCATTTTCATAAAGTTTCACTTGCAAAGATTTTCAGTGAAACAGAAAACAGGGTGAAACTGCCTATATAGCCTATGTGTCTGTCAGGAGGGTCTGCTACCCTTTACTGGCCTGAAGTCCTGTGAAAATCTGGCTTATGCTTAACTTTCTCCTTGAACACTGAGTATTTCCTCCTAAACTTCCTCCAGGTCCTCCCACTCTCCCTTGCTTGCAGTCATCTGTGAAGGACTCCTGAATAATTCAACAATACACAGTGACTGTCAGTACCCTTGGCTCAGTGCTGTCCAAAGAAGAGCCATGCAATGCCAGAGGCTCCACCACATCCTCAGCTGTCCCTTCTGGAACACATAAAACTCCTGGACCATTTTTTTGTGCGTAAAAAGACCTCCAACTTCTATTAATTGTAGCTATGTTCAGTATTAAGCAAGCAGTTAACTCCCAATAATCTCAAGCAGAAGCCACTTCCCCACACTTGCCGAGCTGCTGCCAGAGCTTGTAGTCTGCAGAGGCAGCCCTGTGTATTGATACTAAGTGTACATCCCTGTCCATCCTAGAAATATGCTTATATGTGCATACACATGCACTGTTGATGAACATGTTTCCCTCTCAAACTCACTTTCCTCATAAAAAAAGCTCAGAGGACACCTCCTTCTTATAGAGCATTACAAACTACATGTGGGAAATATTAGCTTATCAATGGAAGTTGCATGCAACAGTTCTGGGTCTGTTTTCGCACCAGCCTTACACAGTCGCTGGGACAAGGTGAAGGTTTAACAGAAAAGCACAACTAGTCTGCCATCTGGGGCTCTGCACTGCATCTTCTTTCCAAAATGTTTCCATAAAAATGCCCTTTGCCAACAACCAAAAGGCTGACTCCAGCATCCCCGGTGCACGTCTTCACTTGAGCATGGGCAGATTTCAACAAAATGGTGCTAGAAGCTAAGCTTCTGATAAGATTTTTATGTACTTGTCCTGTGCTGTACAGTGAAGTTGTGGATGCCTGCAGAAGTCCCCTGGGAAATAAGCCTTCACTGTGAAAAATCCTATGTGGAAAACCAATCCCAACCTGCTGCGCTGAACACAAAGGGCTTCTAGTGCAGGCTTTCAAGTGAACCCTGCCTGGAGGGTATTGCCACTGGTCCTTGCTCGCTTATCTTGGAGGGCAGCAGCCAATAACAGCATGCACACACACACCCCTATTCGTATATATTCACATATACACACATTCACATGCAGAGCACGAACCAGGGAACCTGGAATTGATGCTACTTTATGCGTCTCCCTAAGTCATTTACAAGCTCTTTAAAATTGGGGGAATTTCTGCTCTAGTATACAGCATCACCTTCAGCAGGTATGCTCAGCACTGCTACAGAAATAATATAGTGCTTATTGATTATCAACAAAGGGAGAGGTTTATACATTAAAAACAATTCTTTAAGAGAGAGCTACATCTTCCAAATCTTATCCTTCCTGTAAGAATGACAAAATGCTTTGCAGGACAGGAAGGAAAATTCCCACATACACCTCTCCTGAATCCACAAGCTGAATTTTGATCTTTGATTTGTTGGTGATCCCTAAAAACATGGATTTTACTGTGCTGCAACTCAGACTTCTTCTGGCTTCTCTTCTGGCTTTTCTTTCTGCCCTGAAATTTGGAGTGTCTGGCTAATGAGCTTAAGCATGGCTGTCAGGACTGTGGCTGTAGTGCAAAAGAGAGAAAAAGCTCCAATTTGCTTCTGGAACAGACTTTTCTGTCTATGGTAAGAGAAAAAGATGCTTTGGTTTATAGCAAATGAGCCTTTCCAAATGAATTTGGCTGGGCATGCAATGGTATCTTCCTGTCGCTGCAAAATAAATTCCCCCTGAAAAAAATCCCTTTTGATAAACAACTCTCAGAGTGACTTTGTCAGGTCAGAATTGAAACAAGAAATCTCCTGTCTGTAGCAGGCAAAAGTCAGGGAAAAATAGTCAGCTATACACAGGTGGGTATTTCATCCTGGGTCCCCTTTCTTCACAGTGCTGTATGCTCCCAAAGCCAGGCACTCTGAGCACGCTTCATGGGCAGATGCTGCTGCTGCTGCTCTCATTAACTAAGCAACAGGCAAAGAAAAGCTGTGTTGTGGGTGACTCATTAGAGCTGGGTTTCTGCATTAGATAAGCACAGCCTCTGTAGGAGCCACCTCCTTGGAGTCAGAGCAGATACCCTTTTCAAAGATACGCTCCTGTTTCACTATACTGGGCCACAGCTTGTCTGCTCCATGGGGAGGGGACATCCCCTCTGCACTGAGCAGGCTGTGTGAAATGCCATGCTCTGTTTGATACATGACAACAGGGCTTTGCAAGGCACAGCAGGACCTTTGGACCATCAGCTGAGGAGTCCCAGGTCTGGAAAGAGGGCAGGCACCTGAGGACCAAGAGCTGCTCAGGCTAGTGCAGAGAAACATGAATTTTCTCTGTGCCCATGGGCGATGCAGCCTGGCCAGGCAGGGATACCATTTGCCTATCTGTAGTGTATAATGTTGCACAGACATGGATAGCATCTGTAAAGCCCGTGGACAGGCAAGCCTAAACCTACCTGCCACCCCATTAGGGATTTTTCCTTTGACATCTTGATATGTTTTGAAATCTGGTATTCTACAGCCCTTGAATGTGCAGGTGTTGCTCCTGAGTGGCTGGTGCAGAACATGATCCAAGCCCAGATTTCCCCCTGGACACTACTAACATCCTTGCTACCATTCCTTTACTCACAGGCTGGTGAAGGCTTCCTAAGCTGTGATGTCCCTGCACAAATCCCAGATATGTTAACTGCCATTACAATTCATTCTCAACCCACTGAGCCTATCAAAGCATAGAAATATTGTATCAAGAATAGTGTGGCCAGCAGGAGTAGGGAGGTGATTGTGCCTCTGTACTCGGCACTGGTGAGGCCACACCTCAAATACTGTGTCCAGTTTTGGGCCCCTCAGTTCAAGAAGGACATCGAGGTGCTGGAGTGTGTCCAGAGAAGGGCAACAAAGCTGGTGAAGGGTCTGGAGAGGAGGTCTTATGAGGAGAGGTTGAGGGAACTGGGGTTGTTCAGTCTGGGGAAGAGGAGGCTGAGGGGAGACCTTATCACACTCTATAACTGCCTGAAAGGAGGTTATAGCAAGATGGGTGTTGGTCTCTTCTCCCAAGTTACTAGTGATAGGACAAGAGGAAATGGCCTCAAGATGCATCAGGGAACATTTAGATTAGATATTAGGAACAATTTCTTTACTGAAAGAGTGGTCAGGCATTGGAACAGGCTGCCCAGAGAGGTGGTGGAGTCACCATCCCTGGAGGTGTTCAGAAAATGTGTAGATGTGGCACTTCAGGGCATGGTTTAGGAGTCTTGGTGATGTTGGTTGTGGTTGGACTTTGTGATCCTAGAGGTCTTTTCCAACTCAATCATTCTGTCATTCTATGAAATACACCTTTCCAGAATTCCTACCCTTGGAATTCACAGATTTCTTTTTCTTCTTGGATATAGCTGTGCAAGTTTGGCAGCATCAGGAGACTCTTGTCCCAGCCTGAGAGTCATAAGAACAGCCTATTTGTCTACTCCTATGACTTCTAGAGGAAGAGGGCACCAACATGATCAAGGTGTTTCTGTCCTAGAGCAAGGGGATCCTTCCCAGGGGCCCAGTCTGTGGATGGATAAGTGAAGCTCTCTCAGCTTTGAACTGGAACCTGCTGAAAGCTCACTTGTCTCAAAACTCGTGCTCCACTGTCTTGATCCCACAGAGGTCAGACTGTTGGCTACATCAAATATTCAACACAACCCTAACCCACTAATCAAGCTACTTTTTCCCTCCATTTTTCCAGGAGTGTCCCAAAACGTATCTTCCCAATGTATTGTTTGCTACCAACTAACCTATAATATATGCTCCATTTCCCCCTAGAATTAAGGCCTGTTCACACTCTCCGGCACTGCTGAATGGTCTCCCAAAACAGGTGGTACTCCTGCCATCTTCTTTTTCCAGGCTACATGTCTATAGTGGCCCCTTGTGAACTCTTGCTTCATTCCATAATCTGTTTCAGCCTTTTCCAAGTGATGGGTATTGTCTTAGTGTTTTTGCAGCCAATAAAACCTTGGGGTGGGAGCTGTGAACACACAGGTACCCTTACGCAGATCTCTGCAAATCTTATGTGGTCCAGATCTCTTTGTTTCCAGTATCTGCCCTTTCAATCCCAGCCATTTAAAAGCTTCATTTGACTGTGCAACTCTTCCTCTGCTTGGCAAATTAAAATTATTTTGTCAAAGATTATTTATGGATCTTGTAGTTCTCTCTCTTTCTCTCTCAATCCCCTTTGTTCCATCCCAATCAACAACCTGCCTTGTTCCGTTTTTATGTGTACTACTCAAGTTTGTGTGCTATTGCTATTCCTCTCTGCCCAAATATTCATGAATGTGATGAAGTATTTCCAAACCAATTTCAGAAATAAAGCTCAGTTGTCATCTTTTTGACTAACAATCAGTGATACCTCCTGACTACTTATGGAGGACAACTGACCTAACCATGAGAAGCAAATTTCAGGGAGAAGGACAGGAGAGGAAAGAAAGAAAGGAGGGAAGAAAGAAATTAATGAAGAGGAGGGGAGAGAGAGGGAGAGAGTCTGCAGTCCCACAGTGAGACAGAGAATCTGAGTCTATGGAAACTGGGTGAATTATTGATGAAATAATACAACTTTTAAGGGATTTATGTGCTAATTAATAATGGAGTTAATTCTTATTAAATGGCAAACTCTCTGCTTATACCACCCAGCACTGCCATTACAAAAGCAGCTCTGCTTTCTCCTGCTCCAGGCTGTGCTAAAGGCTCTCAGAGATTCTCCCCAGAAATCACACAAAGAAAAAGATGCATTCAGATACCCTCTGCACCTCTTCTTGTCTGTACATTAATCTCAGCAGACAAGAAAGGCGAAGCCAGGAAATGTAGTATGTTGCTCTGATGTGAAAAGTCCTAGCCACATGGCTACACACAGTTCAAAAAGGCAATAGTTGAGAGACTTTAGTTTGCCTAATAAAAATTGGTTTTGGCTTCACTTTCAAAATCTGGGGGCTGTAGAAACTTACAGAAGTGGGAAGCATCTTGCAATATGTATTTGCTTAACTCCCAGAGGAGAGTGCAATAAATTAGCAGTTTTTGCTTTTGAGGTGGATAACTAGATATTGCAGTGACTTTCTTAGGAATGGGGAAGGTCTCCATCACTTGAAATCTTGGATCAGACCTCTTCTGAAGTGACATGCTTCAGTTCAGCAAGAAGTGGTCAGATTCAATCATATAGCCCTTAGATGGAAAGGAAAAAACTATTTCTTCCTGTTCTTTGATCAGACTGGAAGGTTATTGCAACTCCATGATATTCTTTTTGTCTGTGAGCTGTTGATTAGCATGTTGAAGTTATTCTAGGATGGACAAGCCTTTAGGGTCAATCCTGTAGGTTGATGAAGAGAGTAAATAAATTTTTATAAAGAAAGGAAATATATTCTATCAGACTAGCTAATGCTTTTAAAAGAAATAGACCCAGTTTTGGGTGCACAAACCCTTCTTCAGAACTGAAAAGAAAAGCAGCAGCTTTCAAGTTGCTCATGTTGGGGTACCTGTTCTGAGGGTACAGTGTGTGACATTTGCTCTGGTGCTGAAGGTGCTTTCACCTGCCTCCAGCTTGTTTGCAGGCAAGGAGTTTTCCAAGAGCAGTTTTACAGACACAACCAAGGGAATAGTAAATTGCAAAGTGGGAAAGGAGCGTGCAAGTCTGGCCAGGCTAAAAAATGGTTCACACTGGCTTGGCCATCAAAAAAAGAAATTGTAAATTAAACTGAATTCTGATCATTGCTTAGATGATTTGAGAGAAAAGGTGTGTGGTGGATTGACCTTAGTTGACTGCCAGGTACCCACCAAGCTGCTCTATCACTCCCCATCCTCAACCGGACAGGGGGAGAAAATACGAGAGCAATGAAAAGCTCATGGGCCAAGATAAGGACAGGGAGATCACTTACAAATTACTATCACAGGCAAAACAGACTTGACTTGGGGAAAATTAATTTAATTTATGTCCAATTAAACAGAACAAGATAATGAGAAATAAGAAAAAATCTAAAAACACCTTCCCCCCACTCCTCCCTTCTTTCCAGGCTCAACCTCACTCCCAGCTTCTCTACCTCCCTCCCCTGAGTGGCGTAGGGAGATGGAGAATGGGGATTGCATTCAGTTCATAACACTTTGTCTCTGCTGCTCCTTCCTCCTCATGCTTTTCCACCGCTCCAGCATGGGGTCCCCTGCTCCAGTGGGATACAGTTCTTCATGACCTTCTTTAATATGGGTCCTTCCCATGGGCTGCAGTGCAGTTCTCATGGGTCATTTCCACAGGGTGCAGTCCCTCAGGAACAGACTGTTCTAGCATGGGTCCTAAGCATGGTCATGGGTCCCCAGCGCAGTCACATGACCTACCAGAAAACCTGCTCCTGTGTGGGCTCTTCTTCACAGGCCACAGTTCCTGCCACAACCTGCTCCAGCATGGGCTCTCCACAGGGTCACATCTTCCTTCAGGGCATATTCACCTGTTCCAGAATGGGGTCTGCCACAGGCTGCAGGGTGGATATCTGCTCCACCACGGACCTCTGTGGGCTGCAGGGGGACAACCTGCATCACCATGGTCCTCTCCAGGGGTTGCAGAGGAATCTCTGCTCCAATGCCTGGACCATCTCCACTCCCTCCTTCTTCACTGACCTTGGTGTTTGCAGCATTGTTTCTCTGACATTTTCTCACTCCTCTCTGCTAGCTGCTGTTGCTCAGCGTTTTTTACCCTTTCTTAAATATGTTATCACAGGGACGTTACCATCATCACTGATTGGCTAGGCCTTGGCCAGCAGCAGGTACATCTTGAAGCCAGCTGGAAGTGACTCTCTTAGACATGGGGGCAGCTTCTGGCAACTTCTCACAAAAGCCACCCCTGTATCCCCCCCCGCTACCAAAACTTCACCACGTAAACCCAATACATGGTGTAAGGCAGTTTTGGAGAAAGTGATACAGATGTTATTTGTGGAATGGAAAAAGAGGCAGTTATTCACAGAGTTACAGACTCACAGAAATGCTGGTCAGAGGGGTATTGCTTTGAGCAGGATTCTTACCAAGTGCTAGATCAGGGCAGCTGTGGTTTTGCCTATGTGAGTTTTGAAACCCTCCAAGGATGATGATACCCCATCTTGCCAATGACTGGGGATGTACCACCATCCTGGGAAAAAGTTTTTCCAATGCTCAACCTGAATATACCAAGCTGCAGCTGTGGCCTTTGCCTTTGTTACACCACCTGGACCTGCTGAGGGGATTTTGGCTCTGTTGTCTTTGTACTTGCCACTCAAGCTGTAGACTGGGATTATATGTCCCTTTGGCTTCTGCTTTACCAGATTAATCCACTCCATTGCCTTCCACCACTCCTCATATTTCATATATGCCCAGCTGTGATCATTTTGGTAGGGAGCAAATGGACCAGCAATCTGTGGACCAATAGGATTGTGGAGATGGTATGCATCATAAATCCAATAGCACTTTCAGAAGCCTAATTTTACAGATTCAGTAACCAGCAGAAAATTTCAAAGTTTTACCTCAGTACTGTGCAGTTATTCTGTCAAGGGTCAATATCCCACTCAATCCATGGTGACAGAAACCCAGCACACAGGCTGTAAGAGCCAAGTACAGACAGACATAGAGCAGTCCTTCAATCCACATGTGCACCAAGGGAGTCCTTGCAGTGTGCTCTGGGTGTTCCCTGCTATGAGGTTGGATATAAAAACTTGGGCCTAGTGGAATGTGGACATGCTGGAGAGCTGGGCCGAGGAGAACCTCATGAAATTCAACAAGAGCAAGTGCGAGGTCCTACACCTGGGGAGGAACAACCCCATGAACCGGTACAGGCTGGGGGCTGAACTACTGGAAAGCGGCTCCGTTGAGAAGGACCTGGGAGTGCTGGTGGACAACAAGGTGACCATGAGCCAGCATTGTGCCCTTGTGGCCAAGAAGGCCAACGGTGACCTGGGGTGCATTAAAAGGAGTGTGGCCAGCAGGTTGAGAGAGGTTATCCTCTCCCTCTATTCTGCCCTAGTGAGACCACATTTGGAGTACTGTGTCTAGTTTTGGTCCCCCCAGTTTAAGAAGAACAGGGAACTGCTTGAGCGAGTCCAGCGGAGAGCTACCAAGATGATCAGGGGACTGGAGCATCTCCCTTATGAGGAAAGGCTGAGAGACCTGGGTTTTTTCAGCCTGGAGAAGACTGAGGGGGGATTTCATCAATACCTATAAATATCTAAAGGGTGAGTGTCAGGACGATGGGTCTAGACTCTTTTCAATAGTGCCCAACAACAGGGCAAGGGGCAATGGGCACAAGTTGGAAAACAGGAAGTTCCAGCTAAACCTGAGAAAAAACTTCTTTCCTGTGAGCAGTGGAACAGGCTGCCCAGGGAGGTTGTGGATTCTCCTTCCCTGGAGACATTCAAAACCTGCCTGGACACGTTCCTGTGCCCCCTGCTCTAGGTGTCCCTGCTCAAGGAGTGGGGTTGGACAAGATGATCTCCAGAGGTCCCTTCCAACCCCTACCATTCTATGTTTCTGTGATTTCTGTCATTTCTGTGATTCTGTGTTTCTGTGAGTCTGTGTTCTTCTAGATCATGGGCTCACAGCAATTATAGATGCACAAGTGGCATCACGCTTTAGAATAAGGGCATCTTGGTATTTAAATTCTAGTCTTCAGGAATGAAAGGATTTTGCTTTCTGACATTTCTGGTCAAGCAACTGACTAGTGCTGGTGGGGATCATGATCTCAAAATAATCCTGAAATGAGGGCAACATTTTTGCTGACGTGGTGAATCTGCCATACCTCTGATTTCTTTTTTATCCACCCTAGAGTAGCTAAAAGACAGCAGCAGTAGACAGAGCTGTTTGCCTACCTCTTCTCCTTGAGTGTTTTTGAAAGGATAAACTATATTATTCCGTTCTAAGTTAGCAATGAAGCTTTTATTTCCTGGAACAAGAATGTGTAGAAAAGATCAACTGCTTTTGAAATCCATGGGCTCCTAATCCTTTTAACACCTCATAACCAGGGTGCACAGGAGATAGTAGGAGAATCTGGTAAAAACAAATTAGCAAGAAACAGTAATGAAGATTTTAAAAACGGAGCTCTGGTAAGCTGCTTAGAGAAGGACATTTAAATCTTCTTTCTGAAGTTCTACATTCACAGATTTATGCACTATTACAAAACTAATCAGGGTTCTGCGATGTTTAATATCACCTTTTGTCATTACTCATGGCTGCATAGCCTTTGACATGTGTTACATTCTGTTATTTTCTTTATCAAGAACTTCACATATTTTTTTAGATTTTATGCAGTGCTTTTCTTTCCCTCTTGAGTATTTAAAATTTATTTCATTTTTATTCACCCACTAGTGAACTTCTTATTTCCTTTGAGAATCCTCTGCATAAAAAATCCTTTAACAGGGAGAGTCCAGATGTCTCCAGCTAAACTGATGATGTATCTTGCACAAACCTATAAAATCAGGGCATTAAAAGACCCTAATCCCCTCCTCCCAAAGGAATTATATTAGTGTCACAACAATCAGATTTGGGTTCTCTCTCATTGTCTTCACTCAAGTTTTAAGTTCTCATTCAGATCAGAAGGCCTGGGAAAATATTAGTGGTTAAGGCATTTGGACTGGGTTTTAAGAACAGCCAAAAGGGTTTGGATACACAGCTCTCATTTCACTCTTATTCTGTAAGGCCAGGAAAGAGCTGTAGGATAGGATTTCTCTAGAAATGAGAAATACTTGGAATATTCTCAATATCCTCACAAGTCTCCCATTTCTCCTTCATGTTTTGGGTTAAAATACATTGTTCATGTTCTTTAAGTTGATACAGAGCTCCATGTTACAGTTGTTATATTCTCGAACAAACAACTTGTCTCTTTCTTTCTGCTTTAAAGCTTCTCAGACTTTAATACATTTGGAAGACAGAATCTGGAATTTGCTATATGACTCTGACACTAAGTCTAACATGTACATTAAAGTACATTTATACGTCAGATTTTCTATGCACAGCACCAAAATTAACTTTCTGCTGCCCCACAGTGATTACACCCTGGTTTTCCCTACTTGCTTTCTATTTTTCCTTATACAAACTTTTGCCTCCATAAAGATGCTAGTGAGCAAGATATATGTGGAGCCATGAATCTTAGCTCTGGACAGTGGCCCAATTTATACATGTAGCTGTAGAACCAGTGTGTTTATGTGATTATATAATCAGCAGTAAGTTAAATACACTGCTGTTTGTGTGCATACCTGCGCCTCAGCTTCAACAGTTCAAAAAACCCAGAAGCCTTACAGAAGGCTCCTAAGTCATTATCTGCCCACTTGTTTTTCAAGTGCCTGCAGCTACATGCACATCCCTGTGGCATAATTAATTGCTCAAAGTAAATTCTGTTTGCAGCATCAATTTGGATAACCTTCCCTTTCTCCTTTGCATACTGTAAAGATGGTGAGTAAGAACAAACATGTTCTGTCAGAGATGCAGCCTCCAGCTACAATTCAGCACACCCCTTGGATTCATGACCGTGTCCATCCACAAAACCAGCAGGAGCTTGACCATCCCCATGAGTTTTGCAGCCTTTGCAGGCAGGCTTTGAATATTTGAGTCCCTACTGCTTTAGCCATGCTCCATCTACATGGAGTGAAATGGTATGGTCCCTCTCTGCTAGAAGGGCCCTACAATCAGGTGTCCTGTGGTTCTTCTTGCATGGGGCTGTGGCATGGGAGAGGTGCTGGGTCCCTGGCTTTCAGTGAAGAGCAATTTACTGGGGCTTTGGGCTCAAAAAGGCCCCATGAGAATTATCTCTGTTAGATACAGTCCGTCCTTGTGACTCCTTTCTACCATATAGCACAGGGTGTGAGACATTTCCTGCCACAGTGCCCCATGCTTGTACCTCAAAGAAACAAGAGATCTGGCTTCAGTGCATGGTAACACCAGGCTTACTAACACTAATATCTGCAAATCTCCTTTGGTTGTCAAGAAGAGCCTCAGCTCAGCTCAGTGGCTTTTTTACACCTTCCTGCAATACAACAGATTTTAAGAATGTTCCTTTGGCATTACAATGTTTGGGGCAACACTGTAATGCCTGAACAGCCACTCTCTGCTGACTTGAAACCTGAAGCTGCCTGATTTTTGATTACTGAAAGTCAGGCTAAGGGGGTACTGGCAAGTTGTTGCAGACAAAGGAGTCTCTGGACTGCTCCTGATGCAGCCCATGCATTTTGGAGGCAGTGCCTCAATATGCTGGGGTTTGGTGTGGTTCCTAGGACACAAGGCACATGTGATCGTACTGCCTTAGCACCTCAGAGCACATGAGTCTCTTGACCAATCTTAGCCAAATTTGGCAGTGGTCTCACAGATACCAAGTCCCTTGAAATTTTGTGAAACAAGGTGGACAGGAATAGAACAGTCTTTATCATGGCACCAGTGAGAAAGACTGCACTGTAAGGTCGGCCCCTGTGAGACGTCAGAGGAGACACATGCTGAGTGTCAGGCACACTGCTAGGCAGGTCAAGCACTTTCGCATGAGAAAAGCCTTTGGGGAAGCATACCATTTCTGACGTGAAACTAGGCCCTGTCTTCCCCAAATCAGCTGGTAGCAGGGTAATCCAGATCTGAAAAAGGCTAGAGCTTCCCAGATCTTGTGCCATCTCCAATAGCAAAGAGTTGTGGAGATCCCCTGGGAGATGTCAGTGACTCTCAGGTGTGTGATGTAAATGGCACAAACAACAGGGCTCAGTTGTTCATCTGGGGACTGGTCACTTCAGGACATGCCATGATTTCTGCTTGATATAGTCACAGGAAGCTTTTCCTACATATCCCATGTGTGCAGAGAATATAACATATGCAGCCTCAAGAGTGTTTTGGGGCAAGCCTCATGCACTGTCCCATCTGCATTGCCTCCACCTTTTGGATTCCCACCACCCAGGCACCCTCCCTCTGCAAAAAAAGTTGATCTTGTTTGCTATGGCTTTTCTGGTCCATGCACGGTCCAACAGCGTGCCGTGGATGCAGTCTTCCTCTTGTTTCTGGGCTTTATTAGGACAGTGGCTTTGTTTTCTTTGGCAGGGAGAATTCATACTAATGACCTGATTTGAGTTTTGTTGCTTTAATACAGCCGATGGCCAACAGCATATGCTACTTCTGTACCTGCTGACAGTGTAATTAGGTGCTTGTTTTCCCCAACAATGACGTCTTTTCCTCCCCCAAGTCCTGATCAGATAAATAAAGCCCTTTGGTTACACTGAGACAGCTGCACAGCCCAGGTGCAGGTGGGAATGGTGTCAGCTCACTGCCCACTGTGCTTAGCCCTGAGTGAGGAAGCACATCAGTACTGAAGGAGGAGAGAGCTGGGGAGAAGTGGAAGAGCTCAGTGTGAAGGAAGTGAGGAGTGAGCCAAGCTGATGGCAACTGCTGGGGGGTAGTGCAAGCTTTGGTGGAGGGTTGAGACAACAAGCCTTTCTCTGGCTTCCCTGGTGCTGGATTTTGATCTGGAGGGAGGCACAGCACAAGGAGTCCACCCAGAGCCAGTGGAACAGGAGGTGGATATAGAGCAAAGACACTGCCAATGCTGCCCCATCTCCAGGGCACAGCATTTTGGAAATGCCCTGCTCCCCCGACCAGTGCAGCTGTAGAGTGTGTTACACAGGTGAAGCCGCAGCCAGGGGTGTCACGGGCAGCTTAGGAAAATGGCACTGATGCACCCACATGCCCCTTTGTGTGCAGATTTAGCTACCAGCCCTGCAATGGTACAAAAGAAAAATGTCTGTTATGCTGGGGTGTACAGGCCATCCACACCAGCTGTGCTCATCTTTAGTGCATGTGCACTACTCTACACACATGGCTAAAGAGCCAAAGCACAGAGATGGAGTTCCTCTGGAAATTCTATCAGATTTGGACAAAGCAAAGGACTTCACTGTGAAAATACTTTACGCCTTGCTAATTGGTTGTGGTTTTCCTTCTCACTGCCTCTCACTCAGGCAATGACTCTACCACAGGGATCCTGCTGTTTTCCTTCATCGGACAGCTTTGTGGCAGGCCTACAGATGTTAAGAAGGTTTTCTGTACAGCCACTTCCCAGTGAATTATGGACAACCAGCACCAGCTGTTCATGCTAATGCAGCTTAGATGGAAAGATGGAAAACACAGAGACCATTTTTCTTCCTTCTGTCTCCCAGGGGCTAAACCATAAACACACGTTAAGTGCATACCTATAATTTATCTCTCTTTATAAGCTAAGCGTTCCTTGTAGAAACTAATTTTAAAAAACAACTCTTGTTCCCAGGTTTTTTTTCCCTAGATTCTTTTTTATTGTTTCTCATTACAGAATAGATGGACTAACTGCTGTTCTCACTGTGCTGGTTAATTATGTGGCCAATTTTAAAACTTGGTAATACTCATCTCCTATTGTTTTGTCTGGTGCCACTTAACTGCTAAAATAATGATTTAGGGTGTGTTTTACTTCTTAGAGTTTACTATCTTCTGTAAAACATTCTCTCTAGAGGTGAGTCCTAAAACACTTTACTCTCCCAGTTTTGCCTTCTGCTTGTGACTGAGGGCGACGCAGCAAGGCCACGTCTCACACGGGTTTGGAGGCCATCTCCTTAGACACACATGACTCACCCAGAGTGAAACACATCATCAGCTGGACTCTGCAGAACTGATCAGGAGGGAAAAGGTATTTTAAAAAGATATCTTCTGGGATGATTTCTTGCAAACGCCAGTTGATTTGGAAATGGAAAGATTTGGAAACACAACCTCTGTGACTCATGGGTCTTCAAGTCTGGATACCCTCATTCTTTCACTCTTCTCTGCAGGCAAGACTTCAGGATGAAATGATGTGTCCTTCTGTCTGATGTATGCCTGGGAGAGCTTGTTTGTCCCAAGAGAGGAGAATGGCCACATGAAAAATTGTGCTCAAGTTCCCACAGAAGTTCCCGTGAGCTATTCCATAGCTCAGGTTTAGGTTGGGGGTGTTTTAGTGAAAAATAAAGTTTTGCATAGAACGAAGTGTTAGAAAGGAGTGACTGAAATAAAAATATCAGAGGAAATTAAGGAGTTAGGAGAAAGGGGAGTAGAACAGAGCCAATACTGCTATCATCTCCAGCTTACCGCACCAAAAATGTCACATGTTTGATTGACAGGTAAAATAACTGCCCTGCAATTTTGAACCACTGTCACAAGCATAATGCAAAGTACTGCTGACAAACAGGCTGGAGGAGACAGTAAGTGAAGATAGAAACTGAAGTAAACTTTGACTCATCAAATTTTCCCTGTGGTACGGGGAAAACAGCCCATATGGCCGCATGAAACTCTGCCTAAGGCCATGCCTAAGGAATTGTTAAGGGTCTGAGTCTTTATAGCACTTAAATACCTGCTTAGCTTGAATGCACATAATACTGAGTGTTTGCTTCATTTCTGTGCTGGCTCAGAGCAAAAGTATAAAGGGCAGAGGGGAAGTCTGGGTGTCCCAGTGAATTGCGCCCTGAGCTTTTTAGAAGTAATAGGAGAATGTTACGCCTATTGTCAGTTTGGACGAATCATTGAAAACTTTACCAAGACTGGTAAAAAATATAGTCTCTATATTTAGCCAACTAAATAATAAGTCGTATGCAACTCCGTGGAGAAAATTTGAAGTGTTTATACATTTCAAACTTTTGTGCAATTTACTTTCTTTTCTTTCATGTCCCATATAAGGGAGGTGCAAAAGGATACTTTATTTAAGGAAGGTTTAAAAATATTTACGAAAGCTTTAAAAGGAGATGTATGATGAGAAACACATGCACAAATAGGTGTCCATATAAATATTTCTCTCTGTGTGTGTACATATGGAAACACATTTGCTTTAATCTCTGAAGAGGGTGGAGAAGTGACTTGATGCCTACATATTTTTACCTGTCTGTGGCTAGTACACAAGTCAAACCCTGCAATAAGGTAGCTGTTTTGGGAAGTGCCACTATGGTAAGTTATCATATAGTCTCGCATTTTAATTTCTGAAGATCCAGGCACGCAAATGACTGGCTGTATGATCTCTAAGGGTGAAGTTATGATGTTTTAGTTTTTTTCCCATGATACGTTAGATGAGGAAATTACTGAATGAGCTGGAACCAAACCAAGACAGCCCACTGTTGATGCTGGGTTTGTTCACAGAGGCAAATAGGCATGCAGGTCCATCTGCAGTTGTTTCTAATTCCAGCAGGAATTTCTTGTGAGGGGAAGATGTGCTTTATTCCTATATCAAGGCACAAAAAGCCATGGACTCCTTCCTGCTGTGACAGCTTCCAAGCTGAAATTTTTATCCAGAAGATGATCACTGGGAAAATGTATCCAATAGAGTTAACAAGAACTGAAACTGCCTATCATCTCAAACACTATATATCCCAGTAATGTTGCACTTCCCTGGTACATGTGTCCACCTGACACATATGCCCTCTCTTGCTGGATAGAAGCAACACACCCGGTGCATATTTGTTTCTCTGAAACATGACAAACAAATTAAGTTACTTTAGAAAAAGTCCTGTCCTCTGCCTGAATTAAAATATTGCTGATGTACAGTATGCACAGCCAGCATGGACTAATGATCTGGGCTGGGAGTTACGAGGCTTCACTTGTAGTTGTTAATGTGAATAAAAGATTGGCCAGTTGTCTTTAGCAGCTTTTTTCTCTGCCCCTCTTTCTAACTGCTTGCTTTATTTAGGTCATACCATTTTCAGAACCACAGATACCTGTTACAAAGCCTGTACTGCAGTGGGGTCCTGGAGTGATCAGATGATTGCTAAAAAGGAATAAATCGTTAGAAGTATGAAGTTTTTGTTAGATTTCAACATATTTAAATGTTAGCTTAATCATTTCCCACTTGGATCATTGTGGCAGCTAACCTTCCCCCTTTGTTACTCGGCTAAAGTCTGGATTGATTGGCAGGTGACCTGCATCCATTACTATGGGTGTTCGGCAAGCCACAGGAATGCAGTGTAAGTCTGCGAGGTTGCGTATGAGTGGCAGAGCAGCTGAGCATGTGCTGACACTTGCCAGATTGTTCCTCAGAAAGACGGAGACTGGGGCTGAGAGTCGTGCCAGATGGCCCTGTGCCAGCGCTGAGGCACCAAGGGGCTTCAGGGTTTGCTCCAGGCGAGCAGAGCAGAGCACAGAGCACAGCTCTGCTGGGCAGGCTTCAGAAGAGAAGCATCCAGGGAGGAAAAAGCTGTCAGCAGGAGGATCTCTGTCTGGGGTTTTGCAGACTTTGAGCTGATCGACTCTCCAAGGGGGAATTTCAGTGCTTCACTTACCTCATTTCTCAAGAACCCTCTAAAAAGAGTGAAAATGAGAGAGACAGAGACAGAACAAACCAAAGCTTTTGACTGGCACCTACTCCCTCTGCTTTAGGCCTTGTAAAATGATTGAAGGTCCTGGCACATCTGGGCTCTTATATATCCCATAAAGCTGAGTGCATTTCATTTATGTCACACTTTTAAATATGCTCACATGCACAATGAGCTGTGCTGTCTTCCAGTGGAGGAAATGGAATAAAAGCAGAGCTGGCCACAATGCCATAAGGGCTGTTCCAAGACCCAGCAAAATCTGGCTGCATTTTCAGAAGGTTATTTAATCTCCCTGCTGTTTTATATTAGAGGGATAATGGTCACAGACAAGAACCGCTGACACTTGTCAGGTAATGATCAACTGAAGTGTCTTGTCAGCTCTGGCTGTAAACCAAGATATAGCTCCGAGGAGTAGAGGCCCCCAAATGTCTCACCTGCTCCTTCTGCAGGGCTCCAGTATGCTCCAGCCATGCCTTTGATAGAGCTGCTGCCAGCTGTCAGTCAGAGGAGACTTCAGGATGTTGTAGGCTGCTCTTTAAAAATGCCCATCACTGTGTGTGAGCCTGGGAAAATCTTTGTGTCTTTTTTGTGCTGATGTGGAGAAGCCACAGCTCCACTGAATGGCTGGGGTGACCAACAGCTTTTAGATTTGGGTATGGCACAAAGACTGTTTATATCAGTATCTCACAGATTTTCTTGCTGCCAGGGAGCAGCAAGGGCTGGCTGCACCTCAGGGGAGGGAAGCTTGGCCCAGTGTGATAACGCAGCTGGCAGGACCTGTAAGACTAGCAGCGTCCTGAGCTTTGCCATATTTACCTTTAGGCTTCTATTGTTTACTGGCACAATATGCTCTTAGGCTAGGTACCCAGTGGTATTTACAGACTGAAAGATACAGACACATTTACAGGGATTGCCAAAGAAAAAATGCATCCTTTGTAGTTAACTTCCCTGCTGGCATTACATGAGCTGATTGAATCCTGCTCCATGGCCTTCTCTCACAACATGTGATTGTGCCTTTCATGCCAGGACAGACATGTTATTCAGCAAAATGCAACACTGAACTAAATAAATTACTCAGAACTTTTTCAACTAAGTGAAGCGACATTTACCCCCTCCTTTTCTTCTGCATTTACTGCAGTGATAAGCAAAAGCATCCAGTAGCCTAAAGGGATATTCCAGATATTAATTTCCTAGCTTTGTAGTTGCACACTTTCAATTTTGCAGTGACTTCTAGCAGAACACAAAGGGAGCTCAGGCTGGATAAGAGCATATTGTGCACAGTAAAGGAGTGCAGAATAGAAAGGCTACATTATTGTTCGTGCTAGCAAAGAACCTGGTCCTGCCTGAGATGGGACTGATGCCTTGGGCATTGCCCCTCCTTGTGTTGATTTAACACTCCCACTGATTTAGAAGGTAGGTTGGCATGTACCGTCCTGTCTCTGCTGCTGCACAGTGAAACCCTGAGGTCTACAGCCTCAGAATGACCGTTAAATGCCTTTTACACCAAGGAACCACAGCCAAGATGACTTCTGAGAGAGACAGTGAAATGGCCAGAGCAATGCATCAATCTAAAGGGCTTCAAGAGTGCAAGGGTGCTCAAGATGCTTGGATGATGGAGTACAAAGGGCAGAGAGAAAAGACTATCTACCTTTGATGAAAATCCTGGGTTTAGGAAATCTGTGTATCCTATCTCCTAAGGAGATCAGATTTTTTTTAAGATATAGGAGAACTTCTAAAGAAATAGGGGAGAAGGCTGATGGGAAAAGCTAGGGCTGTTTTCTAACCTCATTATTTGTTTTGGTCCATGTTAATCCAAGCACACTGATTCTCAATCTTTGGTGATGCTCTGCTTTTTCACAGGAGAGAACTCTGCTTGGTAGGGCAGCCCTGCCTCCCTATGGAGCCAAAACAGAGCTGAAAACACCAGTTCCAGGGATATGGTCTTTCTACAAACCTGTTTGTGGTATAATAACTGGGACAGGGACAGTTGCATGGGCACAGCAGGTATTCTAGGGGGTTAACTTTTGCAGTTTCTTTTCCCAAAAGTGAGGAGGTGGGCAAAGAAGGAGAAGAGAGCTTTGCATAAAACTCTGCAACTGCAGCAATGGAAAACAAAAGCTTGTCTTTGGCTTTCAGTCCCAAACTGTAGGACCCTGCAGGCCACAGTTTGAGCTGTGTGGAGAACCTGGGAATTGAGAACTCTTGCCTGCTATGAGTTTGGGGTTGTATTTCAGTCCTCCTGCCCTCAATTTCCCTTTAACACCCAGGGATCAGCTCAGCCTCCTTGCCATGGGTCCAGCCTACCAGCTGTTCTTGCAGTACTGTTTTCCCTTTAATTTGTGAATTCCTTCTCCCTGCAGTAAAGTTCATGTGCGGTCAGTCTCCTCACTCTTTACTCCTGTCTGCTGTTTTGCGAAATATCAGCACTGTGCTGAAAGACAACAGACTTACAGACCTGGCACAGCTGTACCAGTTTTAGTACCAGCTCTGAGTAACTAAGCACAAATTAGGGATGAAAATCAGCTGTGTGTATACAGATCAGATGTGCCTCCATGGGAGAGATGGTGTAACTTTTAATAATAATAATAAAAAAAAGTCTGCTTGTAAATCATGTCTGTTCACAGCCTGAAACTGCAATGTGATACAGAGTCCAGCATGCTCAGGCCAGTATACCTTCTTTCCACAGTGCCACTGGGCTTAACCATGCTTCCTTCATTAAACAAGCAGTTTTCTAGGCTTTCAAAGGTATTAAGTCTCATAGGCTTTGGCCAGGATATTTCAGATGCTAAAGAGCAAATTCTTTGCCTAGCAAAGACACGAATGCCTGTCTTTCCACTGATTCAGGGCTTCCTAGAGCTCCTCAGCTGATAGGCTGTGTGATGTCTGATGAGCCATGCAAGACAACAAAATATGTTGTCTTTTTGGTCATGAAAGTTCTTCATAACATTCCCCCATAGGTAGTACAATCATGGTCCAGTCACCTTCTCAATATCTCAGTACAGCTCTGTGGAGGTTTCTGGGACAAAGCTGGTTTCCACCAGCTAATTCAGGTGGTTACATAATCATCAGTGTGTTTTGGATGTGTTTGATAAGGAAGGTCTGAAGGGGTAAGACACCACTAGTCATGCTGTCCTAAACTGTACAGGCTAAGATGAAGCCAATTTTTGTCCGTCCCTATCTGAAATAGTAAAAGACAAAATGGAGTAAGGCAAAAAGCTTTTTTTTGTTAAAATCAGTGGAGCTGCCCACAGCTGGCTAGGGAGATTTTCAAAATATGATCAGGGGTAGCTTTCTGTGCCTCTGCAGGCAGAATACTGTGCAAGGAAATCTCTCTCCTCCCTGAGGTGGTTTCTTTAGGAAGCAAGCAGTCAGCAATGGTGGCATTAAAGAGATCCGCTTTAGAACTCTGAGTAGAGATGAAAGGGAAGCATTTATTGTCTACAAGACAATGCTTCTGGTTTTCTGCAGAATCAGCCAAGCAGCTCTGCACCAGTTACACTTATTTCAATGTCTCCAAGACTTCTTATGCAAAATTGTTGCACAGTTCCTATTTTCAAAGAAGAGATGAAGTTTCAGAAAGAGCAGCAGACTACATCAAACGCCTTAGCAGAGGATTTGATGTGGGTCTTATTTTCATGCTCTACTTGTTTCAGAAGGAAAAAGATATTGCAAATTTGAAAAATTCCTAAGCAGAAGATTTATAACATCAAGCCCCCCCAACCCATCCCCAAAATGTGCAGTAGCTACTTCTACTTGGATGATGCATCAGCTGTAAGATCAGCCCTCCATGGTTTAGGGGTGCTTTGCAAGTGGCTTTGCAAAGCAGCAGGGACATGTGGTTGTAGCTGGTCCATGCTCTTTTGTTTCACTGTAGAACTACTGAGCTTTCACTCTCAGCCAGGTTCCCACAAAGACAAGGACTAAATTTAGGAGCTTTGACAATTCCTATTATAAGAGAAAATTGGTGTGTCATGTCCAGTTCTCCTGCTGCAACGATTTCACAGGACAGATTAAACCATTAAGCTAGAACACAAGAGGATAACACCATGCTCTGGTATACAAAACGACGCGTGATACAGAAAGGCAACCTTGTCCACAAAAGGGAGGCTGTTTTGGTATTTCAGGCTCTATTAGAGGTGCCTTCCTAGTGTGACATCCCACTTGGACCAATTAATACCTAGACTGGCTGTGCCAAGGAGCCAAGGTAGTGCTGGCTCAGCCCAGGTGGGAACTGAAAATGCCCTTTGGGCTCATTGAGAGCAGGGGAACAGCTATCAACCCCTTTAACTGTGAGGAGAGAGGGAATTTGTGCAGTTATATATGGTACAAACAGACAGTACTCAACCTGACCTGCTAAAAGGTAGTGTCCCTGACTGTTTCTCCCCATGGGACAAGCTCTCTTCACCCTTAGGAGAAATGCAAGGTTCAGGGCCACCACTTAACATCTATACTGCACTATAGACTTTGCAGGACCCAGATGGTAAGTTTGTATTCAGTTCTGTAAGGACTGACTTCCACTTGAAGGTGCAGCTCAAATTTAACTTTCAGAGCATGTCAAGAGCTGTAGTGTGGTAACCACAGCAGGCAGTTCCCCTGTGGAGCATCACTCCAGAATGTTGCTCTGGGTGTCCTGGTGCAGGAAACACAGAGAGATGGCTCAGTACCCTGCAGTATCCTGTCTTAAGATTCAAGGTGAAAAAGGAGCAACAGCTCAAGGCTGTTATTGCAGGCAGTAATTGGGGGAAGCAGTTGGCAAGGCACAGACAATTCTTCTAGCTCACACCTTTCATCTGTCATCAGAACAAAATCCTAAATCAATATTATTGGTCCCCAGAGAAATTCAAAGGAGCTAAATTAACATAACCTCATAAATTATGGGCTTTCTCATTCATCTTAGTCTCTAGCAAGAAACTATCCATTGCTGCTTTACTGCAGCAGTCCCCAGGAGCAGTCCCAGTGTTTCAGGTGTTTCCACATAACATAAAACACAAAACAGGGCTTCCCAGCTAACTCCAAAGCCTTCATTCAAAGTCAAAACAATCTTAATCTCTTTATGTTTATAGAAAGGACAAAACATGCATGAATATAACCCTCTCTGCTGGAGCCTCCCTCATGACACCATCTTCAAGAGCCACCTTCTTCAGCAATTGAGATCACCTGCAAAGCTGAAGGTGAGGATAGATATGAGTTGATTGCCATTAAATACCCTGCCAGCAATAATGGGCATAGTTGTTTCCAGGCTTTTGTGCAATATGATGTATATCATGTCTGCTGTTGCAGCAGAGCATGTTGTCTTTCTTGTTCCACCTTTCCTCAGTGAGGACCTGTCCTCTGGCATTCTGATGCTTTGTCAGCTTCCTGAAATACAAACATGACATAATGTTGTGGGCCTTATCATGAGAGAAGCACCTCTTCTCTCCAGGAACAGTAAGGCCAATTGCCAATGTGATAAATGCCATACCAGTGCCATCATGTGTGATCTGCAATGCTCTGGAGTTCTTCTGTACTAGCATGTCACCAGATGATCACCACTGATTCACTGACTGTTGGAACCCATAAAATCATACACAAGCAGTGTGCATTGTGATAGTTCCTGAAAACTCTGGTCCCCACTCTGATAGGCACAGAAAAATCAAGTAGCCTAACAAGATGTCCTGGCCCAAAGACTTCAGCCTTGGCTCTGCAAGGAGGCAAGTATGAACTGAAACTTCCATGTCTCAAAGCCACAGCTCATGGTGTATTAAATGGTGGTTTCAGCAAACTCTGAGCAGGGAGATGGCCTTCAGACCCTGTTTGCATTGACCTGGTGTTCTGCAACAGGAGTATGAGAGAAAGACAGTGCAGGGCTCTTTCCAGATGTCAGTTAAGAAGGGCTTGACAGCAAATGATGGAATAAAATAGCCATTTTAATAAGAGAGAACAAAAAGAGGAATATAGATAATGAGTAAATTTTATACCCCTTCAGATGCTAGGAACCTCACATTCATTCAGCATGGGACAAAGCCTGGATGGATTTTCCCATGGCATACTGTGCAGACCCTGTTCGTGAAGAGGCTCTGCCTCCCTTCGGTGCCATGGTGCCTTTTATTTTGCATAACAAACAAAACCATTTATCTTCTGCTGACAGCCTGGACTGTTACCTTTGTCATAACACCTACGAGTGCACAGCACAAGCCATCACGGGGCACTCCAGCAGGTTCCCTTGCAGTGGCTACTCATTCTAATGTACAGGCTGCTCAAGCCCTGCATATGACACCCGGTAGGGCATAAGTGGACTCTTCATGATCTCTAATTCCTTAAATGCAATGCCTTTGGCGAGGCTCCCCATACACCTGGATCAGTGGCAGGACAAAGAAATGAAGTACTATCCAACCAGAACCCATGCTGTATTGGGGAGAAGATTAATTTCCTTCAAAGGCAGCAGGCAATAATTCACAAATGGAAATAGCAAGCATATTTTTTTTCATCCTGACATCCAGAGGGCAATTCTTCCCTAGAATATCACACAAGTTGGAGAAGGGGAGGTACACAAAAGCAGGGGAACAGAAACATGAGCTGTTTCAAAAGCTGTGTGCTTAAATGGGGAAACTGGTACCGTGGACATGGGATGCTGTCTGCACCAATGCAGCAATGTGGTCAGGTAAGATGCCTCTCCTCACGGTGCAAGCTGCAGCAAATCATGGCTTTGGTCCAGAAATCAGGCTAGACTGAACGGCTCTCTGTAACTCTGCCTGGGTTAAACAAAGCTGCTGTATAAGAGGCCCCATGTTAATTGCATTAGCATCATGCGAGACAGAGAAAGGTCACAGGGAGCTTTCTCTTGAAGTCTTGCAGTCTGTGGCACATTTTGAGCTGACCTGAGCTGGCACTACCAGCTAGTTCTCTGAGCCTTTAGTTGGGTCTTTTTCTTGGTTCTAGTGTTGGAAGAAAAGATTTCAGTGACAGTGTCAAATACATGCCAACCAGTGGAGAGTTCAAACAAACTGCAGGGATACAGAGCAGGCTGGGTAAGATATTTTCTTCATTTGGAGCAGAAAAAGAGCTCTTTGTCTTCTCAGGAAGTTTATTTATGGAAAGGTCTGGAGAGGAAGGGGAGGCGAACAGAAGCACCTCAAGTCTGAACTGCATTTTATTGTTTGTGGGTATTCACAGTGTGCACAGCAATTTTCTCCATTGCGGCTGGACTATTGTGTTGTGTAACAGGAATTAAAGATAGCCCACAGTATGAAAGCAAGAAGCATCTTGCCTGTATTGTCAAGATTTTACAATGATAATCAGCCTGCTGAAAATTGCATAATTGCTGTGATCTCGAGGTTCACTTTTCTGTTTTCCCATCTTTCTGATTGCTTTAGGGAGGGTTTGATTTGGTTTTCTTAATTTGGAGTTTGGAATGTGTTTGCTTGAAAGTGAGACAGAGGAAACCCCTGATTTATAACTACAACGAGACTCAGTAACCTGCTTGGACTGCACATGCAACACAGGATGACTGCATGCTGCAAATAATCTCCCAAGCATCATTTCTGCACTGGTCACTCTGGTCTGTGCTACCAAGCTGAGTTCTGTGGTCCTAGAGCTCTCCTGATACAGCGATGCCATCACCCACATTGGTGTGCCCTGTTTCACCCCTGTTCCTTGTTTGTCCTTACATGTTATTTCATTTGCATTGTCCAGCCTGCAAACCCAGAGACTGGGCATGGAACAGAAGAGAGTTTGGGGGGGAAGAAAGGGATAAAGAGAAGGCATCTCTTCCATGGCATAACATTGCCCTCCATCCCTCACAGCCACCCCAGGAACACAGAGCAGAGAGCTGAGACTGGCAGTGTCTCCTTTGTCTGTCTTTTGTTACTGCCTTGCATCTTCAGGAAATCAGAGAATCACAGAATAGTAGGGGTTGGAAGGGACCTCTGGAGATAATCTTGTCCAACCCCACTCCTTGAGCAGGGACACCTAGAGCAGGGGGCACAGGAACGTGTCCAGGCGGGTTTTGAATGTCTCCAGGGAAGGAGAATCCACAGCCTCCCTGGGCAGCCTGTTCCACTGCTCTGTCACCCTCACAGGAAAGAAGTTTTTTCTCATGTTTAGCTGGAACTTCCTGTTTTACAACTTGTGCCCATTGCCCCTTGCCCTGTCGTTGGGCACTATTGAAAAGAGTCTAGACCCATCGTCCTGACACTCACCCTTTAGATATTTATAGGTATTGATGAAATCCCCCCTCAGTCTTCTCCAGGCTGAAAAAACCCAGGTCTCTCAGCCTTTCCTCATAAGGGAGATGCTCCAGTCCCCTGATCATCTTGGTAGCTCTCTGCTGGACTCGCTCAAGCAGTTCCCTGTTCTTCTTAAACTGGGGGGACCAAAACTAGACACAGTACTCCAAATGTGGTCTCACTAGGGCAGAATAGAGGGAGAGGATAACCTCTCTCGACCTGCTGGCCACACTCCTTTTAATGCACCCCAGGTCACCGTTGGCCTTCTTGGCCACAAGGGCACAATGCTGGCTCATGGTCACCTTGTTGTCCACCAGCACTCCCAGGTCCTTCTCAACGGAGCCGCTTTCCAGTAGTTCAGCCCCCAGCCTGTACCGGTTCATGGGGTTGTTCCTCCCCAGGTGTAGGACCTTGCACTTGCTCTTGTTGAATTTCATGAGGTTCTCCTCGGCCCAGCTCTCCAGCCTGTCCAAGTCCTTCCAGTCAGTGCCAGGGTAACAGGAAGGAGGAACTTGGACTGTTTTGTGCTGTAAGGATAAACAGGTCACCAGGAAGAACTTCAGCAGTTTGCCATCCACACATCTCCAGGTTTTGGGGTGTGGTCTCTCACCCTGAACTATGCTCTGAGCAGCTCTTCTGGGACATGCTGTATTCAGGTAGAAGTCTAACTCAGACAGAGTTGCAAACTTTGACCATGGGATGCAGGACGCTGGCGTAAGCATCCCTCACCAAGCCCTTTGATAGTAGATATCAGGACAGCTAAAGAAGTAGGGTGTCCCATGGAGAAGGGCATTGTAGTACAGACCTACAGACAGGAGGAAAAATGGGCAGAGGGTCTGCCAGCTCTAGCCTGGGAGGGCATGGAGGATGGTGAGGAAGTGGTATATGCCAAAAGGCAGACCAATACTCCAACCCTGCAGAGGCTAAGCCAAAAACAAAATGCCACCCTACCCTCATCTCAAGAACCTCTGAAATGTAGAAGAGAGAAATAGGTGGGGACTGTCATGGACCTTTGGGACAAAAACAGCCACAGTGGATTTTTACATGTCCTTGTCTTAAAAACTGATTTAATTAATGCAGTAAAAAGATACTTTAAAAGGATCTTTAAAGGTGCCAAGAAGGAATGCAGAGCTCAGCTGGAAGAAAAATAAAACACTGGTACAAAACAAGGGACCCAGATAATAAATGGGTCCAAAGGAATCAGCCTTGAATTACTACATAGTGTGTCTTGTGTGGAAAACTGGTGACTGGCTTATTGTTAAAACAGTCCATATTTGTCGTGGGAAGTAACCATGCAGATTAGTAACACTAATGTAAATAGAAATCCTCTCCAGAAATTATTTCTGAGAAAGCCAACAGTGTTAAAATAGTTTCTTGCTCTCTCCAAATAGACACCACTGAACTTGCAAATTGATGTAACTCCAGCAATGAGCCTGTAACTTTACTCTGCGGTCACATTGTTGATTTACCAGGTAAGAAACAAATATTCAGATCTAACACAGTAAGGCAAGTAGGGTTGGATTTTGCTTTCCAAAAGATGAGATGTCATGGGCAAGCATTCCTGCTATGAGGTAAGATTTGGGAGAATAGAAGAAAGAAGGAGGAAGGATAGGATTTGGGCAGAGAATTCAGCTTCCTGCTACAGGAAGATATTGGGGAGATTACCAGGAAGTCCACATATGTTTTTAAAACTTTTTTTCTTCTTCTTTTAACCTTTGCATAACCTTTACTTTTACTGTGAGTAAATGACATTTAATCTTTCTGAGTGGAGTTCAATTCCCTCTTTAAAATAAGGATTTTCATTTCCCTTTTTTTCTGTGTGCTCTTCTCTGAATTTGTACCTCACTAACTCAAAAAGCAAAGCACCACTACAGTACAACTTGCAACTTAGTTTATGTCTTTAAGAATGAATTAATTTTGCAGGAGGTCTTTCAGATTCTGACTTGTCTTTGGGTACTTTCATTAAGATATAGTTGTTTTAAAATGAGCCACAGTTTTCAAACAGTTATTCACTAGCCTATCTCAAACATACAAAGAATTACATAATTCATCAGCAATATTGCTAATGAGTGCTTTCGTTGTGTTTCTCACGAGAGTTGTGATTTTCATCTCTACCTTCTCTTCCAATGTACCCCAGAGTTGAACAGAGTGACTTTTTTTCCTCTATGGTCCTGCAGAGTGACCCCATGGAGCTGTCAGGAGCCATGAAATCCCACTGACCCTTCCCTAGGCACTGAGAACTGGCTATTTCCAGGTGGCTCATGACTGAGGGATAGTAAAGGTGAGTTACCAGTGGCCATCACTTTCTGGGTCAGCTCTGCTGAGACCAGGGTCTGGGCTGGACTTTCAGCACAGAAAATTTCCCAAGTGTTTCGTGAAAGCTGACAATTAATACAGGTAAACTGTTCTTTGCAGGGGATGTGGTGTGGCTCAGGACAAACTGACCTATAAATAAATCATACCTAGACATTACTTTTCAAATGAATTTTCAGGCTTTTGGTTTGTATAAGCTTTCCTCTACTTTATATCATCAACTTTGTGATCAAGTATTGCATCTGAATTATTTCATTTCACACCTGGCTTCCTCTTTATATTAATGGTGTTTTATGCATTTAGATTTGAGGGGAAGCTAAACAGAAAGCAATGTAGCAAAGCAAATCTCGCAGACTCGTTTATCAGTGTCACTTAAGATGATGCTATCTCTGCTGAGTCAGAAAGCTGCTCATTGATTTATGACTGCCTGCTGTTTAGAGGAAGCTTTCCTCACGTCACGGGGTGTAAGGCCTGAAGAGATTTTCCAATCACCCAATCACTCTGACTATCCATATGCTTCAGTCTGTCACATGTTCCCTTGGGACCCCGAGCCTTTTTTGATTAGAAGGAAAACTTCCAGAAGCAGATCCAGTGAAACAAAGGATCCCACCATCATTGGAAACTACAAGCCATTGGTTCTAGCTGTGTGTCTATTGGACCAAGATTGCTTCAGTACCTGCTGTTTCTTTTATCCTGTTCAACTGAATTATAGGAGTCAGGTAACTGGTAACCCACTGGTGATTTTAGGAAATGACTCATTATTAAATGACTCTTATTAAATGATAGAAGGCTCCCAGGCAGTCTGTGTTGTAGTTTTCCAATATTATGCTGGGCAGGCTTGCGTGCACATGCAGTGCAGTGCAATTGTTCAGGTGGGACCTCCTACCTGCAAGGTGGGACCTTACAGGGCTGTGTCCTGGGTTATTAGTACCAGGTGGCATCTTGAAAGAGACCCAAGCTTGACATCAGGTTTTAAGGTTTCATTTGTGTGTTAGTAATATGACTGACTTCAGTATCTTTCTATCCAGTTGAGAATAATTTATTTTTGGAGACAACTCCTCATGGCTTTTGCTAAAGATTAAATGGGCGAGAATATATACTGCAATTGTCTGAGGCTAGAATTCATCCAATGACCACACAGCCTGTAGTAAATCAGGGAGGGAACCTTAAGAAGGGGAAAGAGAAGTGCTTGCAAGGATAAGACTACCAGGCTTTGGAGTTTTTAGTCTGGGAAATGGCTGATCTCTTCTTGATTACTGTATTTTCTGAGGGTAAGAAGCAGTCCTCTAGTACACTGCAAACAGTGAGTGGAACAAGGGACATAGTTAGGGGTGGGATACATTTCCTAATTTGCTGCTTTTATCTTTGAGAGGAGGGCTGGGGCTGGAGCTTTTGCAGTGTTATGGTGTTGATAGACGTCTGAAAGAAGCAAAAAACATGGCTTTGCTGTGTTTGTTGGACTCAGCTCTGTTGTGCCTGCTAACAAATCTTTTGTGGGGGGTGTGTAGCCAGTGTTAATCTCTTCTGCTCAGAGTCAGGCAAAGCAAAACTATTTCCTTTCAAGGTTATCTGTAGGATGCTGCTCAGTTTCCAGGCTTGATGGTAACTAAGATTTGTTCAAAGAAAAGCTGTAGTTAACTTCATCCAGCCCTCTTTGACTTCCAATAGGCTTTGGTAGAAAAGAGAGAATCAGAAAATAATGCTGTTGAAAGATACCTCTGCTCTTAGTTATGCTGGGAACAAGAGACTGACTTTTCTGGGAAGGCAGATGCCCAGATTAGTAAAATCAGGACACTTTTCTGAGATTTAAGTTTCTCTTCTCACCAAAGGTCACTTCGACACAGTTATTCACTTAGAGATATCAATTAGCCAAAACAGAGGTGGATTTGAGCCAGATGCTAAGAACTAAAACCTGCTCATGTGGTTTATTGGACTGCAGTAGAGAGCCTGTTGATTTACAGGAGTGTAGTTAAAAGGAGATCCAGGTTTTAATGAGGTGCTTTAAAGCAAGGAGTTATTTATGAGGGTCTCATGAGTTGAGAGTGAGGGTGCAGCCTCCAGGTAATGAAGAATAGGTGAATAGTTAAAATAAGCTCTGGAACCAGTGGCTTAGTGAGGCACTTGCTCATGCTGGTCTGGTCTGGCTCCACAGGCTTCACTGGGACTGGAACCAGTTGGTCCCAGACTGAGTGTTTTCCTGGAGACAAGCCCATGTGGAAGGCCAGGGAAATCTTAGCACCTGCACACACACACACCCCTCTCCTTGCTTTGCTGACGTTTTGGCAATCATGTTAGTATTGACAGCTTTGCCTGCCGTGGCTTTGAGGGGAATTGAAGGATGCCTTCAGAGTGGAAATCATGTAGGGAAGGGTGTTGTTGTTGTTTACCTGGGCTGGTTAACGGTCCAAGGCTGAAATTGGACTGGGCATCTGGATGTGGTGTTATTTATCCAAAATGGAAATCGGCAAAGGAATTACCTGTATGATTTCCAAGCAGACTTTGCCAGTCCAGCAACATTATTCATGTTTGCTTCTGTTCTGTTGCCTTACGGTCAAGAAAATTGGGTGTTGTACACTTCCAGTGTAAGATACTTGTCACTGCTCCTAATAATTTACCATTTGGACAGGTGACTTGTCAAATACTGCCAGTCTCTCCCAGAAGAGGGCCAGACCACTTAAAAGTATTTGGATCCATGTAGACGCTGTGTATGTGCTTTATTAGTTACCACTTGCAATCCCTCAGAAGTCCATGACTCCTTGGGCTGGGGTTGAAACCCACAGCCCCAGACAGAGGTGGAGATGCAATTTGCTCGTGTAAGTCTGGGGAGTGGAGAAGTTGCTGGAATGATATTATCTGTCAAGAAAACTGAACCTTGTGCAATTTGTCAAAAGGTCACTCTTGGTTATGGTGATTTCTAAATAAGTGTCAGAATTTTGTGATGAACTCTCAGATGTGCTTATTTTTGCTCATTTATGTGAGATTAAATTATTTCTTTTCTCTCTTCTGTGATGTCATGGATGGGCACTGCAAACAGTACTGATGAGACTGTTATCTTGCAGTATGTATGATTAATCTCTACTAAGTAAAATTAAGATAGGATTAATTTCATTTTTAATCTTCTGAATGTTTTGAAACAGTGTAGGCGATTTAATTAAAAATGAGATGTGGATGAGCTGGGACACCTGCATTTGCTTTCATGGTATATTTAGATTTGGAAATGGACTGTAGGTGTACCTTTTTATTAGGGCCACTGAATGGCTGCAGGAATATAAGGAAGCAGACAGCAGAGGCTGAGTCTGACTCTTCTGAGTGCTGCCTTGCATCTGTGAGCTAGAAAAGCATTCACATTGCATGTTGAAATGTCAGGGAGTACTTGGAGCAGTGCTCTTACCTCGAAGCCATTGAGGCAAAGGGTTCTGGAGCAGAGCTTCGCGCCGGATCCTTCTCAAAGCTGCAAAGCCGCAGCAAAAGCCACGAAGGGAAAAGCAAAAGCGCAGGGAGAGCGAGGGTAGCCCGGCCCCGTCCAGGGCGGAAAGGAGTCAGTTGCAGGCGGGAACAAGAGCGAAGGCGGCAAAAACCCCTCACATAAAGAAGTACCCCCAGGGAGCGCGAGAGACCAGGAGCGCTTCAGAAGGGTGTGGCGCCTCAGTGGGCGCAGGGAGGGCAAAGTGTCTCTCCCAGCTCGAGAGGTAAGCTCGGCTGGTGAGAGGGAGCATAGCCATGGCATCCACCCAGCGGAAGGCTATACCCTCTGCACTAGCCCGGAAGGATGTGTCAGCCCAGACTGGGCTCCCAAGAAAGCACCCAGCCGCCTGGGGTCTCTGCTGTAGGGAGTGCCACTGGCTTGGACTGGAAACAGATGGCAGTAGAGGGGACAGGTGTGTACGGTGTGATCAGGTGGACTATCTGCTTGGGCTGGTGGCAGAGCTAAGAGAGGAAGTAGATAGGCTAAGGACCATCAGGGAGTCTGAGTGAGAGACAGACTGATGGAACCACACTCTGACCTCCCAGACACCTGAACAGGGTCAACTACCAGAAAGAGCCTGCTATCAAAGAGATCCAGTACCATGCCCCTACCAGGATGTAGGCAGGGTCTTAAAGGAGAACTATGAGTGGGAAGAAGTCCACAAAGAGGGCATCAGGAGAACACTTCCCTTGCCCACTACATCCCCGCCAGGTGCCTCTGCACAATAGGTATGAGGCTGTAGATGTGGAGGATCAGTCAGCGGATGATGAGGGTGTCAATCCACCGACACCAGAGGAGTTGCCAAGATCAGAAGAACCTACCCCCCATATTACAACCACCTCCACAAGTCAAAAAAGACAGGTCATAGTTGTAGGACACTGAGGGGAACAGAGGGTCCAATATGCCAGGCTGACCCTTCTCACAGGGAAGTCTGCTGCCTCCCAGGAGCCCGGGTTAGAGATATCACTAGGAAACTTCCTAGCTGGTATGGCCCTTGGCCTACTACCTGTAACTGCTCTTCCACATGGGTGTTGATGAAGTTGCAGTACGTAGCCCAAGGGTGATTAAAAGAGACTTCAGAGCCTTGGTATGGTTAGTGAGGGAATCTGGGACACAGGTTGTCTTTTCTTCCCTCCTTCCAATTGTGGGCAGTGATGTTGTAAGGAACAGGTAGACCCAATCAATCAACACATGGCTCCTTATCTGGTGTCACCGACACAACTTTAGGTTTTTTGACAATGGAAAGGATGTCATCCAAAGAGACCTGAGCAAGCTGGAGAGGTGGGCCTGTGAGAAACTCATGAGGTTCAACAAAGCCAAGTGCAAGGTCCTGCACCTGGGTTGGGGCAACCCCCAATATGAACAGAGGCTGGGGGATGAAGAGATTGAGAGCAGCCCTGCGGAGAAGGACTTGGGGGTACTGGTGGACAAAAAGCTGGGCATAAGCCAACAATGTTCGCTTGCAGCCCAGAAGGCCAACCGTATCCTGGGCTGTATCAAAAGAAGCGTGGCCAGCAGGTCGAGGGAGGTGATTCTGCCCCTCTGCTCTGCTCTAGTGAGACCCCACCTGGAGTGCTGCGTCCAGCTCTGGAGCCCTCAGCAAAAGAAGGACATGGCACTGTTGGAACAGGCCTAGAGGAGGGCCACAAAACGATCCAAGGGCTGGAGCACCTCTGCTATGAAGAAAGGCTGAGAGAGTTGGGGCTGTTCAGCCTGGAGAAGAGAAGGCTGCGGGGAGACCTTATAGCAGTGTTCCAGTACTTAAAGGGGGACTATAGCAAGGATGGGGACAATCTCTTTAGCAAGGCCTGTTGTGACAGGACAAGGGGTAATGGTTTTAACCTAAAGGAGGATACATTTAGACTGGGTATAAGGAAAAAATTTTTGACAATGAGGGTGGTGAAAGACTGGCACAGGTTGCCCAGAGAGGTGGTAGATGCGCCATCCCTGGTAACATTCAAGGTCAGGTTGGACAGGGCTCTGAGCAACCTGCTCTAGTTGAAGATGTCCCTGCTCACTGCAGGGGGTTTGGACTAAATGACCTTTAAAGGTCCTTTCCAACCTAAACCATTCTATGATTCTATGATTCTATATTGACAGGCTTGCTTTTAAGTATGAGGGTGTGATTGCTGAATAAGGTTTGGTATCCACAAAAAGCCTTATCTGGCCAGAGGTGATGGCCTCCCTGTGGTATCAGATGAGGTTTCCTATGGACCTCACTCCTGGACATAGATGCTTGTGGGTCAGTCTTGGGCCAGGTTTGATGGGAAGCCAGACTTGCTGTTGCATTGTATTCTCTCCTTTAATTTGCATCTCCTCTCCAGCTGCTGGTGAAAAGGAAAGGGTTGCTCCAGACGTGCTCCTCAAACATTGAGGTCTTCCCATCCATGTCTTGGAAGCAGAAAAGCCTGTGATTAATGGCAAATAGTTGATGTAGTGGATGCTTGGTGTGTTACTGTTTTCACTTCTCAAGGAACCTTCTCAAGCCTTTCTGATTAATTTTGTTTAATCTGCAGGTGGTCTACACAGCTCTGAGGAACTGCAGTGCATCACTTTATAAGGCCAGTAAGATGAATCTTTTTTTTCTTATTTTATTTCATAATGATTGATTGACTAAATTCAGGTCTCCTGGAGAAACTTTTTTCTTCTTGCTTTGAATCCTAAATTTACTCCTACAGTACTTCAGAAATATATTATATAGAGGAAAATCAATGGAAATACCTTAGCAACAGGTTTATAATGAAGAAATAGGCCACTGTTATATTTTTTTTTCCAATCTTCCTGTGGAATGAATGTCATATTTCCTGGAAACTAAATATAGTGATGTGCATTGAATGCTAATGGGCAGATTTCTCTAAGTAAAAATGTTATAGACAGATCTTCAGAAAGTCTGTAGGGGTTCAGTAAGGATCTTAAAGAGAGGTTGTTGATCACATCTAAAATATTGCAGACCAGTTAAGGAAAGTGGTCAGAAATAGTCTTTGTATCTTGTATTTCTGTGAATATTTTAAAGGGTAAGGAGTCAGAAATGTTTAAATGGAAAGTGTCCTGCTTGGGATAGTGTGGAATATCCCACTCAAGATAGAATTTATGACTTAAATATTCCTGTCTTTCAAAAAAATGCTCTTATCAGGAACTTGCTTTGATCCTCCGTGCTTCATGGGTTTGCAGGAATGACCGAGGTATTATTAGGTCTTGAGATAGGAAACCCAGTTCTTTTCTACAGTGCTGCTGTTCATCTCTTCACTCTTAATGAGCACTATTCAGCTAAATACAGCAGCAGTGGTGCCCAGCCTAAGGGGATTAACAACCAGACCACGAACTAATGCTGCAAAGGAACAATCCTACCCTAAGTTACATTAGCCAATGTGTGTGAAGGAGGTGTTGGGGATGATGGGGGTGAGGCTGCAGAAGTACCTAGCTCAAGATACATTATGAAGAGAGGTGGTTTGAATTGTCCATCCTCTGACAGGGAGTGGGAGTCTGTAACAAGTTCCTACAAGATTGAACTTCTTCTCCTGCATGGCTTCTTGACAGGGTCTGCACTGTGATTTTGACAGGTAGGTGAAGCCCTAGTCAAGCTTAGGCTGGGCCCAGCATGTGTTTCCCTGTCCAGTGCTGCACGGAGGTGATTCAGCCCAGTCTCGCAGGGCAACCTAGAGAGGGAGAGAAATTGCCCCATGGGACTGCGGGCTTGCTTCAGCCCTGTTGGGCTTGCTTGTTCCTCCCAGGCAGGCATTCAGCTCTAAGACATCTATCTGTGCTACAGCCAGTGCCCCAGCTGTACAACACCTCTGGAAACAGCTTTTCTAATTAGAGCCAGTTTTCCAGTTATGCAAAGGAGGAACAGCCCAGACTATTCAGACTGGGCTCTATAAACTTGTAGTAGCCTAATCCAGAGACAACCTGCAAGGAAGGGATAGGAGCGGACCCTGCTGCTCAGACAGCTTCTGGCATTTTAGGAAGTTACCAAGCACACCTTTGAAAACAAAGCCTAGGGAGGAAGGCATGAGCTCTTAGTAGGCTTTAGTAACCTTGTTAGCTGTATCATTAATATCTCTGGTTCAGGCACAAACCAAGGATGCTCAGTGAAGACAATTCTGCCACAGCTTTAAATATAGTGGCACAAAGCCTGACACCGAAATATTGTAGGCTTTGCCTTATTTTGCACCGTCTGATGTGCAGCATAATTTGTAGTAAATCTGTACCTAGACAGCTGCTAAATCTACATGCAGTTGACTAGAAGCAAGCTGAAAGCTCTTTCTTAAGCCTAATCATACTATAGAGACAGTGCTACCATGGGTATGCTAGGTTTGTTTTCTTGTGCTGGTGAGAAGACTCAAGATCCCTAATGCTTTCAGTTAGCAGTAGCTAAGCTTGTTGTATATCATCCAGCAAGGCCTGATTAAAATGGCTCTTCTCTGCTTGTCCCCAGAAGAGCATAAATAAAAGTAAATTCAGAAAAAGTCCTTGCTTTGGGACATGTCCTTGCAAAGATGTAGGATTTTTTTCCCGCTAAGTTCCGCTGATTGAATTCTTCAGTCTCAACACTGTTTTTGGGTTGGCAGGAGGGAGCAGGTAAATAATTGGTCCTGTTGTACTGGCAGCACAGAGAAAGCTTGGGAGGTAAAAAAGTCCTGCCCCTTGGCAGCACTTGGGTCTCATGGGGAGCTGCAGGATTATCTGCCAGCAGGAATAGGGCCAGCCCTTTCCCCTGACATCTAGGAGGTGGAGTGATGTAGTACTTTGGGAGGGACAAGCCAGTGGCTAGGCTTTGGGGGTCTAGGAACCTGCAAATTACTCAGGGCTGATCCACCAAAAACTGTGGCTGACCAGCTGCTTCGCCAGGCAGGAAAGCCAAGAACTGACATATCCCTTAACCCTTTTTTTCCCCATTGGTTTAACGTTTTGTTGGTTTGTTTGGTTGGTTGTTTGGTTTTTTTTTGCCTCCCATCACTGAAATTCACCTGGTGCTCAGGTGTTTGCTGGCACAGGTACATAGAACTGCCCAGTAGCATGAATGGCCAATGTGCAGAGTGTCCACAGGGTATGTGGATCAAGGCAAAGGCCTGGCTCCATACTGACCAGGATCCCAATGCCCCAGGAAAACACTCAGTGAGCAGACCTGATCTTCAATCATTGTTCAATGGCTGTTTAAAATATCACTTTCCGCTGGACTGGAGAGAGGTATCAACATCTCCTGAATCTTCAGGAGATGTTCTGCTATATGCCTCACAGGACCAATGGGGTGCTAGTGGTAGGGTATTGCAGGATAGTCCATGTGTTGGAGGTTGAGGGGAGTGCTAACAGGATCCCCCTTGGCTCAACTGCAGCAAGATAAATCCTTGCTGCCCTTCCCAGAGCAACCTTCTCAGCCTGGGTGTGCAGAAGAGAAGCACTACCCCACCCTCCTCTGAAGACCATCTTCTGCTTTTCTGGTCAACAACCTGTCCTCTGCAAGTCTCCCTTCCCTCACCAACCAGTGCAAGCACAGCAAGGGGGGACTGCCTGTAAGGCAGGGAAGTGTTGCATGGGAAGTGGGGAAGCTTTCTAGCAGTTCAGTTAGACTAATGAGCTAGTCCTGTTAGCTCTCTCTTCAGAAAGCTCACATTGGCAAAATTATCTCTTGAGGAAAAGCTGGACAGCAATTTTAAGTGCCCTAAGAGACTTTTAAAAGCATGAACCGTGTTTGCACATCCAAAGCTGCAAATGTTTTGATGATCTCCAGATTAATTGAAGGATGTTTCAGGCTGATTTAATTAATTCATTGCCCTGCTGACAAATTATATATCTCTGTGATATGGGTGGGTGCCTTTATGCACTTGATCCTAATTATTGATAAGTAGGTGTGACCAGTAATAGTGCCTAGCCCTTACCTTGGGGGGTGGGGGGCAAGTGTTTTTAATCATCAGGACTTCACTGACTCTGAATGGGGGTGAGAAGAATTGTGTTATCCGAGGGCTGGGAAAGCAGGCTTCTTAGGGGATTTAGCCTGTCAAAGGCCTGGGACTAAATCTGCCCCCTGTCTATAAACTTTCTTGCCAGCTCATCAGTTCTGTGAAAAACAACCATAGAGCTGTCATGAAGCCAGGTCATTTTGGGGATCTGGGTGAGTATGGGGCAGAGGTCCTTGGATGATTCTTATCTTAAATACACTGTGTGGGTACAGCTGACATCAGGCCAAACCCAGAATACAAATGCAGGTATTGCAAACCCCTACAGACCAAAACAGCCATTGTGTAGTGCAACAGCTTCTTCCATGTAGTCCTACAGACAGGATGCTCTGACATTTGCAAGCTCTGGATGACCCTTTGGGGGACATACAGAGAATGGGTTTAGGAAGGTTGTAGAAAACAGATCTGCATATTTTTGGTGGTAGTAGAGCAGGGAGTGGAAGATAACATGGGCTAGCTCAATGTCTTTAGCTGGAGGCTTTGAAATGGTGTTGTGAATGTTGGGAGCAGCCAAGTTCTCTGCTCAGAGGAAGGCTTGTTCCTATCACAGCTTCTTCAGTTCCTTCTGGTGATCTCTTCTCTGCAGGGGTTTAGCATGAGCCTGCGAAAGTTGTGGTGGTGTGATGTGGGATTTCTGATCATAGTGTGGTACATAATCTGTGTTGTAATTTGGTTTCCAGTTCTGGCTGCTCCTTTCTTAAATCAGGCTATGGTAAGTAAAGTAGTTGCATGTTTTGTTTCCTGATTGATTAGTATGAGCAGGGTTAAAAAAAAAAAAGGTGCTAATGTTAAGCAATTGCATAATCTTCATACAAAACTGTCCTTCAAGGCAGTCTTCCAGAATTTAGATCATTTCTTAACAAGAATTTTGACACTTCACAATGCGCTGTGTGAGCCTGGCATGTACCAGAATACATAGTACTCATTCCAGCTGCAGGGCACTATGGTGATAAGGAATACGAAGAATTAAAGAAAAATCCCTGATTAAAAAATAACACTTGTTGCAAGATCAAGAGTTTAAGTGCTGGAAGGAGATCAGATCTTTCCCTTTGTTGAACTACCTAATAAACCTAATGCTCCAACAATCTTCCAGTTTTTCCAGTGTGATGGAAAATGTTTTGCAGACTTGAAGGGTTATGGAAGTAGAAATACTGGGCTTTCCAATCTAATTCTGTAATAGGGACAAATAATGAAGGAGAAGCAGAAATGAATGCTGTGGAATTTGCACGTAAGAATTAGCCAGGCTTGGCCCCTTTCTCCAATGTGCTGCAATTGCATGAAATAGTTGATGAAAAATGAGGTTGTCAGCCAGGACCCAACCATCCTGTTGCATTGTGACAGTTAAAATGAGTAAATAAACTTTTTATTAAATATGAAGTGCTATTTAACAGAGGACAGGAATACTGTGACAGCTGGGGAGCTCCTGACAGAGGAATTGCTCATTTTTAATTGCATTGTTGTTATTCCCCACAGTAAAATGTACACATAGGCTTCTGATGCTATCAGCTGGAGCCCCTGATGAACATGCTGAAGGAGACAACGGTGGACAGCAGGAAGCTGTGTGTCTCAGCCACAGTTCTTCATGGTTCATAGAATTGTAGAACCATATAATGGTTTGGTCTGGAAGCGACCATAAAAATAATCTAATTCCAACCCACCTGCCATGGTCAGGGCTACCTTCCTCTAGATCAGGTTGCTCAAAGCCTCATCCAGCCTGGCCTTGAATACTTCCAGGGAAGGGGCCTCCACAAGTTCTCTGGGCAACCTGTAACAGTGTCTCACCACCCTCACAGTAAAGAATTTATTCCTAATATTTAATTTAAGTTTACCCTCCTTCAGTTTAAAACTGCTATCTTTTGTCTTATTACTACATTGCCTGATAAAGAGTCTCTCCTCATCTTTTCTGTAGGCTCCCTTTAAGTACTGGAAGGCTGCTATAAGGTTTCCCTGGAGTTAAACAACCCCAATTCTCTCCCCTGTCCTCACAGGGGAGGTGGTCCAGCACCCTGACCATCTTCATAGCTCTCCTCTGAACCTGCTTGAGGAGGTCCATGTCCTTCTTATGCTGGGGCCCCCAAAGCTGAACACCGTACTCCTAGTAGGGTCTCATGAGAACCAAGCAGAGTGGGAGAATCACATCCCTTGACCTGCCAGTCATACTTCTTTTGTTGCAGCCCAGGATGCAATTGGCTTTCTGTGCCGCTAGCGCACACTGCTGGGTCATGTTCAGTTTTTCATCCATCAATACCCCCAAGTCCTTCTCTGCAGAGCTACTTTCAATACACTCATCACCCAGCCTGTATGCGTGTTTGGGATTGCCCCAACCCAGGTGCAGGACCTTACACTTGGCCTTGTTGAACTTCATGAGACTTGCATGGACCCACCTCTCTAGGCTGTCGAGGTCCTTCTGGATGGTATCCTTTCCTCTAGAGTATCAACCACACCACTCAGTTTGGTGTCATCTGCAAACTTGTTGAGGGTGCATTTAATCCCACTGCTTATTCCGCCGACAAAGATGTGAAATAATACTGATCCAAATACAGATTGTTGAGGGAGCCTACTCATCACTGGTGTCCACCTGGACATCGAGCTGTTGACCATAACTCTTTGAGTGTAACCATCCAACTAACACCTTATCCACTGAGTGGTCCACCTGTCAAATCCATGTCTCCCTATTTTAGAGACAAGGATGTTGTTTGGGACAGTATCAAATGATTTGCACAAGTCCAGGTAGATGAAGTCGGTTGCTCTTCCCTTATCTACCAATGTTGTAACCCCATGGTCCTGGTGGACTGGGCTATAGCAGCAACATGTCTAGAGTTGCAGGCATACACCATAACCATTAAGGAGCACTGCTTTTCCAGGGTCTCCTCCTTGAGGATGGTTTGCAATAGCTGGCTTTGTCTTAATTTCCAGCTTTTCCTTGCCCTTGCTGCAGTGCTGAGAAGAAAGGGGTGCATAAGTTCACTGGGGGTGGAGGTTTCCAAGCCTGCTGAGAAGGGCAGAGCTTTCTGAGGATGTTTCGTGTGCAGTGTACACAGTCCATGGAGTAGGTCTGGAGCTCCTTGATATGCGGAGCTGTAACAACTGCCAGTACAGCTTCTGGTGCTCTGTGGGCCTGTGTGTAGAGAGCACTATCACCTGCCTTGTTGGTTGCAATGAGCCTGGCAGGGAAGGGGACCAAAGGGAGACAGCAGGTCAGAAGAGTTAGCATTACATACATCTATCTGGTGCTTTCTTGACTTCCCGCTATCTTTGTACAGTAGAGGCTTCATCTAGAGATGGATCCAGAGCCTACCCTAGCTCTCTCACCCAGGCACACATTCTGTCCTTTTCTGGGAGTAAAAAAGGAGTCATTGTTCTCCAATAATGGGTAAAAGCCTAATTATGCCTAGTGTGGCTGAGGAGAGAATTGCCTCAGTTGCAGTTATGGCACAAGAGCCTCTGGCCTTCCACTTGCCCCTGCAAGGAGGGCAGAGGTGCTCTGGCAATTAAGGGAAAATTTTCAAACCCGAATTTTCAGTGAAAATCCTAAAACTCCCTGAAATTATTTCTACTTTGGGAGAACAGCAAAGAAAATTCTTTTATATGAAAACCTGCAATTTATCATCTCTGCTAGCTAGAAGTCCTTCTAATTAGGATGATGAGGGAAAATCAGTGACAATTTGGGGACAGTGAACAGAGACTGTTCCATCTGCATATTCCTTCTATCTGTTGGTTTGTGGAAGGACTTAAACCCAGGTGCAAAATCACCATATTAGCTATGGATATGTGTCTATTGTGGAGTGTATGTCCTCTCAATAGGCAACCCAAGCTAGACTGGTTTGAGAGGATGTTTGATAACCTCTCTACTGCTGCATCTTTGTTTTTCCTTTTTAAAATATACCTCTGAAAGCTAGGTATGATGCAGCAGTTCTTGTTTTCATGTCATGATTGCCTAGCTGTCATTTTGAAGGAGGAGTATGAGTGAGCACTTCAGCACTCTCCCAACTTGAATAAATTTACTGATTGTGCTGTAATTTACACACTGGGCGAAAGACTGCTGAGTCAGGTACCCAGGGACACCCATGCCAGCACATTGAGAGAAGCAAGCCTTGTGTTTTCCAGCAGCAGTCCAGAGGGGGCTATGAGGATTAATGGGTTTGTGTTAAGTAGCTCAGCTCCTGAGCTTTAGCAGTACTATGTTTGAGACTGGTTTCCTAAAGAAATAAGGCTTGCATGATCATTATGTCTGCCTTGTCTTTCTTCCACTCCAAATAATTCCTGACCCTGGTTGACAAACTTGATCAATCTGATGAATGAGCGGAGTTCCCAGAGTTAATGAATTTCCTACAAATACTAGGAAAATTACTGGCCAAAGAAAGAGTCCCGATTGACTAAGAAGTTTAGTGCTGTGTTAGGTCAGCTGGCAGTTGGCCCAGATAGGCATCAAGGCAAGCTGCAGGCTGCGCCTTTTCCAACTGAAAGGGGAGATCAGCAACAAATGTCTTGTGAGACAGAGAGAGAAGGTAGGAGTATCACAGTGGGGAAAAGTAGAAAAGTTAAAGGATGCAAATATGCTGGAATTAATCCTACTAATTGGCAAATTGGCTTGTTAAGGAACCAGAAAAGGAAAGAGAGTTCCCTATAAAACTTTGTACCTTTCCTGTTGCCACATTGTCCAAATACCTTCTAGTCCTATGTGAAGTTGTACAGCTAGCCTCTATCTTGTGTGACTTGTTCTTTCTTCAAGTATGTCCTTTACATCTGCTGTCTCAGGCCAGCCTTCTATCTGTGTTCCTGGTGCACAAACTGAAAAAAGCTGATGCCCACATCAGGTGCCCTGGCAGGAGAAAGATGAATCTAGGGTGGCAGCAAGGGCAGTCCAGAATTGCGGCTGTGCAACTTCAACTTAGTGCATTGGTTTGGTGATGGTTGAAACTTGGCTTGTTCAGGGGCTCTGAGCTGTGCATCCAGCTCGAGTGGAGCTTCTCCTTTGCAACTATCAGTTCATACCAGTGCCACCAGAGAAGATACAAGCAAAATAGAAACCTGAACCTATAGAAGAGTGAACACGTGCTATTAGTTTTGTTGTGGCTATCCTTGCTCTTTCACAGCACATCCAGATTCTGTTAAAATGAACTTGTGCTGAAGGAGCATGCCCTGGAAGAAGGGTCTGAAGTGGTGGAAATGCAAAGTTAGGCATGAGGCATGGTGGTGAATCTGCTTCATTGCTGCTCAAACCATGGTCACTTCTGTTTGCGTTGTTGTTGTGGGATGCAGCAGGAGTTTGCCAGCCTTGGGGCACAGCAGAGTAGAAGGATGACTCATACCTAAAGTGTGATCAAGCTTTGAATTAAAAGTCTAAGTCACCGCTGGACATTTGGATTAAAAAAATAAACCTGTTTCAGTACAGGTTTATTTCAGTACATCTGAAAGTAGATGTACTGAGAGATACCCCTAGCTATTTGTGACTATTAATATTGATTGTAACTGTTTGAATCTGTAACTTTCTAATTGTGGCTGGCTCTTGCCTACCATTTTTGGTGTGAGCTGGCCTGCTGTGGAGGCTGGCTCAGGGGATGATGCAGGTGCATCTTTAGTTGTTGCAAGTGCCAATCAGTACTGTACGTGGTTGTCATTCCTGCACTAGCCCAGCTCCTTGCTACACTGTGGTGTCTCCTCCGGAGATGCTGTTTTGTGAGAGTCTGTTGGTCCTCCAAGTTAGGAGATGAGGGAGGAAAAAGATGTTTCTCTCCTGCTTTAACTAGACCTGTGCCTAAATCTCCCAGGCAGCTTTTAGGAACTTCAATCTTAGCCCCTCATCTCAAAGTATATGAAGCGCATCAACAAAGATTTGGATTCAGATTTGGTAATGTCATAGGTGTTTCAAGAAGACATATCAAGAGTTGAGTAAGTCCTTCTGACCAAACACTATTCAAATTTGGGGCTTGTGTGGATATGTATTACAAAGAGAAAATGCAGAGAAATTACAATACTTCAGTTTAGTAGTCAAGACTAACATCAAAGCTATGCAAATTCATATTGGATGCTGAACACATCTTCCTTACTGAGTAACTGTTGGAGTAAAGCATCCTCCAAAGCCTCCTTCAGTTCTTGATGTCTTTAAATTACAACTAGGTACCTTCCTTCTGACAAGTTATTTGTTTTAGCACAGTTGGCTGATGGTCTGTGGTTTGTTATAGAAAAGGTCAAACTTGATCTCCTGGTCTGTTCTGGAATTAAATCTTATGGATAAATAAGACATTTTCTTCAAGTTTTGTTTGCAAGGAAAAAAATCTTTAGCATTAATTAACATTAGCCTCTTCCCTTTTAGTATTTTCATTCTGGTATTTTCAGGAAATATTAATCTCTGCTTTTATGAATGATATTAAAATAGGGCTGTTAGCATCTTCTGTGAATAGCCATCTTTTAAAATTAAACCGAAAAAGTACTAAAATCTTCCTCTTCCTTGAGAAACAAAAGGAGCAAGTAAAGAGCTGCAGCCATACTGAACACTGGTTGTATTCAACTGTAAATGTTACTATTGAGCTGTTGTTCTGTTTTCTGCCAAAGGGTGCATATTGTGGGACTGCTGTACAACTGGGAGGCACAAAACTTTGTAGCAGGTAACCAGTAAAGCAAATCAACAAAATGTAGCTTTCTGCAATGAAAAACAGACTCGGTGAGGCCCAAGGGAATTTCAGTCATGATTGGTATTGCATATATGATATGGGATATACTGGGACTTACCAACAACTACCAAAAAGACTCACTTGTGTTGAAGTGTTACTAAGGGCGAACAGGCACATGTCAAAGTCTGTCTGAAAACCTAGGCCACATGCTGGGTATTGTTAACAGATCTTGGTAATCTCTGTTTCATTATAGCAGGTAAGGATTTTAAAAGAGCTCTGGGATTAGGCAGTGGGCCCCTCCTGAAAGTAATAGCCAGCATACCCAGTCAGCCCAGACCTCCTCTGCAAGGGTGACTTAGCCCTTTATCTCAATCAGCTCTACTCAATCTATTATTCCATCCAGGCAATTCCTAACCTTTTTTTTTAGAAAAAAAAAAAAAAAATTGCTACACCCAGTCACAGGTACTAACATACTTACTGACAACATGCGAATATGTGTACAAGAGTGAAGGATGCTAAGTTGTTGCTTTGCCATTTGTCCTCTATCCCGGGGACCTTCATCTAACCTCCTGTGAGTCTGCAGTGTGTTATCACTCAGGTTATCACTTCCAGGTGGAAGTGGTTTGGAGAGGAAACTGCCTACCCCTGGGGTCTTGCTCATGCACCGTTCTGCAGGAATAGAACTTTCCAAGTGCAGTTGGAGATGAATGCTCTCTGATGATTTGAACAGGTCTGAGCTGTCCATTTGAGTCTTCTGTGGGGTTGCAGGGATGAGTGTAACTGCTTGTTTGGGCTCTGTTACCCAGGTGTTCAGTTTGAATCTCAAACTCCAAAGCACTGCCGATTACTCACACTCCCAGCAGGGTGCTTTTGCTTTGGGGGATTAAGTGAAATGTCATTTCCAGAAATTGAGGGGAGGAGCATGTTAAATGTCTCTCTAAGGCATCAATCTCTTGAGGCCTGTTGTTACCAGAATACGTGGGTGTGGTGTATTAGTACTGACAGGGGCTCCTAAAATGCTTTTGTGCCCAGCTAATTGTCACTCTACACTTGCTCTTAAGACTATTGTTGCACAAGGCCCATAGTGATTAGACTAATTTTTAAACAAAACAGCTGGAGGTGACACATGGGGGACAAATTCCTTAAAATTATTGCTGCAGTTATTGGTGGAGCTGCTGCTTGTGTACTGAGTACATCCCTCTTGCTCTGAATGATTGTGGTATTTGTGCCGGAGCACTGGAGCTGAAGTTGTAATTGCTGCCTCTCTTTCTTTCTTGGGGTGGGCTGGGGAAGGAGGGCATGCTGGGTTAGGCAGGATACTTTTTTTTGTGTGTGCTTCTCAGTCTGGATGATTTCCTAGTGACCCTCCTTCAGCTCATAGTTGTGTCTCCTGATTGTTCCGCAAAGCTTCTTAGGGTACCTAAATTTACCTTGGTGTATCAAAACAATTAACTTGAGCTGACTCATTCAACCAGCCTGCACCTTTGATAGGGACAATTATATTAAATCTGCCTTGTGCAATGTTTAGGAGTGGAGTATTGTTCTCAAAATAGGAATATGGAATTAAATACAAAATCAACGATTTGAGTAAGGTTGTTTTTCAAAAGATTGTGCTTTCACTGGTGCAGGAAGCTTTATTGTTTCACACAGTGGCAATGCAGCAATATGGTGTTTTTTTTTCTCATGCACAGTTGGTTAGATTTACTGTTATCCACTGCTTACTAATTCTATTGGGTTATTTTCCTCCTTAGTTCATCCACTGGAGGTGGGATGCTTGGAAAAGAAGCTAACATCTCCCACTGCTAGCCTGGATGGCACCGCTTGCTGTGCAAAAATTGAATGATGTTTTGGAGGGTATCTGTTGCAAAGGAGGGAGAAATCCCAAGCCATCTGGCAATCTCTGCTGATGCAGTGAAGTACCTTGACATTGTCAAGGATGTATGATTTAGGTAGCTGACAGTCTTGTCACCATCTATAGGAGAGCTATATCAGCTCTAGTACTGCCTGATCAGCAAAATATTGCTGCTTCTTAGGTTCCCCAAATAAAAAGAAATCTGCAGGACAGCCCTACAGCCTGATAGGCCCAAGCTTTGAATTCTTTGGGTTTGGGACTGTTTGTCTGAACTGATTAGTGCTCAGCTCTATAAAGCTCTGGATTTCCTCTTGCCTAGTTAAATTCAGTTCCTAAGTCTTTGCCACCCACTTCTTGGTTGAGAAGAGAAGATCTCTCTTATTCTTCCTCAGCTAGATACAACTCTTATCTCCTCCTCATGGATGCTCTAGCAGTGTAAATAACCCATGCGATCATGGGTTGCAGAGTGCAAAAGCTTTTAGAGAAACCCCATCAAACAAACTGGTGGCAATTGTTAATTAGGGTCATTACACAGTTCATGGCTGCAGAGGCCAGCTGAACAGGCCTCTTGGCACAATCTGTGCAAAAATATTAAGCCACCTAGAATGACGGGCAGCTGCAGAAGGATGTGAAAACATGTCTTTTATCACACTGTTGATGTGTCAGTTCTGGTATTAACTAGGACAGCGTGATGCGGTATTTTGTTACCTCCTGCTGCTGTTATTCGTCTTTACTCTGAAGGCTCAGTATTCTCCTTTGTAAAATACTGCGGCTCACCAGCTACCTTGATAAAGATGATCCTTATTCTGCTGCCTGATACTATAGCTCTTTCCAGGAAAACTTCGTTTAAGGGGGGAGTTGAAACAAATGCATCTACAGGAGACTATATTACTAGAGCTTTATTTTAGCAATCAATTTTTCAGCTTTTTTTTAACCCAGAAATTAATACATCAGAAACCTCCAAAAATGTACATGAAAGTTTTGCAGGGAGAACTTCAAGGTCTGCTTGTTTGCTTAGAGCATAGAAGAAACATTTTCCTTTCAGACCCGTATTGGGCTTTTCTTTGATACCAAAAGAAAGAAATAGCTTTAAGAAGGGTGAGTGTGTTGTTGTTTTGGGGTTTTATTTTGTTGGTTTCCTTTTTTTTTTTTCCCTAACTGTTGTTGTTCCTGCATTAAAAGGACAGAGGCATAGTGAAATATGCATTTGATAGTCTATAACCATGTAATGGCAACCCCATCTGGCCTTGTAGAGACAGAGCTTCTGGTGCCTTGATTAAGCTTGGTGTATTCAGTTTCACTTTCTTCATGGAGGGAGAGATCCCTGCATATCTTAAAGGATTAGCATCAAGCAACAGGCATATGTTAAATACTTGTTCTTCATTGGTGCTGACCGGACTTCAGTTGTGGGGGGAGATAGGCCAATGGAACAGGGGTGTTACATGTTCTACTAGGAATATCTGTGACAGAGGCACAGGCCATGCAGACAACTTGTGCATGAGTTAAGCCTGCAGACAGGACCACCTTTCTCTAGTCAGTGAGTGGCAAATCTTTGACCCTGGGTGTGTCCATGTCCACAGGTAACCTCATTTTGCCTGGCCCTAATATGGCCTTACCTCAGTACAAAGCAGTCCAGGTCCTTTGACTTGGCCCAGATCTGAAAGTGGTCATGCTCTTGTTCTTCAAAATTTTTGCTGAAATTTCTCTGAGATGAGGACTCAACTCTTTAACTATGTCTGGATGATCACAAAGGGCCCTTTCCAAACTCCTGTGGTCTCCTCCAGGAGAAGAGGGGAGGTCTGGGGAGGTCCCTGCTGACCGCAAGCTAGACAACGTTATTCCAATTTACAAGATGGACAAGAGGGAAGACCCAGGAAACTACAGAACTGTTAGTCTGACCTCAGTACCTGGAAAAATTACAGAGAAGTTCATACTGGGTGCAACTGAAAGGCATTTAAAGAACAATGCAATCATCAGGCACAGTCAACACAGGTTCACAAAGGGAAGGTCCTGTCTGACTAATTTGATCTCCTTCTACAGTAAGGTCACCTACCTAGTGGATGAAGGGAAGGTGGTGAATGTAGGTTTCCTGGATTTTGGTAAGGCTTTTGCTACTGTCCCTCACAGCATCCTTCTGGACAAGCTATCCAACTGGGTGATGAGCAGGTACATGATGTGCTGGGTGAAGAACCAGATGAATGCAGGGCTCAAAGAGATGTAGTGAATGGGGCTACATCTGGCTGGTGACTGCTCACCAGCGGTGTTCCTCATATTTTCCCAAAAAGTGGGTTTGACCGCCTGGTGTGCAAAACACCAAACTACACACAGAGCAGAGGTATCTTATTCATTTCATTTTTGTGCAAAGATGGGTGCTAGGTGGTAACTCCACAAAGCTAGCACACCACACCAAGAAACTACAAGGTATTTATACAGTTAAATGTGTCAGTAACAGCTCATATTCACGTCCACCAGCTAATCATTGGTTAGTCTCTTTCTCACTTCATCTTAAAGGTACAGCTCTCTAAATTTGCCACGCATGTTTAGAGAGTAAGGTGCTTATTTGGGTAGGGTTTTTTCTGGCCTATGGGCATGATTTGCAGTATTATAATGAGAATAGTTCACCTAAAAGACACTTAGTTTTAGTTCTTATCAACATCCCAATTAGTTGTCCTCCCTGACTACATACTTCATCACCCAGCTTTCAGTGTCTTCAGATGCAGGATGTTCCCTTTTATCGGTCTTTCAGCTCTTCTTCAAGGATATAGTTGTAAAACAAATGCTTCCCCAACTCTCAGCTCCCTTCTCTGGCTGCCAAAATCTGTTTTTTTCCAGGCTCACAGGGTTCATTGTTATTGCTTAGTGGAAAATTCCATTTTCTTCAGGATATCACTCAGGGCTCAATTCCAGGGTCAGTTCTGTTCAATATATTTATCAGGGATCTGGATGCAGGAGCTGAATGTTCTATTAGCAAGTTTGATGATGATACCATACTGGGAGGTGCTGTTGACTCTCTTGAGGGACAAGATGCCTTGTGGAGGGATCTAGATAGATAGATGGGAGCATTGGGAAATGATTAATGGGATGAAATTTAACAAGTTCAGATGCTGGATTCTGCACCTAGGATGGAGTACCACGAAGCACAAGTACAAACTGGGAGAGGAATGGCTGGAGAGCAGCCCTGCGGAAAGGGATCTGGGGGTGCTGCCTGGCAGCAGGCTCAATATGAGTCAGCAGTGTGCCCTGGCAGCCAAGAGGGCAAACTGCATCCTGGGGTGCATCACACACAGCATAACCAGCCAGCCAAAAGAGGTCATCATCCAGCTGTATTCAGCATTGGTGCAGCCTCACTTCGAATATTGTGTGCAATTCTGGGCCCCAAAATTTAAGAATGATGTTATGGTCCTTGAATGCATCCAGAGGAGAGCAACAAAGCTGGTGGAAGGGCTGGAAGGCATGTCCTATGAGGAGCAGCTAAGGGCTCTGTGTTTGTCAAGTTTGGAGAAAGGAGGCTGAGGGGCAACCTCATTGCCCTCTACAGCTTCCTGAGGAGGTGAAGTGGAAAGGGAGGTGCTGAGCTCTTCTCCCTGGGATCCAGTGATAGGACGTGTGGGAATGGTTCAAAGCTGTGCCAGGGGAGGTTTAGACTGGACATTAGGAAGCATTTCTTTACTGAGAATATAATATATTTGGGCTCTTTGTGTCTCTGACCAAGACAAAGGCTTTGACTTGTTCCTTGACATGATAAAAAGCATGCAGAGCAGATGGGAAAACTAAGGCACATGGCAAGTCTTAAAATATAATAACATAGTCTCAGCCTTTCTCCAGCAAGCTTCAGAGATGCCCTTTGAGAGCACATGCCCTCAATTACAGCTGTGTTTAACATATCCTTTTCTAAAAATAAATTACAAACCCTACCTTTTTTCTTAAATAATTCTTCATCTTTTGGTTACAGTTAAGCAAATTGATTTTTAAGAAGTTTTTTTACAATTGGAATGTGTTCCACTCTGAGTTTGAGTTCAGGATTATTGCCCTTAGCTTTTTAAAACTGCTGATAACTTGTTCACTATTTCTTGCCCTTCAGATTTTTTTTTAAGTTCTCTTTCTTAATTTCCTTCCCATCAGGACACATCATCACCAAATGAGTCAGTTGTTTCCATCTTCTGAAGTTTGAAGTTCAAAGGCCTAATGTTTTCACTTAGTGGCATTTTCCAAAAGAAAAAGGTTACTTTTCATGGTGGATTGAAAGACAACATTTGAAAGCATGTCAGTGAGAGGTAAAACTCTCTGGCTCTTTTTGTATGCTTTTATTTCTAGCTGGCTCCTGCCACCTTTCAGAACCAACACCCTGTGCTCTGAGAGCTTTGTACGGCTCTGTTCCCGGACAGTGCTGTGGCTTGATAGGAACTGTGTATCCTGGGAGAGCAGCTGAGAAGAGGCAAGAAAGATGTCTTGGTACAGGAAAGACAAGGGACTCTTGTATTCTGCATACAGAAGTCTTATCCCACCAAAAACTTTAGTTTTCTTGTTCTTGACAGAGCCAGACTGCTCTTGGAGACACATGGTAAAAGTACAGCATGAGTTGTAGGAAGGGAATTTCCAGTTGGACATAGGGAGGGGAAACTTCCCCCTTGGGAGCAGTGCAGTGCTGGGACAAGCCCAGAGAGGCTGTGGAGTCTCCATTCTTGCAAATATTCAAAGCCTGATGGGATGAACAGCCTGACCTAAGGTGGTAGTTGGTCTTATTGTGAGCAGGAGGTTGGACCAGAGACCTCCAGAGGTCCCTCCCAACTTAAACCCTTCTGTGATGTTACATTACCCATGCTTAATATGATCTTATGTGTGTTAATACTTTTTAAGACAAACAAGAAGGAAATGTATGTGACAAGGAGCTTCCCAGGTAATGAGGGGAACAAGGAGCAGCAGAGAGAAGTAACAAGTAAATGTTACTTGGTAGTGACAGGTGATTTAACCACCAATCTTACCCAGTGCCTGCTTTCTTAGCATGCAGTTATCTATTGAACAGTTTAATATCCCAGTTGCAACAAGAAGTAGACTCAGAACAGTGAAGCAGCATGAGATTGTCTACTACAGGTTGCCTGATCAAGGGGAGCATACTGGCAAAGCCTTCTTCCTCCAACTCCAGGAAGCTTTGAGCTCATAGGATCTCATCCTACTGGGGGACTTCAACCACCCTGACATCTGCTGGAAAAGCAGCATGGCAAGCTGTAGGCGATCCAGGAGATTACTAGAATGCATTGAGGTTAACTACTTGAGCCAGGTAACAGACAGCCCTACCTGAAGGGAGGAAGTACTGGACCTGATGGTCACCAATGCAAGTGAGCTCATCAGTGACATCAAGACTGGAGGCAGCCTGGGCTGAAGTGATCATGCATTGGTGGAGTTCATGCTCCTGATGGATATGGGAAAAGCTAGGAGTATAGTCAAGACCCTAAATTTTAGGAAGGCAAAATTCCAGCTCTTCAAGGAGTTAGCAGGACCCCTGGGAAACTCTCCTCAGGGAACAGAAGAGAGCTGGCAGATCTTTAAGGACACTTCATTAGCGCACAAGAGCTCTCAGTTCCAAGATGTAAGAAATCAGGCAAGCATGGGAAGAGACCAGCATGGCTGAGTGAAACATGCTGGTCAAACTAAAGAGCAAGAGGGAACTGCACAGGCAGTGGAAGCAGGGACAGGTATCCTAGGAAGAGCATAGGGATGCTGTCTGGTTGTGTAGGGATGGGGTCAGGAGGGCCAAGGCACAGCTAGAGATGAATTTGGCAGGGATGCAAAGAATAACAAGAAGGGCTTCTAAAGGTACGTCAACCAGAAAAGGAAAGTTGAATAAAGCGTACCCCCCACCCCAATGAACAAGAATGGTGGCCTAGTATCAACAGACGAGGAGAAGGCTGAGGTACTCAACAACTTTTTGCCTCAGTCTTCACGGGTAACTTCTCTCCTCACCCATCCCAAGTCAATGGACTGCAGGATGGAGACCAGGAGGGTAAAGCCCTCCCACTGTAAGGGAAGATCAGGTTCTTGACCACCAGAGGAACCTGAACATACACAAGTCTATGAGAACTGATGAGATGCATCACTGAGTCCTGAGGGAACTGGCTGATGTAGTTGCCAAGCCACTCTCTATGATATTTGAAAAGTCATGGCAATCAGGTGAAGTCCCCAGGGACTGGAAGAAGGGAAATATTGCACCCAGTTTTAAAAGGGGTAGAAAGGAGGACCCAGGGAACTACCGACCTGTCAGCCTCACTTCTGTGCCTGGGAAGATCATGGAACAGATCCTCCTAGAAGCTATGCTAAGACATAAGGAGGGCAGGGAGGTGATCTGAGGCAGCCAGCGTGGCTTCACCAAGGGCAAGTCCTGCCTGACCAACCTAGTGGCCTTCTATGATGGAGTGACTACATCAGTGGACAAGGGAAGAGCTAGTGAGGGCATCTATCTGGACTTCTGTAAGGCCTTTTACACAGTCCCCCACAGCATCCTGCTCTCTAAATTGGGGAGATATGGATTTGATGGATGTACTGTTTGGTGGTTAAGGAACTGGCTGGGTGGTTGCATCCAGAGTGTAGTGGTCAATGGCTCAATGTCCAGATGGAGACCAGTGATAAGTGGTGTCCCTCAGGGGTCTGTACTGGGACCGGTGCTCTTTAACGTTTTCACCAATGACTTAGTGGGATTGTGTTTACCCTCAGCAAGTTTGCAGATGACACCAACCTAAGCAGTGCAGTTGACACGCCAGAAGGACAGGATGTCATCCAAAGAGACCTGAGCAAGCTGGAGAGGTGGGCCTGTGAGAAACTCATGAGGTTCAACAAAGCCAAGTGCAAGGTCCTGCACCTGGGTTGGGGCAACCCCCAATATGAACAGAGGCTGGGGGATGAAGAGATTGAGAGCAGCCCTGCGGAGAAGGACTTGGGGGTACTGGTGGACAAAAAGCTGGGCATAAGCCAACAATGTTCGCTTGCAGCCCAGAAGGCCAACCGTATCCTGGGCTGTATCAAAAGAAGCGTGGCCAGCAGGTCGAGGGAGGTGATTCTGCCCCTCTGCTCTGCTCTAGTGAGACCCCACCTGGAGTGCTGCGTCCAGCTCTGGAGCCCTCAGCAAAAGAAGGACATGGCACTGTTGGAACAGGCCTAGAGGAGGGCCACAAAACGATCCAAGGGCTGGAGCACCTCTGCTATGAAGAAAGGCTGAGAGAGTTGGGGCTGTTCAGCCTGGAGAAGAGAAGGCTGCGGGGAGACCTTATAGCAGTGTTCCAGTACTTAAAGGGGGACTATAGCAAGGATGGGGACAATCTCTTTAGCAAGGCCTGTTGTGACAGGACAAGGGGTAATGGTTTTAACCTAAAGGAGGATACATTTAGACTGGGTATAAGGAAAAAATTTTTGACAATGAGGGTGGTGAAAGACTGGCACAGGTTGCCCAGAGAGGTGGTAGATGCGCCATCCCTGGTAACATTCAAGGTCAGGTTGGACAGGGCTCTGAGCAACCTGCTCTAGTTGAAGATGTCCCTGCTCACTGCAGGGGGTTTGGACTAAATGACCTTTAAAGGTCCTTTCCAACCTAAACCATTCTATGATTCTATGATGCCTGGCAGGCAGTGAGGACACAAGTCTCACTCCTATTTCCTATACATCACTTCAACACACTAATCAACATCCACAAGCCCAGTGTAAACAGACATATGAGCTTTGGAAATGCAGCAGCTTGGGGTGAATCCCGCCTGTGTCTAGACCTCTATGGATATAGAATAAATATGGTTTTAACAGAGAAAAAAAGCCAGAGCCATGCTCTACAATGGTTCTGTCTCCTCATGTGAAATTTCTGAGGGAAACCTTTTTTCAAGCTGGAAACTCTCTGCCTGCATTTTTTTCTGCTTTTATTAGTTAAATCTAAAGATGCCAAGTTTTATTTGTTTTGCTTTGCTTTGCTTTCTCCTTTGTCTTATGTGGAAGTAGTTTCCTGTGATTTTGGTGGTTTTGTTTTCCAAGGCAGTAGGAGTCATGAAAGATCCAGTTAAAAAAAAAAAAGTAGGAAAAAGCTTGGGAAAAAAAGTAATGCATTGCAGGAGGAAGGTCACTGTGGGAATGAAAGTGACTGAGGAAGAGAGATGGTGTGAGGCAGAACAAGGTTAGTGCCTGATCCAAATCCGCTGGGACTACTGGGGACTGGGTTACTGTGCCTGGAGAACCAGGGGACAGGCAAGACCGGAAAGAGGAAAGCAAAGAAAGCCAAGCAGCAGAGAGATTCTCTGGGCTGGTATGAAAGTACGAAATCAGTCCAGGAGACAAACACAACCCAGACAGACTAATTACTTGAAAGCTATTTTGGAAGGAGAGTTTCTCCCTCATCTGGGACAGCTCCCTCCATCATGGCTTCCTCCAAAACTGCGGCTGTCCTGGCCCAGTCCTTGTGACAGTCCTGCTTCCACTGAAAGTTTGGAGTGGAGATGCTCAGTGTTTCTTGAAGTAGTGCTTCTATGAGTCTTATCTATCAGACTTAACAGAGAAAAGTGTTAATGGATTTTGTTCCTGCCTTTGTGGTTTTAAAGAGAATGAGACTGCCTGCTGGTGAAAGAAGGGGGGATGTGCCCCAGACAGGTGTGCTGGCAGAAACCACGATCCTGGCCTTGGGCAGATGCAGAAACTCCAACTCTCTTCCTGGCTGGTCATGTTAGGCAGAGGTTTTCTGGAGCTTCCCCAGTCTTGCTTGTATCACTTGGACAGAGCGTGGGAGTGAGAGCAAAGCAGGTCTATGCCTGGAGAGTCAGGAAAGAAAGGAAAGCAAGAAGAGGAGCAAACACTGGCATCTTCTTTAGACACCATGCCAAGGTAGGGAGTCACTGAATGGAACACCTCAACTGTGAAACTTGCCTCCACTTCTTGGTCTTGTGTTGCCCAAGATCAGAGCAATAGTGATTCTCCAGGGGCTCAGGTGAGTAGCATACCAGGGCTACCAGGGAGCAGAGGCTGTGTGAGCTCTCTCTATTGTCACTGCACTATCTCAGAGGAAAACCCTGTTTAAACTCCAGTAGGTAGGCAAGAATCCTTCTACTCAGGGGTTGCAGGAGTCCTTCGGTGGTGGGACAGGCTCTCTTCCCAACTGCTTTCACCTTGATGGGTTCTTGCAACCCCAAAATTGGGATTCTGAGTGACAATACCTAGGGTCTTAACACAGGTCTTGTTACCGTGCCAATTTCTTCTATAAATCTCATACTCTGAAATCCTCTGTTGGCTGTCAGAAATGGATGACTCTGTCCAGGCTCCCAGATGCTGGGGTGCTGAAGATATTCTATGGAAAATTGTGTACAGATGCTTTCTCCTTCACCCTCACTCTTTTCCCACTCAGAGCTTCCTTAAATTCTTGCTTTATCTCTTTTCCTTGTCCTCTTATGTTTAGACAAGCATCAGTTGCACCCTCTCCCATAAGGAAATTTTCCATGTACTGCTGTTTCCCCTCTCAGCAGGGCAGTTCCTTATCTGGGAGCTCTAGTGGCCCTGGCTTCCCTTTGTTCCCCAAATACACCCACCTGTCACCATTTCCAATAAGCAGAGGCCTCTTAGAGAGGGTGGGTACAGCTGTTAGATGCAAGTGTTTGCTGTCATTATTAGAAGCTGTTCTCAGATGGAGAGACATTTCCACAGATACTTGGTTAACTAAATTGCAAGAGTTTCCAGGATAACAGCAGTGTATTTAGTTTTACAATACTGCCTTGAGACATGGGGGTTGTTCTTATTTTTCCTCTTTCCTTAAATCTGTTCCTGATACTTTTTTTCCACTGTTCAGCTATTTCGCCATTTGCCTGGGAGAGAATTACAGCTGTAGCATGTTTGCCATTTCTTGTATAGCCCTGTAAGGTTTTCAGTTCTGTCTGAGAAAGGTTTGTCCTGCAGCATACAAATACTTCATGTTGGGAAGTCTGCGAGGAAGGCATGTCTGTGTAATTTAACCCAGGGGCCAGGAGGAGAGTGTGCCACTGGGTCAACTCATACTGGGCAAGAAAACATTTGTTACACATGGTCCTGCAAAGACTGGCAGCCAAAGCATGGAAGATTTAGAAACCTGTACCTGTTATCCTGAAAAGTGGGTTCATTCACCCGCTGTGCAAAACAGCAAACTAACACAGAACAGAGGTATTTTATTCAAGTCATTTTTATGCAAAGATTGGTGCCAGGATGGGCAAACATGCTGAGCTGACATCTGCAAAGGGGGCTTCATGACTCCCAAATCCCATCCAACCCCAGGATGTTTGTGGAGACAACCTATTTCTGTCTTTGAAGTTGGATGCTCAGATATCTCTAGATTTTGCAGTTTCTCTTAACCTAGAAGTGGTGAAGCTTTTTTTTTAAACAGTCTCTTCCTTAGCATGTGTAAATTGCCAAAAGCAAGCTAAGAAAAAGATGCAATTTTTAATTAAGCCACATGTCTCTGCACACCTGCCTTGTTCCATGTCTAAATTCTGTCTTCCAAATGCCACCTGTCTATATCTACACTATCTACCACGTCCCTGGGCAGCAGCTCTGTGGTGAACTGCTGGCCTTGGGGTATCAGGGACAGGTTGCCATTGGTGTCCTTTGGAAAGCGTTTTTGAAGAGTTATGTGTCTCCATCCCCATGTGTGAGCTTCTTTATTCACACTATCTGCTGCAAACTACATTTATAACAGTAAATAAAACATCAAGGACCCAAATTCTGGTGATGCCAGTATTTGTAACTACTTGACTACCCTGAGGACATGTCCATGGGTGGATTTATCAGTCAAGCTATCCAGAAAAGTGTCTAGTCACTTTTGTGATGTGCTCTACAAAGGCAACTAAATCAGGAGAACATCTATTATGGAGCAGAGGGGTAAATGTAGTCTTTTCTGCAGGTTTTCAACATTTCTACACATCAACGTGTCTTTTATTCCCCAAAGCACAACATGAGCTCTTTTTACTATGTTTCACAATATATTTGAAGTCCAGCATAGAAACTTTTTCCTCATGCTCAGCTTTGACTAAATCTGCCTTGGTTTCTCAGGAGAAATGCTTGCTACAAAAGAGAGCACTCTGAGGTGTCCTTTGATGTACTGATGAAATCATTGCTGCATTTTGTATTCCAGTGGGCATGCCACTGTGCTTTATTTATATTTCTAATGCAATGCCATTTTATATGTATCAAAACTGGCAATGAAATTAATATACAGTATATAAATGCGTTATGGAAAAGGAAGAACTCTGGCAGCTGCTTTAGAGAAGTGATTAAAATTTAAAAGGCAATTTTCCAGTAGGAGAAAACAAAATAAACTCATTATTTGCCATGGCTACATCCCTAATAGAGTGTGGAAATTATTTTATTAATGTTTTTGGTATTTCAGAGGGTGGGTTTTTTTCACGACAACTAACAAAAGGTCTGCTTCTTCACAGGAAAGATGATTGCTCCAAAGGTTAACGCTTTCTGTGGCAAACCCTGTTGCTCTGGCAACTGCTTTCCACCCAGAAGATAATCTTCAAGAAATAATTCTCTCCCTCCGTTTTGGGTCAACATACTTGTAAGTCAACTTGGTTTACTCCTCTAGATGCTTACGGCATTTCTTATAGAAAGAAATTTGTGCAGAGGCGTTGGTCCACCAGGTCGTTGGAGTTTTGCAAGTAGTGCACAGCAAAGACTTTGACTAACTTCTGAAAGAGGTGCTTGGACTTTTCAAAGTCTGGAAGGTACCAATATCATAAGCAGCAGAAAAGAGGAAGATCTTTTCCAAAGTCCTGGTGAAAAAGGCCCAGGGAAGGGGCATAAAATCATTCACAATGCATCTATATCTGTGACCTGGTCCTTCTCAGCCAGACCTTTATAGACCTCAGTCATTTTCTTACCAGGCTGAAAGCTAGGACTTCCTTGGGCAACTCTTGTAAGGCCATTGTCCGTAAATGCCACTCCCTAAACCCAGGAATTTTACTGAAACCACTAATCTTTTTGTTTCAGAGACTTTCTGAGACTTCTAGAGCTTTATTTATTATTACTTTCCCAGAACAAGCTTAGCTTACCTAAACTTACTCTTTTAATTCAACTGGGCTGCAGACTATCCCATACTCTAGGCTGTTGACCTGGTAAAGATCACCTGGCACTTCAAAGACAGGGAGAAACTATACCCCTGAGAGCTGTGACCACCTGGGATTTTTTTTTTTTAATTGACTTAGCACAAAGGGAAATAGCAGTGATTTGCTTCTAACAAAGGAATAGCCTTTAGGTTTTGTTAATTGGATAGCAAGGGAATAAAGACTTGAGCTATGTTAATTGATCATGTTGAGATGACTATTGACTGAGCAATTAAGATATCATTGCAAGAGGATGCTTGTGTAAGATGGTTGGGCTGGACTGTTTTGATGTAGATATTTTGGAGCCTTTTACTTATTAAGGTAACTGTTGCCTGAATAAAGTAAGCGGAGATGGTGTAACAGTGGAATATAGTGCCCTGAATAGCCCTTGGGACATACGTCTGCTGTGTGGTAAGTGTACGCATGAATGAGATGACTCTGACTTAATTTTGGCTAGCTGTCTGTTTTACTTATTGCAGGAGGCTGTGAGTACAAAAGAGATAACAAGGCCTTGTGTTGTAAGAACAGTTCTTTAATCTTGCTAATCAAAGGATATTAGTGATGCCTTCTGCTTTTGCATATGTCTCTCTAATAATTTTAGTAGAGCAAACCCCACAACTGTAGCCAGGTCTTATTTCTTCAAGCTAATCTGACTGTCAGCAAAGGTATCTTATAATTAAATACTTCTTTAGTCTGTTCTAGTATCTAGATTTATTCCTTCAAGGCTTGGAACTAATTACATTCAGGTTTAACCTTAGACTAGGCAACTTTCTCTGATAGGCCTTGAAGATGCTAAAATCCAGAGGCTGACCTTTACTTTTCACAGAATCACAGAATCCCAGGTTGGAAGGGACCTCAGGGATCATCTAGTCCAACCTTTCTAGGAAGAGCAGAGTCTAGACTAGATGGCCCAGCACCCTGTCCAGACGACTCTTAAAGGTGTCCAACGTGGCCGAGTCAGCCACTTCCCTGGGGAGATTATTCCAATAGTTGACTGTCCTCACTGTGAAAAATTTTCCTCTTTTCTAACAGTTTGGATACAAAGTTGTAGTAAGGTACAATTGCAAGTACTGATTCTGAGGAATTTTAACCAGTACTTTCCTTTTAGATTTCAAATCATGCTGTGAGCTATGGAAGGAAAAAATATTTAGCCAACTCAGTGGAGCGCAATGGAGTGAAATAGTGTAATGTGAATAAAAAATTGGATGCTTACTGGGCCCTGCTGCAGACCATTTGGCTTGGTCTCTTTAGGTCTGGGCTTCCTGCAGTGAGATCCTCTGCCCATCTATCTGGGGGAGAAAACCATCACATTTCTTTACAGGGCAGCTATGGCAACCTGGGGAGTACCATAGTTAGTCTACTTTACTACTAGGATACTAGGAGTATCTTACTAGCCTGCTTTTGTCTCTGCACCAAGTAGGTCTTGAGTGCCAGGTGTTTCCTGCTTCCATCTCTGGGGCAGAGGAGATGCCCACCAATCTCCTTTTGCCCCTGAATCTGAACAGAGTCTGAATGAGCGATGGGGAACTGCCCATTCGTCTCTCTAAGTGAACTGCTGCTCAGGGTAGCAGACTGAGGAAAGCACTGCACACTAAGATTGAGTCTTCCTGGGTAGGGCTGAAAGGCCTTCCCAATTTTGACACCTTTTAGAAGTGAAAGGTAGTTTGTTGGTAGCTTTTGAGCTTGAGTCACTGATTTTTTTTTTAGTGAATATTTTTAATTTGCTTATTTCTTTCTTTTTGTTTGTTTGGTTTTGGTGCTTTGCTGTTGGGAGGGAGGTTACAACAAAACCTGCTCTGCCCAGTCATGCTGTAGCCTGCACAAGAATTTGACAAGCCTTCTGGGCAATTTCACCTGCTCCCTGCCTATGCTCTATGATGTAACTATCATTATTTGCCTCTAAGCAGCCCATGCTCTTTGCCAATGTGACTCTCATTCATAGGTATGAAATGAAGGGACACTGTTTCACAGCAAGGAGAGCTGGACTGCAGAGCCTTTTTGGGTCTGTGTCCTCAGGTGCCCTTGGTCACCTGCTTCCAGTCCATCTGACTTGTCCAGGTCACAGATATTCCAGTGTTTCCAAGGCTAGCTTTTGCCTGAAAAACTAGGAGATGGCAGAGTGATTTTGGACACTGGTTGAATTCTCAGGTACTGCCTGATGCCAACAGCTGAAGGACAAGGCCTGACTGTGCAGAAATGCTTGCATGGTGACCTGTTTTCCCTGACCAGTGACTGCCCTGGCCATACCATGAGAGTCACTTGAAACTCTGATGAAGTATAATATGCTAAATATGGTTTTGTCAGATAGGAATCTCTCCTCCAAGCAGAGATTACCCAGAGGGTGAGCTGCTCAGGGCAAATTAACATTATAGAAATAATAGAGCAAGTTTAAACTTGCTTCTATTCATCTGGCAGGTGCTTTCAGGCTATTAATGGAAAGGGCAGCAGTATTATGTAGTAATGGGCCTTCTTTCCGTTGTTCTGTGAAACTGCACTTCATTAAATGGCAACCTTTCTCCTGTCCCTAAATAGTAAACTATAGCAGTAGCAATATAAAAGCACTTCAATATTTTCTAGCAACTAAGGGTGCCTGCTATCTATAATTACAGTCAATACTTGGACTGGAGAGAAATGCCTTAATTTTCTTAATGTTTCATGCATGGAAAAACAATCAGGCTTTTCCTGTATTTCTAATTGCATTGGCTGGCTGTAGATGAGTGTGCTTTTCCAAATTATTACCAGGCCCTGGCAAAAGTAGCACTGGAGTAAAACATTCTCACAACTAAATGCCAGTCCTTGTTGCAGCCTATTTGTGCAAGCCTCTATCTCAAGTCTCATTTAGCTTTGGGACCCCTAGCTCCACATTCATAACCTTAAACCTTGATTAAATTCTGCCTGGAAAGCAATGTGACTGAGAACTCTCTGTCCTGAAGAATGCCAGCTGTGTGTTGTGCCACCCCCTGCACCTCTATGGTCCTGCTGGGAAAGGTAAAACAGATGCCTGAGATCTTGGATGGGGAAGAGATGGAGAGCAACTTTTCTCAGCTAATGCATTACAGGTAGAAGAGAGGATAACAAGGGAGAAGACATAAGTTGCTGGGATCTCTCTATTCTCTCATGGGTTGTCTTGCTGATCCTTGGGAAAGGAGTGTCAGGACCATGAGAGCTCAGGCCGCAGTCTTGAAGGAAGGGAGTTCAACTTGCTCACGTGTGTATGGAGGACCAATGCCCAAGTGGTGCAGGCCCTGTCCCTGGGACAGGGATGAGAGATCCCACCAAGATCAGGTGGTAGTCAGCAGGAAGATTTGGTACTGAAAGGACAAATAAATGAGAGGCAGAGAGCATTTTCTGGCTGATGCTGCCTGGATGAGGGGAGCATCTCTGTGTAGGCCATTACAAATCTCCCAGGGATTTGTGGTTCCCATCGCTGCAGATTCAGCAATGAGGACCACTGCTACCTATGGACTCTCCCTACCTATTAATTGGATTATCCCTTGGTTATATGCTATACTCTGCCTATTTCCATTTAAAATATTGCATGTTAATTTTACACCCTGGTCCTTTAGAGGCTGGTGGGACTTTCCATCTTCACGGGAGCTGGATTTACAGCTACATAAGTAGCTCAGACCTTAATAAGTAACTCGGACCTTAATAAGTTTTGCCTTGTATTTTTTTTAACTGTTTGGGTTTTATTTGTTTGTTTTGGGGTTTGTTTGTTTGCTTGTTTGTGGGTTTTGTTGTTGTTTATTTATTACCTATGTCAGGGAAGTGTCACATCTTAGAGAAGGGTACTTTCTCTGGAGAAGCCATTAAAGTCTTGGTAGGTTGCTCAGGATGCTGTGCCCTGGCGTACTTGTGGTTTGAACTGGTGCCCTGAGCCTCGCAGAGGAGGGTTCCCAAGAAACACAAAGGCAGAGCTACCAGAAAAGGAAAAAACAAATTAAAAACCCACAACCCAGCTGTCAGGGAAATTGCTGCAAAGTAGGGATGCCAAATTTGAACAAGATGACTGCCAGCAGTTTAGACAGGGAGAAGAACTCACCAGCCGCATGTTCTGGGAAGAATTCTCACATGTATGAGGAAAAAACTGCAACAGGCAGGGGCCTGTTGTTATAACTTGGCTGTAATGCTATTAGAATCAGAGCAAATCCAAGTGGTGCTCAGGGCAGGGGAAAAATAAAAAGAGGGGAAAAAAAAATCAACACTCTTAATCCACCATCTTTCTACATTGTTTAAAGTGGAGCCCAATGGCACATAGATTAAATTATCCTAGAGAAACACAGTTGTCTACTCACTTACATGACATTTCGAGACTGATGATTGTTGTGGTTTAGCCCCAGCCAGCAAACAAACCCCACACAGCTGCTTGCTCACTCCCCCCTTGTGGGATGGGGGAGAGAATCGGAAGAGTAAAGGTAAGAAAACTTGTGGGTTGAGGTAAAGACAGTTTAATAGGTAAAGCAATAGCCGCGCATGAAAGCAAAGCAAAACAGGGAATTCATTCACTGCTTCCCATGGGCAGGCAGGTGTTCAGCCATCTCCAGGAAAGAAGGGCTCCATCAAGCCTTAACAGTTACCTGGGAAGACAAATGCTATCACTGTGAATGTTCCCACCCTTCCTTCTTCTTCCCCCAGCTGTATATCCTTGAGCATGACGTCATATGGTCTGCAGTATGCCTTAGGTCAGTTGGGGTCAGCTGTCCCAGCCATGTCCCCTCCCAACTTCTTGTGCACCCCCAGCCTACTCGCTGGTGGGGTGGGGTGAGAAGCAGAAAAGGCCTTGACTAGTGAAAGCACTGCTTAGCAGTAACTAAAACATCCCTGTGTTATCAACACTCTTTTCAGCACAATCTGGAACATAACCCCATACTATGAAGAAAATTAACTCTATCCCAGTCAAAACCAGCACAATGATAGTTCCAGTCTTGTCAGCCTCCCTCACATGAAATGCTGCATACCTGTCTGCTTTCATCTTCCTTGGCAGCCAGGTCATATTTGACAATTCCTTCTCTAAACCAATGTGCCTATATTTTCTATCTCTTTAGAGAGGAGAGTTTATCATGTTTCTGCTGTGTTAAATAAAAGCCATTGTCTCTCCCACAACCCTTAGCCCCATTTTGGCCTTTTTCTGTAACAAAAGACTTTACTGGAGCTGGAATACATACTCCTACACAGCCATAAAGCACACAGATATGCATTGTATCCGATTTACACAGCAAAGCCATAAACTGCACTAAACAGGTTAGGTAAAACAATGGCTTAGTGGTAGTGGTGATCAGGATGAGGAAAGAGGCAGGAGATGCCAGGGCAGTGTGCTTTGAACCAGACCACAAAGTTGTTTGGTTTTATCCGCCTTGGCTGCATAGTCACTGCTAGGACAATACAGTCAGCTGATAAAGTCCTTCCCCCATCACACCTGCTTGTGTGTCTTGGCCATTGGTGTACAGGGATGTACCCCTTGCAGCTCTCAAGGCCCTACTGAACAGGGCATTGAAAATCACTGGGCAGAATCACCACTGATGCCTGTTAATGGGGCGAGACACTCCAAAAGCAAGTGATGCTGTTTTTCTGGGGGAATATTAATCTCCTGATGCCCAGGGCCATGTTTCTGTCCTGGGTGGGGGCCTCATGCCCAGCCCTGCTGCAGAGCTGGGGAGGTTGCTTCCACATGTTAGAAGGAGATATGATGGGGCTAGTGCCCCTGAACTGGTCACCTCCATGATGGTAAAAAATCTTCTTCCTCCTTTCCTAGGACCATGCGCAGAAGGGCCTTTTGTGTGCAACATTTTTAAATAAGAAATATCAGAGCACTTCTCAAAGACAAGGTTTGATGGGGAGGGGGGACATTCGTAGATAATTTTGTTGCCTTAAAGACAGACAGCTAAGGTGTAATAGCTAAATTATTTTAAACAGCAAAATAACGATTCCACTTTTCAGCCAGCCATAGGACAGGTAAATACATATCCTTATTTATACACATACATATATATAGGGTGAGAAAAAACCCTAAGCTCTTCACAAATGATTTTACAATCTGTTCCTAGTTTCAGAGCATCTGTGATACCCGCTGAAAATTTGACCCCCTGTCATTTACACACAAATGGGAGTGTGCCAACCACTGAAGCTGGGGCAGGAAGCAATGCCAGTGCAAGGCTGTATTCAGCCTAGCCAAAGTCACTTTGATTTGCAGAATAGCCTAGATTTCATCCTGAAAGTCTTTCCACCTCCTCATTACAGTTACTGAGTCAAAGAATCAGTTATTTGAAAAACTCTTGTTTTTCCTCTGTAGTTTGGCTTGGGATCTTGTTGCATTCAGGTTCCCTTTTCCCTTCCTCACTTCACATTTAATGCCAAGCAAAAGCAAATGTTATGCTCATCTAAGTGTCTAGGACCACGTTCCAGAGAAAAAAGCCACACCTGTGGGTAAAATCACCCCCCTTTCAAATCCATGACAAAAATTCAGAAGGGGTTTTGAGTATTCTTCTGAAATAGAAAAACTAGAATTTTCTTTCAGTTACTTCAGGGAAAGAAAACCACTTTGAGCAAGTGTTCCTTTAATATGTTTTCTTGTTCTTGGAAGAGGTTTTGTACGAATGTAAAAAATAATTAGGATGCAGAACGTAGGATCTTGTTTATGTGAACATATTTGTTGAAAGTTTATGAGGGCTGAATATTGCAGTAATTGATGTGTGCTTGTACTTCAGTTTCTTGTGGATGCCATCTGGTCCAGTTATGTCGCTCTGTTGTTTTATACGTCGTGTTGTGGTGTTTTTTTTTCCTTTCATATGATTTTTGTGCTTACTGTTGGGAGGGGGAGGGAGTGGGAGAGAGGGAAGGGTGGACAAGTTGGAGGAAGGATGAAATATCTGAGAAAGCATGAGCACAAGATTGATTCTGATGAATTCAGTGTGTATATGTGCTTTACATTAGGGACTGGCAGCATGTGGCTAGAAGGATGGATACATCTCACCCAGATTTTTGAACAGTAGTTGGCTAATGTCAGGAATGAGAGAGAACATCTGCTGAGCTGTGAAAAATATGCATCTTTTTATTCCCTGCAAAAATGGACAACATTTTCCTGGCTGCAAATAGCATGTGTGGTGGGGGAATTGAATTCTTCCTGGAAGGGCCATATCTGGACAATGCAAATACTATGCTGAATGTGCTGCCTGCTCATGCTCACCATCCCTTAGGAAGCAATATATTTGCAGTTAGTGACATTTCTTTCTGTTCTCCCTTGTCCTAGTGTAAAAGAGGAGTAACCCACTATGTGGAACCCAAATCAAGGGGCTCCAGATCTTCTGTGCCCAAGGTGTTGTCATTCCATCCTGAGGGCTCAGTACTCTTCCTTCTAGCAAGTGACTCTTCCCTCATGAGACAGACCTTATCTAATTCAGCAGAGACCTGGCTGCTCATCAGCAACGTGGTGATCTGCATCCTGTCTCCGTGCTGCTCCTTTGCTGACCAACCACCATCCTTTCCCAGCTGCCAGCCTACGACTATGCTGTCAGAGTGGTTTTCATCCCCTTGGTCACAGATTTTTCCCTCTGCCTCCCATGTCCTCATCAGTGAGCGTTAACCCTGCTTTGGGCCATCTGTTCCTATCTCACTCCACGTGGGCAGCAGCAGATCTATTGCAAAACTGGTTTATATTCCACAGCAATAAACTTCTCTCCCCATTATGGCCTCAGGGACAGCTGTGCTAGTGCAGAGACAGCCAGGGCTAGTCCAGGACAGGCCATATGCTAAATGGCCAGCCACTACATACGTGCTGATCGGTTGACTAGCTGCCATTTCCAGGGGAGTAAACCAGGTGATGCTGACATGCCTGCCTCCCTGAGGGGACCTTGTTGAGTGTTACTCTCTGCAGTCTGGGCAATGATTTTTACTATATACATAAGAGATTATTTTTTCTTTCAGGTACCTCTGTCAAACTGGGCTGAAATCAGCTAGTGGACTCTAAGAGGGGACTGAAATGACTGTGCCTATTATAAAGCCAGGTGAAGAGCATCTTTTCAGGCAAGGTGTAAATGGTTGCAGCTTACTCACCTGATAGCATTATACTGGATGTCCCTTTTCCCTATACCTGTATATTTAAGGTTCAAAAATGCTTTGGAGAAGGTCTTTTCTTTGCAGATGAGAAGAAAAAGGGTTTTAATCAAGAGACCAAGATGTCATTGGTAGGCTTGTGTACATAACACAGCAAAAACATATATGTGTAGAGGGATGTGTATTGCTTTAGAGAGATAAAAATTATTTGGTAGAGTTTAAAATCTCTCTCTTTTTAGGATAATTCTTAGATATTAGAGCCCTTTTACTCCTGACACATTTGCATAATAAAATAAGAAATGTTTTTAATTGATTAGAAAGGGGCAAAGCTTTGATAGATAAACCCAGGTGGAAAAGGTATAGGATGATAAATTCTACTCTGAGCAGAGCTGGCAGGGAATGGTTCAGCCTTCCTGGAAGGGTGGAAACTGAAATCTCTTTAAAAAGCCAATATTTCCCACAGGAAATTTCTGTTTTGCCAAAAAAGTAGAAAATTAAGATAGAACAATAATAACATTATTTTCTCTGGGCTGGGCTTACTCACCAAGCAGTATCTGCCATGATGTCTTGCATTTAGGAGAAAACTAATTTTTAAAACATTGGAGTGATCTCAAGAATAGAAATTCTGTTGGTTTCCACCCCCAGCCCCCACCAAGACAGAGGATCTGGAAGAAATCACTGAAGAGAGGAACAACACTTTCCTCCCATAAATGTTGCTGAGCCATTTCTCTGTTGGGTGATGAGGCAGAAACTCAATTATGGCAGAAGACAGACTGTGATGAGGTTTATCTGGCACCACAACTATCTTTCATATTTGGAGAGCCAAGATCCAAGTACAGATTGGATTGGACACTGCATTTTAAATCAGGTCTTCCCATCTAGGTGCTCCCCGTGTCTCAGTAGCCATTTGTAAGATTCATATCCTAATTTATCAGTGTTTTGCTTAGGGCAAACCAATTTTTTTTCTCTGCTCATTCTTGGCTGTTTGGACACTTCAAAGTGTTCTGCCAAATGTAGGAACTGTAGTGTCTGCTTTAGCTGCCCAGACAGCAGTACACTGGTGTGGAAAAGAGCTTAATGGTTCGGGTAGTAGTCTTTTGTGTTATGTTGACTTTGTGTTCGCCACAAAGGCCATCCAATCAACCCTCCTGTGGGCTATAGCAGGGCCTAGGATCATCCCATCCCTCCCCCACTACGTCCTTCAGCGCTGTTCTGATGAACCACTGTGCTCAGGACTGTGGTACTTTGCAAAGTGCCTGCACAGGACGAAACTTGTTTCTGTTGCATTGATCTTTTTCACATGAAAGTCTATCCTTGGTTGTATATATCTAGGCATATCTGTTGGTCTTAGCTTTCTTTTCTTGTGCCAGAAGAGTCCCATGGGTTATCTCCCATGTCCCCATCAGCCTGGGCTCAGGATGGTCTTGGCTGTAGCTTCTTAACCCTTCCATAGTATTAAATGTCAAGAACAGCAAAAAACATTGCTCTTCTCTCAGATATTTAATCCCCCCTAACTGCTAAGGGGGTTGTAGTTGCTTCTGGCATTTGTTAAATAAGTATCTTCAATGATGTTTTGGGCAGACAGCTTTGCCACAATATCCTGTCCTGCATTTTGTCCTGCCCATTAAATGAGACTGGTCTCCATGAGACAGCTTTCTGAAGCATTTCTCCTGGTCCTTGAAAAAAGATCAGAAATCAAATAAATTGATCAACTTGCAGGGTTTTAGGAAAAACCTTACATGATAATTTTATTGGGTTTCAGCAACAATTTCTCTGCTCAGCTTTTGCCAAATGCTCAACTCTTTGTTTAGTTGCCTTGTGTTGACAAGTAAAATGAGTACATAATTGCTTTGCCGAATCAAAGCTCTGAAGGCTTTAATCTTTCATACAGTGATCATTTGCTGTACTCCTGTTGTGGTTTAGCCCAAGAAAACAACTAAGTCCTACACAGCCATTTGCTCACTCCCCCCTTGTGGGATGGGGGAGAGAATCGGAAGAGTAAAAGTGAGAAAACTTGTGGGTTGAGGTAAAGACAGTTTAATAGGTAAAGCAAGAGCCACGCATGCAAGCAAAGCAAAACAGGGAATTCATTCACTACTTCCCATGGGCAGGCAGGTGTTCAACCATCTCCAGAAAAGCAGGGCTCCATCAAGCATAACGGTTACTTGGGAAGACGAATGCCATCACTCCGCACATCCACCTCTTCCTTCTTCTTCCCCCGGCTTTATATGCTTGAGCATGAAGTCATATGGCATAGAATACCCCTTTGTTCAGTTGGGGTCAGCTGTCCCAGCTGTGTCCCCTCCCAGCTTCTTGTGCACCTGGCAGAGTATGGGAAGCTGTAAAAGTCCTTGACTAGTGGAAGCACTACTTAGCAACAACTAAAACAGCTCCTCATTATCAACACTGTTTTTAGCACAAATCCAAAATGTAGCCCCATACTAGCTACTCTGAAGAAAACTAACTCTATCCCAGCTGAAACCAGGACAATCCCTGACCCTCAGGATACCTGGAACATACAGGTGATGACTATTCTACCTTATCCAAAATGCTTTTCTGGTGGAGATGTCTCTATCACAGGGTGGTATGCTGGGAGTAAGTTCACAGCTTGGCGTTGAAGCTCATGGCAGTGTGCCTGTCTGACAACTGATGTGGCTATTCCTATGGCAGAGGGCTGGGGCACACACCTAGAAACAGGGAGGCCTTCGACTATAGCAGATTAAACCCAAAAGGGATCATGAATCAAAGTTCTTGGACACTAACACAACAATAAGGTCAATTTATTTGGACTACTGTGCAACCTGGTCGTGCCTTTACCTAACAGGACTCCTGAAAGGGACTGCTCTCTGGTATATAGGATAATTGCAGAATGCATATGTTGCTCTTTAACAGCAACTTTGGAAAGACAGGGCACAGTTCTGCAAAAAAAAAAAGATACTTTGCAGTAATTCTTAAGGAGCTCAGTCTGTTTTTTTGAGAAGATCAAAAAGTAGCTTGATTAGTGGATATAAGAATTTCATAGGGAGAAAATAGCAGGTATTAAGGGTCTTATCTGGCAGAGAAAACCTGAACAAAAAACAATGTCTGGAAATGAAAGGCAGGAAAGTTCATATGAGAAACAAAGCCTGTTTTCTGGCAAGGAGAAGAACAAGCCACTGGTGTGAGCTCCTAGTGGGCATAACAAATTCTCCTTTTTTGAATGTGTTTAGGGCTATTTGGGAATATGCTTTAGGCAGGTGTGAATAGCTGAGCTGTACCTTAAAATGATTGACCTAAGCACCATAGCTGGTACTATGCAAAGGTCAGGACTAAAATTGCATGGCTTTCCTCAGAGGGGGCACTCAGAAAGAGTCATCTCCCACCCCGACATAGCTTGTTTTGTGCCATTGGTCAAGCTACCCAACCTTTCTGCATGAGGGTTCCCCTCCTCTGCATCATGGTATTGTGCTGAGAGTCATCGGGGGAGGGGGGGGAGACAGTCTGTTGGGTTCTAGGCTGCAGAAAAAGACCCTGATTTTGTGACAATGGCACCACAAATATGGACTCCAGAAAAGCTGTATTTGAGTTTTATTGGCTTTAGGGCATTCAGTTCATTCTCAAATGTTTATCACTCTCCCAACAAGGAGGTAGGGATTGCACTGGATTAAGGGATTGCACTGGTTTAAAACCAAATAATTGAAGTTCTAAACCACACTCATTTTTAAATGTCTCCATTTAGATGAGTTAGTAAAGGAAGCTAGGGAAAATGCACATCTCAGCGTGAGTAAATGAGAGATGTCATGTCAATCCCATCCTTTGAGTGGAGTGGGGTAGGTGGTGTATGATGTCTAGAAAACCACTCTAATCCCATGCCCTGTTGCTAACAGCTCACTACACAGGCAGCCTCATGAGTGGGAAGAAATGGCAATTCTTCTAATGGAAAGTGTCTCCTCACTCCCAAGAACAGATTGCACTCATTCTGGTAACACCTGCCAGAGCCAAATAAAACCTGCTGGAGTAACACAACCATTGCTGAACCACGTGCCATGTTCCAGCTTTCAGAAAGCAGCCATTGTCCACTGCAAAGAAACTCTCTGTGCCTTGCTGACTTTGCTCTCTGAGGTGCTGGCATGGCCAAAGGAACATGCCAGACATTGGTCCCCCTAGGATATAAGTGGGCCTGGGCAGAGGAGCTCATCTTGCTCAGCACTTGGAAAGGTCCACCTGGAAACTGCATCCTCCCCAAAGCTTTCTTCCTCCTCACAGCATTCTTCCTCTCATGGCTTCTGCCCTGGAGTTAGGAGAGCTTATACCTTTACTTTGAGAGTTCTTTTTAGGGATTTTGTAGCTCTTAAAGTCTACATCAACTGCATAAAATAAACTGTCACTTTAAAAAAAAGGGGACTATTAATATAGAAATCTTCACTACTTAAAAAATTTTTGTCTTGTAACTATTGGAAACACAGACATAGCCATACTGCAGTCAGCTATTTTTTTCCATTGCTTTTGAGAAAAATAATGAGCTAATTAAGCAATCTCCCCTTTGGTCATGACATTACTGTTTTACAGCATAAACCTCTTTCTGGTACATAGGATATGTTATTTCTAGTGAAATCTGTTAAAATCAGAGCATATTTATTTATCAGACAGGCCTTCAAATTAGCAAAATAATGGGACAGGTGTGCTCGATTTTCAACAGCCAAACCTTTTGGCCTGAGTCACCAACAGACAGAGATGCTGCAGAAAGACATCTAGGACTCTGTGTATTATTTCCCTGTAAAAATGATCTCTGAATATTTTTTGAGCTTTTCATCAAAGCTCTTCTCTCCTTTTCTTCCCTTGCCCCTCCCACGATACAGCTTTTCAATAGTCTAGCTGCCACTAAAGAATGTCTTCATTTCTTTGAATATTTTTTTCAAAGAAGCCCTAGGGAGATTTCCAGAGGTATTGTATTCAGTTACAACCACAATTCTTCCCACAGGAAGACATGCCTCAAAAAAAAATCTCTAGTGTCCACTAAAAAGCAATGCTTTGCTTTCCTATCTCTTGGGCTACTTATCCATTGGGCTATTTTGTAAAAAATTAAGGAGAAGTTCCCTTGGGTACATTGACATGCATCCTAATCTCAAAAAGGTTTATTTGTTTAGGGTTCTCTCACTTCTAGCTTTTTTAGGGCACAGTCACTTTTAGCTTCCTTAAGCCTTGTTTGAAAATTATGTTGTGTGTTTAGAGAAGCTGTAGTACTTGGTAAGGTGCTGGGTTGTTCAGTCTTGGAAGGTTTCAAGATTTGGCGAGACAAAGCTATAATAGACCAGATCCAGTGTTGGCAATGGTCCTACTCCAAAAGGAAGGTAGGTCTGGAGGCTTCCAGATGTCTCTTCCAACCCAGATACAGGCAAAACGGTATATGACATCAGCAGTCAGGATCTAAGGGTGGATGCCAGCATCCAACTGGGTAGTTGTTCTCCTGCCTTGTAATATATACATTGGAAAACAGACTGAAAAGGGTTGTTCCTTATCACCCTCAGCACCTACAGCCTATAAAGGCTTTTGAGGATGCTTATAGGACCAGCTGCTATGTCCACCTTAGACAAGGTATCCAGACCATTTTTTTTGCATCTACCATTCAACAGTGAATCAAAATGGTAAAATTCTGGGTTTTGACAGCACCTGTGCATTGCTGGGTAAGACAGTTTTCCTTTCAAGTTAGCCCAAGCTCTTTTCCTTACTGCTTATCCTCAGGCTGTTCAAGCTGCATCTTCTGAGCTATAGATAACAGCTGTATGCTTTGCAGCAGCCAGGAGAGACAATCACTGGATTAAATGCATTACAGTTTTGGTCAAATAGACTCAAATAAGCATTACACATTAATGCTACTGCAATTAGGAAACAAACAGAAAAGCTGAATCCTGGTGAAGGAAAAGGTGCCAGAACATACGTGGATATTTTTACCTTACAGCTTCCCAGACTTTCTCACTAGGAGGACCACCTCTCCTTACTTTTATTTTTCTCCTTGTTTGGTTTTTTTGTTTTGTTTTGTTTGCCTGAATGGATGGAAATCTCTCTGTGGTTTTTTTGTTACATGTACATTTAGTGTCCCTGGGATACACTTTCAATAACTTACAGACCAGCAGTGGGGCACAGGTGTGTGTATGACAGAACTGACAGCAGAGGAGCTCAAATCTGTAACTTCCTTTCCGACATCTTTTTTCTCTATTTTATGATTGGGAATCAAGCATATTTTGAAATGTCTTAAAATATTAATAGAGCATAAGCGAGAACTGAGTAGGTGGGGATTCAATTTTTCCAATCCTAGCAACTAAAATAAAACAGATTAACTCTAAGGATTTGTCAGAAAAATGTCAACTTTTATATGTTTTCTTGTTAGTGCATTAAAAAAGGACATGTAGAAGCATGATTCTCTATTCCTTTGCCCAACAGCAAAGCTTGTCAGACTGTTTAAATGGAAGAGCTGCTCACCTTCTTGAAAAAAAATACTCTCCTGCAGTACTACTCCAACAGTTTTCATTTACAAATAAAAATTGGGCAAAACTTTGAATAGTCACTTCCTACTTTTATTTTCTCTTCTGTTAATTTTAGGTTTGTATGAGAGCATGCTGAAGGAAATGCACAATCATAGTTACAGTACATTCATGCCCACAGTTTGAAGTTCTTGGTTACTGGAAGAGAATGGGACTCTTGCCCGACAACTGGTCATAGCTCTTCATACTGTACATACTGAAATTATTTTCTTTGTTTTGAAGTGACTGATGAGAAGGGTTACACATAGGTTCAGAGGTGTGGTAGATGAGACTGCTTTGCACTGGCATTAGGCAAGTTTATGGGCAGTGGTCCTGAGTAGACTGTCAGGCTCAGAGAGCTTGTCAGGCTTAACAGCTTGAAATTCAGTAGCAGTTGCTGACAAGTGATGTTTCTGAGAGGGTCAATATTGGGGCTGATACTATTTAACACCTTTGTAGATGCTTTGGATGATGGGAACTGGGCTGGCAGGAACTTTAGGGAGTTCAACCAAAGCAAATGCCAAGTCCTGCAGCTGGAAGCCAATCAGCCCAGGAAGCAGAACAAGCCAGGGCTAGCAGATTAGAAAGCAGCTTTGCAGAAGAAGAGATGAGGATCCTGGTGTACAAGTTGTGCACTGGCAAGGCCAAATCTGGATGCTGTGCTCAGCATTGGGCTGCTTAGGACAGGACCAGCACTGATCAAGTTCAGAAGAGGCCATTGAGATGGTCAGGACTGGAGCACTCAGTGTGGGAGGAGAGGCGGAGGGAGCTGAGCTTGTTCAGCCTGGCGAGGGGAAAGTACTAGTGCCTACAGCTATGTAATGGGAGAGTACAGAGGAAACAGGTCTGGACTCTTTCTGGAGATACACAGAGAAAGAATAGGAAGCCATGGGTACACTTTGTAAACAGGGGAACTCCTAGTAGATGCTAGACATCTTGGGTTGCTCTTGTACTAGCCACAGTCAAGGGGTAGAAAACAACCTGCTGAAGGCAGCAGATGAGAATTTGAACTCCTAGTTCAACATGGGCTCTTCCACAGTGTTTGAGCTGCCTTGAGCAAATGGCTCAGTCTCTGTGCCTTGAGTTCCTGTTCTGGGGGTGGGCTGGTGAAACAGCACAGTTGTTTCTGCATTTTGTGAGGTTTCTGTAAGACAGAGACCAAAGAAGAAAGTAAGAGAAAGATTAGCATCTCTTCTGGCTGACAGTGGTTGCTGGAAGTTCTAAAATCCATCATCAAGAAGGTTTTGGTCCAGTCACACATCCATCACATCTTGGGGCTACCTTCCAAAGAGTATAAATAGTTTTCCCTCCTCTCACTTTGAGCAAGAGCACTTTTGGCAGTCCAATACTCAGATAATCAAAGGATATTGCTTTTGCACTTCAGTCTGCCACTGAGGTCACTTGGATTTAGGATCAAAACTCCTCAGGTAAATTGTGTGCAACATTAGTGTTCCACGGGAGCTGATGAGTCCTGGGGTACCTGCCATTAATAAAACCCTGCCAAGAACCTGATGTCTGGCACTAAAAAAACTTCAGGATTTGAATGAGCTCTTTTTCAACCAATGTAAATTAGAGAAAATCTTATTTTGTAAGTATAGAACTGTGCACAGCAGAAGAGGAGTGAGAATAACAATTAATATTTTAATATCTGATGTTTACAGAGCAGTAACACTCCTGCCACTCTAAAAATGCTTCACAAATTTTGTAAGTTAGAGGGATGCCAATATTTAGATCCAGCTCCCTGGCAAACACAGGGAAAGTTAAAAAGCCGAATACTCTAGCTCAGGCCAATTTTACAAAATGCCAAATAAAAGCCTTCTGTAAATTTAATAACTGCTACTTCATGCCATAAACATGACCTCAGAGGAGTTGGATCCTGGCTTGGACTGTGATGGGAAGGACAGATTTTCAGGATTATCCTTGTGGGGGGAGGTGCACAGCCAAATCACTGGAGTTAAAGTAAGGAAGTTAGCTTGTAACTGCTGTAGGCTTGCAGATATACACAGGATGGCATTTCTGCAAGTCAGTTGATGGGTGGAAACTCACAGAGCTGCTAGGACCTGACTGTGGGGCCAGCCCTGCCACTACGAAGTTAGTGGAAACCCACCTATAAATACCATGGGGGAGGTGGGGTGATGGTAGCATATACTGTGCCCAGGGAAAAGCTCCTGCCGCTGCTCTCTACTTAAAAGTACCCTCAAGAAACACAAAAATAAGATTCCTGTTTTGCCACTTAAAGCAGGAGGAAATATTAATGTATCAAATGTTAGTTACATATTGAAAGATTTGATCCTATTCAAACAAGCAATATGCATGGTGACTGTGTCACCTGATATTCATTAACAGCAATGATGGATTCTTGTTTGTGGAGAACTGATTCTGTAGGATCATTTCTGAGGGGCAAATCTAGAGCTCTGCAGCTGGATGCATGATAACTGTCGTGGCGCAGCACTGCACATAACTTCCCTGTTTCGTTTAGTCTGTTGCTTTTAGGACATGTAATCATATGTCCATTTGGCTCTGTTCTCAAAAAGTACACTTTGTCAGGGAGTTTCTAGTAGTACCTTAATGCATTTTCAAGGAAGAATATTTTCATTAATCAAATATTTCCATGCAGTTTTTTTCATGTGTTTAAATTTTTTTGGTTTCTTTATTATTACTATTATTTTCAAAATAGAATTTATCTTACCTTCCTTCTTACTTTCCTTCCCCTCCAGTTTCTTTTCCATTTTCTCTCCTCTCCTGCACTAGTAAAAGAAGAGAAGGGAACATCATTTCCTGGTGAATTCTGTTCCAAACACCTTCCAGTTATTATGGCTTGAACTGATGATCAGCTGATGGTTGTCCACTACCTGTATCCTGTTGCTGCCTTTATTTCTTGTTACATGATAAGTATTTGTTGTGAGTCAGCTAAGGCAGTACAGGCAGGGCTTTCAAAAGTGATGGGTACTAGTCTTTGGTTTAGTGAGAAACAAAAAGCATTGAGGGCCTGGGGAGCTAGTGCCAAGATAAATAATAAGAGAATTCCCTTTGCATAGGGAGGTGAAAACACCGTATGTCACCTTCCTGTATTCGTCTTAGCATTTATTTCTTTAGGTGTTTGGGGTTTGTTGGTTTGTTGTTTTTTTTTCCCCAGCAGCTGGAAAGGCTTGTAGTATTACTAGGTAATTGAATTAATGGGAAATTGTCAGCTTGTTTATACAATGAGTCTAACGAAGCATATCCCACCTCATGTGATTTCTGTAAAATGGAAAATCAGAAAAGACATAGAAAAGAACAGCAACAGCAATGCACAAACCTGCATCCAGTAATGCTGGGGTCAAAACTAGAGATCTGTCATTTGGAGGTGTCTTAGTGGGAGACTCCAGTCTATAGTCTGTAACCCATGGAGCAAGTTTTCTATGTGATGGAAACTGCTGCTTCTGGCCATATTGCTAATGGAAAGCCCTCTTCACCAGGCATGGCACAAAATGGGAGCACTGGCCTGCAGCCGTAATAAGGCAGGGAAATGGGAGAAGAAAAGCAGGTGGCCTGGGTATCTGGAGGGACTTGGACAAAACCATGGGCCACACAGAAGTTAAGCAGACCTGAACACCACTATCATTCTGCGTTAGATCCTAGTTCCTGCAAAACATCAATGTTGAAATTAAAATTAAAAAAAAAAAAAACAGTCAGCTTTAAATGTGATGGAAGTGCCTTGTCTTTCCTCAATGTCTGCAAGTTTTCTTTTTTGTTTTAAGATGAAGGAAAAGGTGCAGTTCGGTGCAGGAATTGCTTTTCCCCAAAATGTGTAAGTTTTCCACAACTTAGCAAAGTTGCCTGGGCAGTTACTGCTACTCGTTTCTTCTGTTGTCCTTGGCAGCACAGTTTGTTCCCCCAACCTCTTCCACATGGCAGACTTCCAGGTGATGTCAGCTTCATTTCCTCTGCAGCTGAATGGACGCATGTCTGATTTCTGTGCTAGTTACTTCTGAAAACCAGCAGATGGGGGCATCCTGCACTAGTAGTGGAGAAATGCCCATAATACTCAGCACCTTAATGCATGCATTCACTGCTGTAACACTGGCCACAGCAGTGATGAGGTGTCTTAGACCCAAGTGCTCTGTGAGCTCAGCTATAGCAGCCCTCAGACCTCAGAGACTGTGATGCTGAGGTAGATATCTACCCAAATAATGCCACCTCCACTGGGAAGCTGGCCATCAATGTCACTTTCGGTTTTCCTTTCTCTTCTCAAACTTGAAACCCTGGCAGAGATTATTTGTGAGATGGAATAATTAGAAGACAATACTTCTTATTTATTAATGAGATTCTGCTGCGCTTGGTCTGATCTCCTCTATCACTCAATGACTGAATCAAGGGAGGCTCTGCCAGGCCAGTCCATTCTGTTGGGCACAGCAGGTTTCAGCTGGCCTGTTTTTTGACTTCCAGCCTCATGCTAGTCCTTGCATGCCTGCTCCAGCGGTGGCTATTACAGGCTCTGACCATTGCTTATGGCTTTCTTGCTGACAATACATGTGCACTATAGTAGGCAGAGCAATCTTTTCCTCCCATTTGTAATGAATCAGGTTTTTTGTAACTGCGTTTGGCACTAGAGGCTATAGACTTAAATGACAACCCCTTTGGGGGTTAGTTAGTTTGTTTGAAAAGAGCCTTTTCAAAAAGTAGATTGTTTGAGACAAAATAATTACCAAAGAAGTTTGGAATTGAAATTCCTGTTGCTGTTTCAATTTTGCTTTCAAAAGTTATCAACATCTGACATCTTCCTACTGAATGTTAGAAGGTGGATGATCCTGGGGTAGGATTTTTTCTTCTCTTTCTCTGTAAGCTTTTACAATATCCTCAACCTCAAAAAAATTAGAGATCAAAAAGAACAGCAACTTAGCTGCTTTCAGCCTCTGACAAAGAAGACAGGAAGCAAATAAACAAACAAACCCCCCTTCAAAACCTTCAAACCTGAAGATGGGGGAAAATGAGGAAAACTTTTTGGGAGCCCCTTGAACATGTACAGTTAGTCCTCAGCAATCAAAGGTGGAAAAAAATGATGATTCATACTCTTGAAGGTGTACTATCTCGAAGATTTGGAAAATGCGATCTTTTTTTGCTTTGAATTCTGCAAAAGGATAAAGAAATTAAAGTTCATAACCTTAATGAGCACCATTTCACAGTTCCAACATGCTCGGCATTGTGTGTTTCTTCTGCTGTGCTTAGCCTCAGCACCCACACAGTAATTCTACAGGTTTCTTTTGGTGTTGGTTTATCCAGTGTATGGTGAAGTACCTTGTTCTCTCTATCCTTATTCCTTTCTGCTCCTGTGGAGCCCAAACCTAGGAGCAGCTACTGATTCTTGAAAGGATTTTACAGAGAGGATTTTTGTGACAGACATTATAAAATGGGGTAACAGCCAGAAACTGTGTTTCTGGAAGTTCAGGTTTGGCAGTAAGGAAAAATACTGCCCAAGGGTGGTACAAGGATATGGGGGATGTCTTACCCTTGGAGGTTTCCAAAGACCCTTCCCACCAGTGTATGTCACGCTGTGGGTCAGAGGGATGGGATAAGGCAATGCAGGCCAGGACTATGCATCATGATTAGCAGCCACAGAGACGCTGCCATCCACACAAGGCCCAGCTGTTGATGGCAACATTTTTGTATTCTGCCAGTGATAAATTGCTCAGGCACCACTGAACAGTCTCCCTCTGTTCCCTGCACACACTGAAAGGCTTTCCCAAAACTGCATGCCTCCCTGAGCTGCTACTTTCTAGACTAATGTAGGCAGTGACAGCAGTTCCTCCTCACCTCTGTTTTGCTAGGCTGCGTGCACCAAGCTCTCCTTGTCTCCTTTGTGCAATGGGCTTCCTGTCCCCATGCATACCAGCAACTTACTCTGTACTGACTGGCTGATGAGGGCTGTAAGCAATGTTGCCTGTCCGTGTGCAGGGACGCTCATAGGTGTGTATGGAAAATAGCTAGGTTAATCTACTCACCCTTTTCATGCCTGCAATAGAAAGTGTGCATCTGACTAATACAGCCATCCTTCCCTTCCCTGCTTTCTCCAGGCACTGAGCTCCCTTCCTGTAGGAGTTGTGCTCATTAGTACCTGAAAACACAGCCTTGCAATTTGTGCTACTGAACTCCCTCCTCTCCTCTCAGATTTTCTTATCACTCCAAGCTTTGAAGTCATTGTGATCTTTCTACTTTCCATCCAACGCTTTGCAGAAGCCTCCAACTTCGTACCATCATCAGTCGATCACAGCAGCTTGTGGGCCAAGATCAGTAATGACTAACAAGCTGTCTTGTGGCATCAGCTCAAACATTTTCATCTTCATCTTGGCATGTGCTTGCAGTGGCTCTGATAATCTTCATTCATCATGGAGCTTTGCACTGTGGGGTGGGGGAAAGAAGGAAGGAATGGCAGGGGATTTGCAGAGAGCTGGCACTGGCTTATGCCCTTGATGGCTTGCTCCCTGTCTTGGGCAGGTAAAATGCAGGTGCAACACAAACTTTGTGGGTGTGCAATGTGGGATGAAGTGCTGTTCGTGCCACCCAAGCATGAGCACTGAGCTAGTCAGCCCACAGCCCTTTGTCCTGTGATAACTGAGTACAGAAGCTGAGAGGATCTGCAAATCTGGGGTGTCTCAGACACAGATGGGAGTAGCTGAAGTAAAAAAATAAGTTTTTCTACAAGTGATCCAAGGAAGTCCAATCAGAGCAGCATTACCCATTCAAGCCGAAACCAAATCTAGCTGCTGTTTGGGAGTTATTTTCAGCTACTAACGTCCTTGACAGGTAGTAGATGATTAGCATTCCACAAGGTTAATGGTCTCTGCTGCTCACCGAGCTGTCAGTCCCCTGTACTGTTCTTTAGTCCCTGGAAAATGACCCCATCTCCACTGAAGTCAGTTACGTGAAGTGAAAAAGAAACCTTAGATCCCACTTGGGCACAGGTCTGAGGGTGATAAACTGAGGCAAGCCTAACACCAGTTCCTTCTGCAGTGCCAGAAAGGCATGCAGTCCTTCTCAGAGAAATCCATCTCCACTCAATCCATGGACATCAGAGCAGTTTGAGACCACAGATGGGACTAGCAAGGGCATTGATGCCACCTCTATGTTCACTGATCTGTGGTGTCAAACCAATTCATAGTTAGAGTAAGCTGGAAAGATATGTCCACATATTAAGGAAAAGGAAATTCAGGAGCTCCAACATCTCTTTGTCTTTCTCCACCCATGGCTATGATGATCTTTTGTCCATGGGTTAAAAGAATGAAATGCAGCAGAAGCGCCATTGTGATCTCTTTTTTGTTGAATGAAATTTTCTGTTGAAAGGCAGAAAAGAGTCAAAGCAGTCAACATAGAACCATAGAATCATTAAGGATGGAAAAGACCTCTAGGATCATCAAGTCCAACCATCAACCCAACACTACCATTCCTCCTAAACCATTCCTGAAGTGCCACATCTATAAATCTTTTAAATACCTCCAGGGATGGTGACTCCACCACCTCTCTGGGCAGCCTGTTCCAATGCCTGACCACTCTTTCAGTAAATACATTTTTCCTAATATCCAATCTAAACCTCCCTTGATGCAGCTTGAAGCTGTTTCCTCTTGTTCTATTGCTAGTTACCTGGGAGAAGAGACCAACACCCACCTTGCTACAACCTCCTTTCAGGTAGTTGTAGAGTGTGATAAGGTCTCCCCTCAGCCTCCTCTTCTCCAGGCTAAACAATCCCAGCTCCCTCAGCTGCTCCTCATAAGCCCTGCTCTGCAGACCCTTCACCAGCTTCATTGCCCTTCTCTGGACACGCTCCAGCGTGTCAATGTCCTTCTTGTACTAAGGGGCCCAAAACTCAGAGCTCTAAGCCTCAGGTGAGGCTGCAGGACTATAATTATAATGGCAGTCACGTACTGATCTTTGTAAAGAGGGTTGGTTTGTGAGTAGGTGGGATTGGACTATATCTTCAGAATGCTCTGCTCCCGTATTTGCCAAAACGTTTGGTAGCTGCTTGGAGAAATCAGATGGGCAGCAACAGCCCTGTGACCAGGACTTCCCTGGGGCAGAGCAGGATGCCATCTTCTGCACTCCCATTCTTTTTCCTGCTGTGCAGGAAAATTTTGGGGCAGCAATCCCCAAAATTTCAAAACCCATAATGACAACTGCTGCTTTTTCCCTTCTACGTAAGATGGGTATCTTGGCCAGCCAAGGCAAACCAAATTTTGTTCTGCTCTGATGTTACAAGAAAAGCAGGCTAAAACACTATGGCCAAGCTGGTGGGCTTGGCTGGAAGCCACTTGAAATATCCAGGAGCTTGCAGATATTATGAGCAGATATCCTGTTCTCCCATTGCTCGTTTTTCTGTGCAACCCTGGGTGTTTTTTCATCTTGCTTGGTTTCTGGAATTACTACAACATGTGGAATATTAAAGCTGAGCTTAAAATTGATGCATTTCAGAGGGCTTTCTAGGACTTGCACAGTCCTAGGTAGTTTCCATGAGGGAAAATTTTTGAAATGGAATTTTGCTTAATTTCCATATTAGAGGAGCTATTTTCCCCAACCTTTTAAGTGAAATTGTAGGATTTCAGGGTGAACTGTTTAATAACTGCTAAAAAAAGGTCAGCTCTTTTCTAATGGCATATTGGATTTACAACAGCATAAAGGGACATATTAAAAAATCTGTCATTTGGGGGAATGGGGAATTTTCTCTCCCTTTGTTTTGTTTTGGTTTGCTTTGTTTTGTTTTGATTCTGAAAAACCTGAACAGTATGCCCACAAGGGAGTTGTGAATTGAGTTGCTCATGTTCCCATTGTTCTCTCTGATCAATTTATTCAGATGGTAATTATCATTATGTGCCATCTTCCTGATACCAGTGGCAAAACTGATGCATGGTGTCAGTCTGGAGGCTAGGTTTGCTGAGGAAGACCACCACAAGCTCTTGAGACACTGAAGTAACATTGCCAAATGGAAACATCCTGGGCTTTGACTGAAATTATCTTTATCCAGTATCCAAGACAGTTTCAAAATGAGTTACACTCACAGTGAACTGAAGTATTTTGCCCATGTGCTGTTTTGCACTGCTGTGACAGAGACTGGAGGTGAACCTCCTTAGGAAATCAAGCTCCATAAAAAGGAGAGACTCATACCTTCCAAGTCTATGAAACCCTGCTGGTATTCCAGTTTCTTTAGACCAGGATTTGAATTAAAAAAAAAAAAAAAAAAAAGAAAAAAAAGAGCTTGGGGCCTGGTGCAATTTGCAACTAATTAGATCTTTTCAAATGGCAAGTGAATATACAAAGGGTCAGAGAGAGCAGACCTTGTTTCTTGTGTAATAACAAGAACCATTGTGGGATAGCACAGTCCTCTCCTGATCCAAATGATGCATTAGTCCTGTTTTTGCACAAATCTTTTGAGTCCTTCACTGGCAATTAATTTACCTCTTAAAAGAGGGTGGCTAACCCCAGCTATTGTGCGGCACAAGTTTTGGGTCCCTGTGCTTCTTGCAAGCACAGGAAGAATATGCACATGGCTTGCCTGTCTGTCTGGCAGCTATTTGTCATCCCTTTAAGTGGGAAGGTAGCACAGAGGTGCCTGGCAGAGGTGGTAGTACTGACAAGGTTCACTATGCCACGGTCACTGCCCCTGCACAGCAAATCAGTTGAACTACCAACAAACTCTGAGCTTTGAGCAAGGAGAGCAGCACTTGAGTTTTGCTGTCAAGCTAATTGAGATGGCTGCTTCCTTTTAAGTGGCATTCATACAACCAGATTTCCAGTCTTCTCCTTCTGCTGTGCGTGCTCTGCATATTTAGCCTTGCTGGAGCCCTCTGTGAGACTGCTGACAAACTCACTGCTCTCCCTCCTTTGCAAATTGGCACAGAGACTGACTTGCTGTGATCCCTCTCTGCCTGTGATAAGCAGGCACTAGCCATGGTGAGAATGAGTAAGTTCTTGAGCAGCTGAGACCACAGGTTTCCAGGAAGATAAAAACAGCTGTTATTTTTTCCCCATGGGGTTTCATTACAACACACAGCAGTGGAGGACTTGTGCTCTGTTGTGGATTACTGTGGTATCTGTACAAAAGGTTTTATCTAGTCCTCTTTCTTCTCTAGGCCCAACCAGAAAAGCATCTGTGTGTGGGCTTAAGTCATGTGAGTGATCTCTGTCCTTGGAGGTTTCCAATGCAAAGACACAACCAATCTTACCTAGAGCTGGAGATAGTCCAGCTCTGATCAAGAGATTGGACTGGAGACCTGCAGAGACTCCTTCCCACCAGTGCATCTGAAATTGCTATGAACTAGCATCTTCATTGCCAATTTTTGCAAACTTAGCCCTCATCAGCATTGGCAGGAGCATCACTGGATTGCAAGCCAGCCCCTTTCCTGTCCAGGGGCTGGGAAAGATAGGACCCCACTACGGAGCCCAGTGCAAGCTCATGGCAAAGGGAAAAGCTCCCTTCACTCTAAGGAGCAAAAGGGAGCTGCAAGCAAGCTGTGAGAAGCGTGTGTCAGGGGCAGCTGAGTCATCAGTGCCATTGCTATTGCAGCCCAGGCTGGCAAATCGGAGTTGCCTTATGCTCTTCTGCTCTGCTTCATTTCTCTCTACAGTACCAACTGCAGAACACCCACATCTAGATATGGCCCCTGTCATTTCCCAGCACAGAAACAGCTTCTGACCAAGGTACCAACATTTTCCTTTTTTGGTTTTCCTTTGCATTAATCTTGCTAAGCACACATCTATGGTGCTGCTCTCAGTTCTTCTCTAGGAAATGCAGTTTTGTGCTCTTATTCAGGGCATGAGTTCTGCCAGGTGTGGTGGAAGGTGTGAACATCCTAGATGCGGGAAGGAAAAACAATAAAGAGGGGATGCAAGAGCTGAGAGGTTTCTTTCCCAAGATGTTAATGGTCCATCAAAGACAGTGCTATTTTCGACTTGTTAAGCAGGAGAAATACCAAGCTTGGATCATATAGGCTCATTGCTGATTAAATTCAGCGGAGGGGTGAGTAGGGACAAATCTGACTGGAGAACGCAGGAAGCTGTTTGAGGAAGCTGCGTTGTCTGAAGGGGCCCAGGACACAAATGCAGAGATGTTTTGGGCTCTCCTGTTGTCTGGGATGGGAACCAGCCTAGGATGGGAGTCCCAAGTGAGGGCAGTTCTTATAGGGAAAGTTTAGGTGAAAATCCTCCTGGAAAGTATGCTGAGGAATAATCAAAGAGGACGAGGACACAAAGACACAAAATCTCCTGGGGGGTGGCTCATAAAATACAGGGAGGAGGAGAGATGTGCCAAAAGGCCTTGTAAATTGACCAGGAACTAATTTTTCCACTAATTGCTACTGAATGCAACACATGGAATTCCACACACCCTGTGTTTTGGGGTAGTTTCCTATGCCTGTCCACAAAATACAAAGTTCATGGAATTCCTTGTTTTCTCTGCTAACACAACGAAGATGCAGCAGCATTATTAATTACTTTTCTGTACTTCCAGTCATTGGTTTATTGCTGTTAGCACTGGTCCACAACTCACAGGATGGATTAAGAGTCTCCAGTGGGCTTCTCTGGTAGGGAGTCATTGAATTGATGGTAACCTGTTTCCCAAATTATTATCATTGTTGTTGCTTTTTTTAAAAATAAGGATGTTTCACTGAAAATGTGATAGCATTCCATCTGGTTCTGTGACTGCTTGAAAGCCAAAAACAGGTATCAACTTTTTATTTGAGAAATTAAGTTCTCAGAATTGTAGAGATATATTGTCCAGAAAAGTATCATTTCAGAAAACGCAAGGCACTCTTTCTGCCAGAGCTGGGTCAGGTCCCACCTTTCTTCTAGCAGCTTAGAGATTGTGCCAGTGGTATGATCAGTCCCAGTCCCAAATTTTGCTCCATCACTGCACGCTTTGCAAAGTCCTGCACTTCTCCAGAGCAGGTTGGTTGGCCTGTGTCCCACAGGCAGCTAGGTATTCTTAAAAAATGCACAAAATTTAAGCAAGATATAGCCAACTTACCCCCTGGCTTTGCATATTTACAGAGATGATTTAGTTATAATACTGGGGCGGGGGGGTACGTCTGTCTTTTTTAACTAATATTGGGTCTTTGAACACAGTGACAGTTCAAGTTAATTACAAATGATTAGTGATTCTTAAAGATGTCCTTACTTTTGTGTCATCTTGCCAATTCCCAGATGTTTTCAGAAATACTTCTTGTGTTATAACTGAAAAAGGATGGTTGCTTGGAACCTCTTGAAACAAAACGTATTTTAAAAAATAATGGAAAAGCATTTCAGCAGCAGATGTTCAAGTGTTTTAATGGTCCCTACAGTTATCTAAAATGAAGAAGAAAAATTGTCTCCAACTCCCTTGCAGATGGATGTGTTTTATTACTGATGCTAATCTTGAACACAAACCAATCTGCATTCTTCTCCAGAGAAGGGAAGGAATTTGTTTTTTTCCAACAAGGTTACACATTGCCAAAGCTTGATGTATTACGGTGATGGTGGCATAGACAGGATTGTCTTTCTGGTGACAAAGTGCCATGATTCGTCATGGCAAGCTGGTATTTCACTTCCCAATAACTGTCCTAGCAGCAGAAAAGGTGAGCAAATAACTTTGAGTACTCGTTGAAGCAAGGCGAACTTCCTGGAGCAACCACAGAAGGAAAAAATAACAGGGTTTTTTTACCATTCAAGTGAATGTCTTTCAGTAAGAAGTATCAACATTTCTGGTGCAAGTGAGTCTAAAGTTCAAGGTCAGGGGGGCACGGGGCAGAAAGAAGCATTTGTCTTTGGACCCAGTTTGATATTTTAATAGATATGAAATTTGATTCCTATGGGAAGGGTTTTCTGAATTTGTCCAAGCTCTTGTCTCTTGCCTTCACAGAATCACAGAATGGTAGGGGTTGGAAGGGACCTCTGGAGATAATCTTGTCCAACCCCCATGCTTGAGTAGGGACACCTAGAGCAGGGGGCACAGGAACGTGTCCAGGTGGGTTTTGAATGTCTCCAGGGAAGGAGAATCCACAACCTCCCTGGGCAGCCTGTTCCACTGCTCACAGGAAAGAAGTTTTTTCTCATGTTTAGCTGGAAATTCCTGTGTTCCAGCTTGTGCCCATTGCCCCTTGAGAAGAGTCTAGTCCCATCCTCTTGACACACACCCTTTAGATATTTATAAGTATTGATGAGATCCCCCCTCAGTCTTCTCCAGGCTGAAAAAACCCAGGTCTCTCAGCCTTTCCTCATAAGGGAGATGCTCCAGTCCCCTGATCATCTTGGTAGCTCTCCGCTGGGCTCTCTCCAGTAGTTCCCTGTCTTTCTTGAACTGGGGAGCCCAGAACTGGACACACTACTCCAAATGTGGTTTCACTAGGGCAGAGTAGAGGGAGAGGATAACCTCTCTCGACCTGCTGGCCACACTCCTTTTAATGCAGCCCAGGATATTGTTGGCCTTCTTGGCCACAAGGGCACAATGCTGGCTCATGGTCACCTTGTTGTCCACCAGCACTCCCAGGTCCTTTTCAACAGAGCCGCTTTCCAGTAGTTCAGCCCCCAGCCTGTACTGGTGCATGGGGTTGTTCCTCCCCAGGTGAAGGACCTTGCACTTGCTCTTGTTGAATTTCATGAGGTTCTCCTCGGCCCAGCTATCCAGCCTGTCCATGTCTTGTTGGATGGCAGCAGCTTCCCAGCGTATCAGTCACTCCTCCCAGCTTGGTATCATCAGCAAACTTGCTGAAGTCACACTCTATCCCGTCGTCCAGGTCATTGATGAATATGTTAAACAGGACTGGACACAGCACAGACCCCTGGGAAACACCACTAGTTGCAGGCCTTGATCCAGACTCTGCCCCGTTGATCACGACCCTCTGAGTTCCATTGTTGAGCCAGTTCTCTATCCACCTCACTGTCCACTCATCCAACCCACACTTCCTTAGCTTGCCTATGAGGATGCTATGGGAGACAGTGTTGAATGCCTTACTGAAGTCAAGATAGACAACATCCACTGCCCTCCCTTCATTGACCCAGCCTGTCACACCATCATAGAAGGTTATCAGGTTGGTCAAGCATGATCTTCCCTTGGTGAATACATGTTGACTATTTCTGATAACCTTCTTTTCCTCTCCATGCCTGGAGATGACCTCCAGGATGAACTGCTCCATCACCTTTCCAGGGATGGAGGTGAGGCTGACTGGTCTATAGTTTCCCAGGAAACCTTTGATGCCTTGTTCCTTAGATGCCTGCGGTGACTAAAAGATAGTGGAATACAACATTTATCTCTTGTTCTCCTTGTAGAGCTTTCTGGCTCAGGTGTCCTGCCAGGGTGACTGGTGCTCTGCTCCCCAGATGCCTAGACTCCCGGCATTTGCTCAGCTGTACGTGGCTTTACTGTGGAGGGTTATCTGCACCCACTCTGTGCCTGCACCCATGTGGTAGGATCCTGAGATGAAGAGCCCCCTGCCCTTGCCTTCTGCAGAAGGCCTGCGGGGACCACTAGGAGCACTCTGCTTGTATCTGCATCGTCGCCTTCACTACTCAGCTCTCCTGCATAGGACTGCCTAAGCCAGGAATAGAAATACATGGCCATTGTTGCAATTAAGTGCAAAAGCCTCTGATTAGGTACTTAGCATTTTTGGAGGCTGACACATACCTTATAAGTACTGATTTTTAAAAAGCTTGCCAAGCAGATTATGTGTCCATCAAGGAGATTTTGAAGGGATTTTTACCTTCTTGCATAATATCTTCTTCCACACTGCAAAAAATTGATTTTCTTAATGTGCTGCTATAAAATGTGAGGGCTTGTTGTTTTTGTTGTGTTATTCATCATTGTGGAAATCTTGGTTGAAGCAGCATTTTTTTCAGCTAATAAGATGGAAATCCTGCCTAAAAGATCTAGCAAAGCACCCAGAGAACGCCTCTTGTGAGGACAGAAGAAACAACCATGGAGGAAGAAATCTCTCTGAGTAGTAGTTTTCCAATAAGCTGCTCTATGTTGCATAAACTTGTCAGAGAACTGATGGGTATTTCACCTGGGGGCTCAGGAGGCAGGAAGATAAGGAAAAGCAACATGGAAATTCTGCCTCAAAGAGGAAGGGGAAACGGCTCTCCCAGATGGAGCGGGGTGAACCCCTCCAGCTCACATGGTGCTGAGTGTCATGACAAAGGCCTGTGCACACAAAGTGTGTATATCTGGAAAGACTGCACTGGAAAGGAGACTCCCAAGAGAAATTCTGCCTGGTATTTGTAGAGATAACCAATCATGTGCTTTCAGCTGACATGAATTTCAAGGCACTGATGAATTCTCTTGTATTTGCTGGTGGTTGGAATTTACTACCTGTCCATGGCCTTGGAAGTCCTGCACAATCATGACCGGCTGCTCTGAGGAATCGGCCTGCAGGATTGAGAAGGAATGCAGCAAAAAAGAGGGACAGACCTTCCTCCCAAAGCTTATTCCCATAAGTTCAGATCCGAGGAACAAGGGTCTTGCTAGTCTTGATGTTGTCTACCAGTTGTGGTGGGACTTGACCTCTCCCAACTTGCTTTTTCTCTTCTGAGAAGTGAGGTTATAAATGTGTCACATGCAGAAAAGGTTCTTGCAAGCAGAACAGTGTTGCCATATAAAGAGCAGTTATTTGGGGTAATTACTGTGTACCCATGTTAACGTAATAGGGAGCTGGTGGTTGCCTCTGCCTTCTCCCGTGCATGTATGTGGAGGAGCAGTCCCAGTGATTGTGAGTGTGAAGGGTGTGAAGCAGTGCCATAATATGACAGTGCACCAGGGACAATCCTGCATGGCTCTTTCATGGACACATGGCCACACCTGTTTTCAGGGAGGACAGTGCACCTCCTGAACACTGGGTGTGGAAGGCTGCACATGGCTGAAATGAGAGATGTGGCTGGCAGGCAAAGGAATCCTCTAATTTTCCACTCAGATGCAGATTCAAGAGGATGGTGAGGGCTCCAACATATATGTAGTTCAAATCAAATTGAGATGGGAATAAACAAAACTATTTCTAAACAAGTAAGTAAATGAACACCATGCTTTCTCCAGAAACTTCTTTCTTTGCAGCGACACTCAAGCTAGATGAATACTGATTCATATTTATTAGGACGAGCAGTGCTGGTGCGGGAGGCAGTGCCATCTTCTTCATATTTCTGTTAACGTTTTATGCATTTTTTGTTGTTTTTTTTTAGCATGTCATAACTTAAGTTCTTTTAAAACCACAGTATCATTTCTAATACATCCACCCAGCGGAGTAAATTGTTTGTAGCAAGTAGATATTCTGATAAATCCTGGTCCAAAACTATTAAAAGGTACAGTAGGAGCCTTGGGCAAGTAGAAAGCACCAAGCAGAGACCAGAAATGGTGGAGCAGCAGCCAAAGGCTGCGGAGGAGTTGAAAGCAGCAAGCCAGAGAAACATTCAGGTAGGGCCATTCCCACCTATTTTTCCAAGTAGGTATTTACTTCTTCATTCCTTGAGCTAAGTACTAGTCTGCTAAAGGACATCAAGCACAGCTTTCTGAAACTTGGGTGTAAAATACTGCTATGGGAAAAGCTTTGCCTGAACTTGCAGGGGAGTTTATGGCACTGGCTCCTATGAGGTGATACCGTAAATCCAGCATCAAGCCCAGTGACTCACATGCAGGCTGGCCTTTCCTGCTTGCCAGACTGAAACCTCTGGCAGTTCAGCATACACAGTGACTCACAGGAGACACTCAGCTTCCTGTCAGGCAGTGATCCTCACCTTGCAGTCAAACTCCTGTAATTTATCCAGTTTCCACAGGGGCTTCTGTAAAGGCTTTGTCAAGTACCTTAACTTCTGCTGCAAAAAAAAATATATAAATGAGCAGTGTAGCTAAAACAAACTGACATTCACAAGTGCTCAATGAAGTGAAATCTACCTGAAATCAAAGCACTTCTGAATGGTTAATCGATGGTAAGTGAATCTGCATTAAAATGGGTGAGAGCACTGTGTTGCTGTCCTCCAGTGTCCACAGAGACTTAAGATTTCATGCAGTGAGAGAGACTCTGCCACAGTTGGAAGAAGACAGAGACAGCATCCTCCCTTAATAACTCCACAAAGAACAAAGACCTGTACCCATCTTCCACTCTCTGGTCTTATCTCTTTCTACCCAAACATCAATCAGCAAATTTTCCTCTGATTGCAAGGCAGAACATCTCTAGCCAAAACCAGCATCTTTAGGTTGTATCCATGAATCATTTACTCTCTCTGTATTTCAATTCAAAAAGGATTCACATGAAATCCCAGAGCCTGTAATAACTTATAGATGTGTCATTATGGGAACAGTCTTCAGATGACCTGTAAGCCCTTTATACAGTGTTTGCCAGGACAGAACAGGCTATGATGTAAAAGAGCTCAACGACCAGCATTTTGCCCTTGGCCTTGGAGCAGTAGAGTTAGGATGAAACTCCACGACTGGAAAATCCCATCCCATCCCACTTGTCTCAAAAGCCCCCAGTTGGCACACTGATGCAGGGACCACGTGTAAAGGGTATAATGGCCATTTATTTCTGCTTTCCCTCTAATTCCTATAGGTATCATTCCCTGGAGTGTGTGGCTGGCTGCCAGCTCTCTGCTGCCCTGCTGGCAACTTGGACCTCCATCCCCATGGGGTTTACTCTGGGCCCAGTGATTACAGGCTCCCAGATGGATGTTACTGTCACCCCAGGTTACTTTGCTCTTTACAGAAGTCCTTTCTAACTTCAGCCTAAGACTTGGCTCAATGTTTGTTGGCAGGACACTAGAGTAAAGCCAAGGCCATGTAAATCAGTCATGGTGGTGAAGAAGAAGGAGGCAGACACATGTCACTCCAGCACTGATGGCAAGCTGGGCATGCAGAAAGACAGTGAGGCTCAGCTCAGATGATAAAAGGAAAAAAAAAAATATCTCTATGCTGAGAGTTTAGCAACTTCATCCTCCTCCTGTGAGAGTCTACTGTGACACGATCCTTGGCTGAAGGGTGGATGAGCATGTCTGCATCCTAAATTCACTGGAGTAGGTTGTGCATGGAAAGCCACCAAGGACATGATGACAGCAGGACAGATCCAGCTGGCTATTCCTTCTCAGGTCCTCATAAGGAACATGTCTTTCCTTGCATATGACAAGTGAAGGCTCCCCTGGCCATCTTCCCTTCTCTCAATCTCATTTCACCTGCTCTTCCACTTCTTTGCAAGTGGAGGAGGCTGGGAGCAGGATGGTGTGAGTGGGAAGGCCGCCCCTGCAGCTTGTGTCTCCTCTGAACGATAAGCAAAGAGGGGTTGCAATTTCAAGGCAATTCATGTATCGTGAATCATCAGATTCTTGTACTGTGATGAAAGCTGAGGTTCCAGAACTCTTAGGTGCCCTGAAAAATTTCATACTGTGTTTCACACTGTCCTGGGCCTCCAGAACTGTGCATCTGCTGAAGCAGTACAGACTCAACTGATGCACCACTCTCTTCCTTAGCTTGTAGACGTATCACTGCAGATTCCAAGATGACTGCATTTCCTGGGAGCCCACATGCGATCACGTGAGTCACTGTACGCAAACCACAAAGGAGGGAGTAAGAGTCTCTCCAGAGACATTTCTGGAAGCTTTATGACAGCCAGGAAATCTTCAACAGTTTCTGAGAATGATTCTCCCAGTAACCTTTGAAGAGCCTCTCATTTACATGCTTTAACCTTGTTTATTCAGAGAGCCAAGGTCATGCAGGGGAAGGCTTGCACAAAGCAACAGCCCATCAAAAAAAAGGCAGAAGAGACAAGCAGGATGACTCTATTTTGAGGTTTTATTAACATTTCCAGTGATAGACCTTCAAGCACTCTCTATATATAGCAATTATTTAAACTTTATAGTTAACTGACATGATTCCAAACTGCATTAGACAGTCAAGCCTTCAGGTAAGAGTGCAGCAGCCAGAAGCATGGCATGGATGGTTTTGAACAGAAATACTCAGCTCTTTCTGTAAATTATTGCCCCATTTTCTCTCCAGCCTCCCAGCTGACTGAGAGTGTTGCTGCAGTAATATTAGCTAAGCCTGTATGCATTTATTTTACAAACACTGCATAGCCAGCAGCAGAACAGGTAGAGCTCTCAAGTGGCATCATGAGTGGGTTTTGACTCAGCATCAGGGCTAGAGTTATTTGTGGCTCTCCTCAAAATGTTTGCTGATAAACAAGCAAAATAACTGAAATAATTCTATTTATTTTCCTTGCTATTTACTGCCAAATAGAGATTAATAATTGCCATCTTTAATGAGATGGTGACTATGAGTGATATTGGCTGTGAGCTTTCAATGGCAGACTGTAAAGGGGAGACCATACACATGTGCTGGGCAACTTGTGCTACCACAAACCTAAGAAATGAAGAGACCTGTAGGTTTATAATTCCTAAGCTGTGAAGAGGTGGTGCCGAGAAGTGCTAAGCAGGTCCTGCTCCTCATGGCCATCAATACTCTGCATAACCAGGGACCCTCAGTACCAGTGATGACAGGATCTGTTTTCCTCTCTCCACTAGTGCTGCAGGTACAGCTCTTTGGTTTGAAGGGAGAAGTGGCTGTGCAGAAAATTTCTTCAGTGGCAGAAACACTTCCGCAGCTTTGGCTGAAGAACCTGTGTCTAAAGAAGCAGACTTTTAACTGCAGTTTTAGGCATCTGAACACAATTAAGATGCATTAATTGTGTCCCCAGAGGAACAGCTGCATGCATACAGCTATTCAGGACAAAAAGGACTAGATCTACAGGGGCTAACCTATGGCTAATATAGTGCCTCAGCAGGGCAAGGAATCACCCTGAATTATTCATTAGTCTGTTCAAGCTGGCCAAAAAAATTGATTTGTGGGTTTTTTTACAGATGATTCTGAATGCCCTAAACAGAGCTTATTGTAACTGAATGTCAACAACTTCTGGTAGGATAAAACAATGGTACTGGGGTGGGGAGGGGATTGGGGAAGAAGGAAAGATTGTGGGTTAAGCAAGATAAGTACTCTTCAGTTCTACTTGCAATATAGAGAAATGTTGAAAGAAAGGCCCTGCAGCACTGAAAATCTAGTATTGAAAACAGAAACACTTTTATTCTAGGGTTTGTGCAGGAAGGGATGTGTGGGGTCTTCTGGTCCAATCTCCCACTTAAAGCAGGGTCAGCTTCAGAAGTAGCTCAGGAAAGAAAGATATCTTGAATCCCACCACAATCAGTTCAAGAGTATGCTGCTCTGAGCGGAGGGGAGGCTTTTACGTAAAAGCAGTATGATTATGTATTCCCATTAAGCACGTTCTCCTTTAGTGGGAACAGTTGTGTGTACTAACTTAAGCAGGAGATAGGCTAGCTGGGTGATTTTTTCCAAGACAGAGCTGCCTAGATGCTCTTTTGCCCTTTGCAAAGTAAATGACAGGGAACATGTTTGGCATAGGAGATGGGTACAATCTTATCATCATATAAGGGAAAAGTGATACTACCATTCCTTTTTCTTCTCCTATCCATCTTCTGAGCTGTTCCTGGTCAAGAATTAAACATATTTTGGAAGCTGAAAGCCTTAATATGTTCCACGCATGAGGTGAGAAGGGAGGAGAGGCAGCCTTGGCTAAGAGGGTCAGAAGAAAGAAATCTATAGCTGTCCCTTTTCAGTAAGCTAATACATTACCTTTGCAAATAGGCTATTTGAAAACTAGTTGCCACTGATTTAATCTGCAAATAGGCTATTTGAAAACTAGTTGCCACTGATTTAATCTGCAGTTGATTTCGTCCAAGTTATCATCAGTGATATAATATGCACAGACCCTGCTTGGTAGTCAGACGGATTGAGGGCAGACCTAAATTTAACCCAGCTGTTTAGCTTTCTGCTTTGGGAGAAAAGTGTTTCTGATATTATAGGCTGGAGTTTTAATCAATGCTATGGTGAGAAAACAACAAAAAAAGAACCTTAAGGTAGAGTTGTTACACATGTAGAAAGGATGAGAGACTATGTGCTGTATGCACTGGGTGACATGTCCCAACCCTGTGCTTAATGACAGCACTGGTGAGCCTGAGCTCCAGGTCTTACTCGTTATGGATGGGCATGAGGAGCAGACAGAGGCCTGCCAGAGCCTGACTGGTGCCTGCTGCTCTGGCTGAGGCTGGCTTTTCTCCCTGAGATGTCACAAGGACAGCAGAGACACTCCACCTCACTGGTGTTGGGTAAACCTGCTGCAGAGTCAAGGGTGAGACATTTATCCACTGAACTTGTGAGATTTCCACTCTCAGTGTCCCCTCTTCACCCTTGGTGCAATTGGTCCTGTTGCTGCACCCGCATATGAGATGAATAAGGCTGGGCCAGTGGTTCAGATGTTGTTTGAGAACCTAGTTAGGCCCTTTGCAGTCCCCCATCACACACACACGCACACACACACTTTTTGGGTGTGCAGCAAATAACCATGTAACTTGTCTGTATATCCACAGGGAATTTCAGTACATTCTCTAGATTCCCTCTAATACCTACACAACCAGGATGCTTCTGACTACGTACAACCAAGCAATACAGCTGAAGTGCAGAACAGGTAACACTTCCACTGAACCCAAAATCTGTATCTGAATAAATTGCGTGAATGTGACTGTTTGACACCACAAAGTATTCAGATGTTGGGCACAGAAATAAATTAATCAAATAAGTTGCTAAAAATAATAAATGTGTTCAGCTCAAATATGAATCCTAAAACTTTGATATTTCTACTGCCTTCCAAAGAGTTTATGTCCCTTGGTTTTGCACACAAGAAATCTTTCTGCAAGTGATTTTTACCACAGGCTACAACCCGCTGTAGCCCAGCCTTATTTTCTTTTCAAGCTTTAATCAACAAAGAGCGGAACAAATCCATTTAGCGCTGACTTCTGGTAACGTAATTAGTTAACTGAGGTCCTTTGTCTCCCTAAATTCAAAAATGTTACAATTCCCTTCCCAAGCTCTTAAATGGATACAAAATTAAGTTATCTTTGGGGGTTGCTCTGGTGTTGGCATGACGGATTTTCCAGAAAGCTTATCTGCAGCACCAGGACAATCTGCCACTTAAAATGCAACAGTGGGGATATTTTATTTTCTCATTCTTGGTCTGAAACCAGAGGTGTTCTTAATTAATTTTTAAAATGCTCTTTTAAAAGTCTCTAAAGTAATTAAAAGAATGACAGGAGATGTGGTATATTACCAGTGCCAAATATGATTCAGACGAACTGTCACTAGAAAATGTCTCTGATAATTCCTTTAAATCTGACAAGTCCTCCAAATTCTATTATTATAGTTTTTTGGGCTTCCCCCACCACATCCCATCAGCCACAGTGCTAAACATAACCTCAGAATCTAGGAATCCTGTAAAATACAAATTACTGTGAAGGGCTCAGTTGTGTTTTATTATCTTCTCTGGCACTGGGAACTTCTGGGATATATGGGTTGTAGACAGTGTCAGCAATCACAAAGCAGCATGATTGCTGGGCACTCAATTTCCTGTAGCATAGCTGGTCTAAAGGAGCGTATGAGTCTTCCCCCTTGTCTCTCCTACTGCTATTTCCAGTTAGCAGTTATATAGTAAGGGAGGGCTTTCCAGCCAGTTCAATATCTCATTGCTCTCAGATTTGGCATCAGCTCCATCAGTCCAGGGCCTCATCCAGGTGAGTCTGGAAAATTGCTGGAAGTCTTCTGAAACTTTTGAAACTGTGGTTTTGGATGCTGTGGAAAAAAATCTCCATAACCCAAAAATGGAGGGGGGAAAAAAAGTTTTAGTGTAAGAGAAAACAAATGTACATTATTCTTTCAGGCTTTTCTTCACTTAGGGGCGTGTCCTTGTTTCATACCGGTCCATTCAGAGTGAAGCATGTTATTCTGTTCTGCAGCCCCCTCTCATAATTTCGAAGTCCAAGACTATTCTCAGACTATGCCTGGAACAAAGAAATCCATTTCCATTCTTTGAACCCCTCTGTCAGATTTTCTTCTTTTTTGGCTGGCATTCTCCAAATAACCTCCTACTTCTGCTCTTCCATCATCTCCTAGCTCTCCCTTCAGTTAAGTTCATGCTAATAAACTTAGCAAAAAAGAAAAACAAGCAGGGAGTGACAGGATGTGATCCCTGCTCAGCTGTTCTGCATTGACTGGGTTTTAATTGCTCTGGGTCACCTTTTGCTTTCTATCCCCAGGCCAAGAACCACAGTGGTTTTAACGTAGGGTGTTCTTCTTCTGATAGACTGGATGTTTTCCATCCACACATGAACTTTCCCCTTCACAAATTCTGACACCAGCTGAGATTTCCACACATTCCAAACTCCCCATCAGAGAGGATGCAATTGCTAGTGCACCTCTGCAGTAAAGCTCATACAAGGGTAGCAAGGGAATGTAATCACGGCCTGGTCAAAGCTACAGCCAACCTCTGCTAGGGTCTGCCAGACTCTGCCTTTTGCAAGCTGGAGGGCCACCATGAACTAGCATTCAGGTGGGCTAGAGCATGGACTTGTACAAAACCCTCCTGCCTTGGTTTAGTTAGATGTTGCCAGAGATGGAGCCAGGGTCTTGGTACCACTGGTTCTGTTAAAAAATACAATGCAGAAATAACACCTTAACTATAAATACTGCATTCTCCCAGGTTTAGCTTTTGGTGGCTAAATGCTGCAGTAATTTGATGACCTTCTGGCAGCAGAGGCTTTATTCCTTTGACAGCACCTCCAGGAGCCAGTGTCACTAGCTTGCTGAGCGCATGAGGCACAGGAAGACCAGGGAAGGGCTATACTGGTGGCCTTTGTGTCTCACACTTGGGTGTCTGCCAGGGAGCTTACCCCCACCCTTCATCATCTCAGTGTCATATAGATGTGTGGTTGCCTTCAGCCCAGGGAAAGCAGATGTCTTCTTGGAGCACTGGAAGTTGCTCCTGCTCACTGTCTGCACATCTGGATTGTCCATGAGGCTGTCCCATGAAGGGTAAGGAATAAGCCTAACAAATAAGCTTATGAGAGAGTTAGAGAGAGGTTTTCCCTAGAAATAGATAAGACATGGAAAGGGGAAGCACAGGGCTGGAGAAGAGGGGTGGAAAGCCCTGGAGAGAGAGAGCTGGAGGAGAGTTGTATGCAGCAGTCCAGGTGGCTGCAGGATGTGAAAATCCTCCCACTGCTCAGATTTGCCTAGCAACTCTTTTCTTGGCTGCCAGTGTTGCTGGTGTTTTGCCATACAGATGCAGCCTCCATCTGATGGGGAACATAGGAGAAGGGGGTTGTAGGAACGCACCCCCACTCTTAGGAAATCTGTGCCTGGTGCCTTGCAAAGAGACTGAAGTGAAGATGTTGACTGAATGGTTGCCCCTGGCTGCTCATGGCCCTGATATGGTGTCTGCCACCTTGTAAGTGATGGCTTTTTTACAATCCTGCAATGCTCAGAAGCAAATGTTAATTAGGACCCCAGCTTTATGTACTAACAGTGACCTTCACCATTGTGAACACAGGGATATGGCAGAGTGTCATCTGCATAGTTCTATAATTATAAACACAAACAGTGAAAACTACTGGCCATAGAAAAGTGCTGGTGGAAATACTGTTTTAACCTTGTTTTATCTCTAAACCTTTACCTAGTTTTTTTCTGTGACGTTTATCTAGGTCACAGCAGGGTTAAAATCTACTTTTTGACCTACTTGCAAATCTTCAGCTCTTCTGAGAGTCAAATAGAGTCTTATATTCCAACCCAATGGCACAAATCCCCCAGTTTTTGTGCCTCATGAGTAACAGATTAAGTAGTAAAGGGTCTCCTCAGAGATTCAATTGTCCTCTTCCCCATGCAAGATGAGAAAAAGTCCTGAATCAGCAACAGAGGCAAACCTCTCTGGCAGCAACAGTGACAGAAAAGCGTGCTGACACCAGACCGCAAGGTTGGTATTCAAAGACAGCTGTGGGGTAGGTCTAAGACAAAATAAGGAAAGGCAGCTGCTGGGGAGAGGAGGAGAACGTCTGGGGATGTATGGCAGGGCCTGGGGTGGCGTGATGTCTGGTTCACAGGGCCGAGGGTGTGCAAAGTGGAAAGAGAAAAGGTTTGAAAGGGACCCCATGCCAAGCAGTGCAGTTGATAACCAACAGGAGATCACAGAAAGGAGCGATGGAGGTGGTTTTGTGTAGGATGAAAGTTTCCATGGGTTGTTTTGGAGGGGATTTGTACCCTGAGACTTTGTTTGGTCATCTCTTCCCTCTTCAGTTGTGGTTCACTGGAACTAGCAGCAATCCTACCACAGCCCCAGGCCCATTCAGTATCTCTTCTTCTCTCCTCTCCCCAGTCTGCTTTGCCTGGAGAGCTTTTCCATCGGCTTGCAATATGTCAAATTGTGCTCCTTGCTCTGTGGTGAAGTTGCCGCAAGCCCCAGTGAAACCCATTCAGGCATGGTGTGTATCTTTTCTGACTGTGCAGCGTTTCCCAAAAGATGCAGCATTTGCAAGAGGCAAGTTGAGGAGGTGTTTCCAATCAACAAAGAAGAGAGACGAATGTCAGTGTCAAGTCCTGGGCTGCTCAGCAGCCTCCACAGAGAGGAAAGTGCAAGGGCCTCTCCATCCTGATCACTTCTGTGGCCCATGTGATGGGTCTAGCTTCATGGACTCCCAGTGCTGGTGGGAAGGGACCTCCATTGGTTTCTAGTCCAACCTCTCTCTTGGAGCAGGAATATCACAAAGGTGTAAACCTGCTGGTGATTTTGCTCTCCAGTCTCCATAAACAAAGCAATAAGCAGTGAAGCATGGCACCTTGCTGGTGCTTCATGCTGCATGGGCTTCAGTAACTTCCCTGGGAAGAAGGTGTGTGAGAAGCAGCACAGACCAGCACTTATGGTTTCCCCTGTGAAGAGGGCAGGAGCAAAGGTGTTTGGAGTCAGACACTTTCTCTTCAACTTCCATGAAGCATGCAAACACATAGTATTCAAGGCAAAGCTGCTATAAGTTTAAAGAGAGCACCAAGCCCCTCTTTCCAAAGTGCAACTCTCATCCTTTCACAGGACTGTGATTTCTTTGACCCAGCAGGGAGGAATTTGACATGTCTCACCAGGATGCCATGGTTTCAAAAATATGGCATGCTTCTGCAAGAAGCCTCCTCGCACACCCACTCTGTCCTGAAAGCCTTCACCCATGTAGTATTTTGGACTGAGGACAGAATTTGTGGCCTACAGTCAGTGGGTGGAGCAAAGGAGACACATCTCAGTAAAGGCCATCAAAGCAGCCCGACCTACCCTCCAAAATAGTCTCCATGACTGAGAAGGAAAAGGAACAGCAAACATCAGTTTATTTCTCAGCAGCTTAACAGCAGATACACTGAGACATGGGTCATCTTCAGACATAAAATGGCCTTGCAGTCCTGTTTTAATTGCGCCCCTCCATGCTGCTGAAACCAGCCAAAAGAGCTTAAAAAACATGCTTAACTGTTGTTTAGCAGAGTTAGCTTCACCTCAGCAAGGAGTCCCCATGCACTGGCTGAAGGCTCTCCCTTGAGCACACCATTGATTGCACAAATGCTCCTGGGGAAGCTTTGAAACTTGGCTGAATCCTTCTCTCACAAGAATAAGGTGGGCTGAAATGTAAATCTTGACATCTGCTTGGAGACAGTAATGCTCCCCCAGTGGTCAAGCCAAAGTTATACACACAAGGGGATTATTTTCTTGAAGAAGAAGCAAAAAAACCCAGGAAGTTGAGAGAATCAGTCAAGAAATGGAAAAACGTGGTCTGAAAAGAGGCTGAGAAATTGTGACTTCAACACATTTAACAAGGAGGTAAGGGCAGCAAACATTACCTGCTCATGAAGAACCCCAAGAGTGGTGGGACTTACTTGCGGGCAGAAGTAGCAAGGCAGTCATTGCAGTTCTCAAGAGGGAGGGAGTTTTATAAAGACATGAAGAGTTAGTGTTCAAATAATTGGAGGTTTCAAAGCAGTATCAGGCTTCTTTCCTTCAGAATATACCACAAGATGGTCTAAACTAATTTCTTATTTGTAGGAAACTGTCAGTTTAAGCTTTGTCTTTGTAATCCTGACTGGAACAGCACGCAAATGCAATTCCCAGAGTATTAATTTAAAAGACAGTTTTGAAAAGGCAATTTTGTAGTAAAGTGTTTTTTTATTTTATTTTAAAGTTTCCCTTCTCAGGGAAACACAATGTTCCTGAATACTACCAAAATGACCTAAGAAGTTCTGATAAAATTTTTAATTCAAAATTGCTGAATGCAGCTTCTATATCATACAGATCTGAAAGAGCTATTGTATGTGAAAAGGTCTCTGCTTATACTACAAGGAAAGCCTGGCAATGTATACTACAACCAAGAGACATTTGGATGTAGGGAAGATCACCTTCACCCCGCAATGCATTTCTGTCAAAATAGCACTGAATAATTTTACTAAACAGTAAAAACATTTGAACTTAGTGATTTGGTCTTGAGGAAGCTTATCCGTGCTTTCTATCCAGAAGATTTGTAGCAATAAATCATGTCATAATGATTTTGGCACCTATTGACAGCCCTACAACATGACAAATTTATAACAGTAAGCATGCAAAATCTTTCTGTGCATTGCAGCTTTTTCTAGGAAATTGGCCCATTTGTCTTCCTCCATTTTCAAGTACCAGGAAATAAGAAAATTCACTGCAGTTTCTCTCCTCTTTCACCTGTCCAGGGAACCAGACCTCCAAGCAGATAACCTCCAGTGCTGAGCCAGTTTGAGGCACTTTGCAAAGCCACAAGGAAACTGGATAAGAGAATTGAGGAGAGAAAAGTTTGCCATGTGTTTAAAAACCTGCTTGTGAAAGGGACTAGAAATACAGGATGAACAACTCTTTACAGTGGTTTGATCAGCAGAAGATTTCTATCACTATAATAAGTTTTAAGCCTATGTCACGTCAAAGAAAGGAAAGAAAATAAAAGGCCTTTCTGAGCTAGCCTGCTCTCTGCTACTGAAACCAAACTATAGCTAGTCTTTACAGACCTTTGTTTGTCATCTAAAGTGTCACTATTTACACAGTTTTTCCACGTGTTATGTACTGTGACTGCTTATGGTGCTCTGTCTAATAACATGTTATGACTATTAATAGCCAACAAACACAATAAATCCCTATTACCTGCTGTTACAGGGAGGCAAAGTAACTCCTTCATGTAAGGAAAAATAGTGAGAAAAATGTAGTGCACATTTCTGAGAGAATTTCAGAAAGGTTTAAGACAGCAGGAAGATTTAGTTTAAGATTTTAGCTTTATCTGACAACCAAGCTGTAATATTAAATCCTCCTGAAATCTGCCATCAAAAATTCAAGGCTGGGTATTATTAGAACCGCTAGTCTTGGCAATTGTTGAGAGAGGTATGGGAGTTTGACATCTTGCCCTGGTTAGGGGAAAGATACGAATACATGGCTGGGTTAAGAAGCAGGGGAAGCTGTTCTGGTTAACACTATGTGGTATGCATCATGACCTAAAGAGAAAGAAAGCCTGTTTCCATGTGATATCTAAAAATCCTGCAGACAGCAAAAACCTGCTTCTGTACAGTTAAATTTAAGGAATTAAAGGCAAAAATCCAGTAATAACGGTGCAGGGGTTTTCTCTTCTTAGTTCCAAGATTAATTCTAAGTCAAACTGTTTCATTGTGAAGGGCCACATTCACCTGAAAGCACATTTGTAAAGTCATTGCCAATCTACAGGAGACTGAGGTCTGCGTTACAATTTGAGCCATTTGTTTCTTGGTTCTACCTATGATAGTTTTCACCTGCACTGGCCAGTCCCCACAGAGCCAAAGGAGAACCCATCCAGCAGTTATTGCATGAGTCAATGTGTAGCTGAGTTTCAGAGGAAGGCTTGGAAGGAAAGGACCAAAGGAGAGGCAACAATGGTCCTTCTCACCTGCAAGCTGGACCAAGCAGCGTTCTTGCTATCTCAATAGCCAGTGTCCAGGGAAATTTTCCATTTGCTAGGGTGGTAGGTACATGGTGAGGTGACTAGACTTACGTGTCCTAATGGGGCAGATCTTGCTGCAGTGCTCTGTCTGCCCACAGGAATAACATGTGCCTTTGGGCCTTGAATGCTGTCCTTGCCCTGCTTGTCTCCTACAGCACACAGCTCTGAGCTCATCTGTTCCTCCCAAAGCCATAATACACCCCAAAGCACACCCAAGGGGCTACATGACCCTGATTTGCCTGTGTGTCCACAGGCTGCTTACCATCGCCAGCTGCAGCAGCAAGGTGAAAGCCATGAGAAGCCCAGCAAGCCCCATCCCTCCCTGTTACTTGTCTCTTTTTCCCCTTGCCTCTCTACAAACCAGCCTTTCACAAGGATGCAGGCCCTGGTCTGCTCCTCCATCTGATGCTTTCTTCCCCCGCTCCTTTCCAGAGCCCTTTTCCCAACTGAGCACTGTGAATTCTCCTCGCTTAAAAATGTGGCTAAGAGAGCTTTCTCTGTGGGGGTTGGCAGCTAACTGGCACAGCTGCTGGTGGGAGTTGGGCTTGCTTATTTGCACTGCTGCAGTTGCCTATCAGCCTGAGTAAGACTGATGGGAGATGCAAAACTCAGTAATCCCATGGCAGATAAGATTAAAAATGTCTCTGCCTCCTTTCCAAGCAACGGCCCTTTCTGTATCACTTTAATACAACAGCTCACGAACGTTCTGTATGACTGTAAGGCATTCAGTCCATTATCTGCTATTTAAAAAAAAAAAAAAAGCAGAGAGTGCATTGCTGGTTTTTCGTTGCTTAAACAGTTTTCCAGCAGTCAGATCTGGACTTGGCGCAACCATTGCTCTGCTTGTGTAAGACCTTCCCACTCTACAGTCATTTCTTACCTCAATTATTTAATGTACCCTTTTTGCTTGTAATAGATTACACTATCCCAATCCTGACATATGAGAAAAATGCTGTTCCTCACAGTGCTAATTAGCAGCCATAGTTGGCTGTTCCCAGCAAAGTGGACCTTCCCTTGTCTGCAAAAGTCTTAAAACAGTAAAGTAAAATACCTTGTGTCAAAAAGGTGAAAATTGGCCATGTTGGATTCCCTGCCTATCTGTGTCTGGCAAGAAGAGCTTAACGTGGATGTTTCTGATTGCAGCTGAAAAAGGATTCCTGGTGGCCATTCCTCGCTGTTGCTTTCTTCCACGGATTTTCAATGGAGGGGCTTCTGGATGGCAACATATGTGGGAAATGTGAAGGGATTATCCATCTGTGGCTCTGGTGAGATGTGAAGACCAGTGAGAGGGGGTTGGCATCTCCTGTCCAGGAAAGGCCTCCCATACAGCTGATTGCTGTATGTACTTTTGCCACCTTCATTAATGCACCTTCACAGAGAAGCACCACTCATGGTAGTTTCTGTTAAAATGAATAAGGTCCTGCCCTACCAGAACAAGCCAGAAAAGGGGTTAAACACAGTTTCTCATGCAAACTGAACTCATTGGGATGCTGAAATCTGAGCCTTTATAAGGGCATGAGGGCTCCAGAGAAAACCAAGCCTGTCAATTCCCTCCATGGGCCGATACAGGCAGCCTTATATGTCACAACGTTAACTTGAACTAGGGTCATATCTGAAGCAATTGTGTTTGTACCTTGTCTGGTATAATCCTCAGTCTCTAAAATGAAGCTTGATTGTTTTTGTTTTTTGGTTTTTTTTTTTAATATGCCATTGACAAGTCAGCTAACACAAACCACATGAGAAGGAATACTTTAATACAATAAGGCCATTCAGATTGCTGCCACATTTCATTAATAACTAGCTGCCTTGCTATTGCGACTCCAATTACACAGCTCCCATTTGCACTCTCTCTGGTTAATCACCACCATTTTTAGATTGCTGATGTTAATTGGTAATTTATTGTGGCTCTATCCATTTGACGGACACTGATTTCATTTCACCACCAATGCTTCTACCCCACTGCCTTTCTGTGATCGACTGGTAAAACTAAAATCAATGAGAATTAAGTTTGAAGCTGGTTTGAAATCAGAATTATTGCTGTAATTGATTCACTTTAATTGTGGTGTCTCGGTGTCCTGAAGTCAGTGATTCCATTCAATGTTTCCACCTTGAAGGATGCACAAGGTTGTCCTGCCACAGCTCTACAGCAGCTACACCTGAGAGACCAAAATAGTACAGAGCTGCAGTTCCCAGGACCTACACCTCAGGAACAGATCAACTGCCTCACAGCAGACAGCTGTGTCTATCACCAGCAGAGACTGCAAGAGGATGCCTAGAGAGAATAAGAGAGCAGGGAGCTGTGATGCTCTCCATGAAGAAACACAAGCTGTCCACACCAGAGTTGAGAACCATCAGTGACTATAACAAATGCACTTAGTCCCAGAAAACACATGTCCATGGCCAACATCCAAGGGGGTAGCAGGCTTTACTATACCTGGAAGCACAAAGAAAAGTGTCATGGCTGTGCAGTTGCAGCTGTGATGGCTTGATCATGCAAGCAGAATGAGGCTTTGTAGGGACAGCTAATATCTCGTATTAGCTTGAGTGACATTGTTGGGGAAAAGACCCTGCATTAGCTACTGATTAACACCTTTTGTGCACCTGCAGGTGGCCCTGGAGGCCAGCACACTTGCTTGTCCCCAGCAAAGTTACAGCAGAAACCAGCAGGCCATGGCCCTAGAATCATAGAACCATTTAGGTTGGAAATTACCTTTAAGATCATCAAGTCCAATTGTTAATCTAACACTGCCAAATCCACCACCAAACCATGTCCCTAAGCATCACATCTAAGTGTCTTTTAAATGCCTCCAGGGATGGTGACTCCATCACTTAATGTTTCAATGCTTGATGACCTGTTCAGTGAAGAAATTTTTCCTAATATCCAATCTAAGCCTCCCCTGGCTCAACTTGAGGCTGTTTCCTCTTGTCCTATCACTTGTTACTTGGGAGAAGAGACCAACACCCACCTCACTACAACCTCCTTTCAGAGAGCAATAAGGTCTCCCCTGAGCCTCCTTTTTTTCCAGGCTAAACAACCCCAGTTCCCTCAGCTGCTCCTCATAAGACTTGTGCTCTAGACCCTTCACCAGCTTCATTGCTTTTCTTTGGATGTGCTCCAGCACCTCAATGTTTTTCTTGTAGTGAGGGGCCCAAAACTGAACACAGCCCTGCTGCACTCAGAGCATTAGCAGAGGCTGACACTGCACCTGTGTGTAGTGATGCTGGGACCTGTAAGGGCAAGGCTGGGCTGGTCACGTGTCCATGTGCCACCAAGAATGTACATAGGCTCTACTGGCTACAGACAGCTGTGACTGGGCTCGTGCAAGCGTGGATTTGCTGCAAGCCCCAACAGCTGTTCTGAGTTAAGAGGAGTGATGACACAGAGCTGAACATCATGTGTTTGGGTGCTGTAAAATCTCCTACAGGGCCCTATGAAATGAAGGGGGCAAGGAGGAAGCAAGATCCTGCACTAGAAGAAGATTATGTAAACAAACCATTCAGCCCCAGACCAAGACTTCTGTGATCCTGCAGTTGTATGTACATCTGTCACAGGGTAAGAGAGCTGTGGGATATGTTCCATGTACCTTGGAGGTCTGAGCAGGGTCCTGAGGGTTTCTGGGGAGATGCAATACTTATTTTCTACTCACCATCCCACTTCCTTCTGTCACCAAGGTCCCTTGCCTGCATGCTGAGTCCTGGATGACTCCTGCATCCTCAGTGTGTGCAGGTCTGAGAACATCACTCTTCCCTATGCATTTTCTGTAGGTAAAAAATTGCTTTTTGTTTGGCAAACCCAGGGGGCTTCTTGGATCATACCACTGCAAATTAGTTTTGCACTCTGTCAAATATGCAATTGGTAAATTAATAAAAAAATATAGGTGTGATTTGTAAGAGGAATTTGCATGGGCTCAAACATCTCCAAGGAAAGCAAGACCAAAGCCAGTGGCTTAAAGCAAGAGATGAGTTACGATCGTTGCCTACAAAAGGAGTATACCAGATCCTTTTAGCTCTGATGGGTTGGCAAGCCTTTCCTGCATTGACACCACGATTTCAAAACAGCACACCCAATTTGCTGCAGCTGTGTACATTACAGAGTCAGCGTTTGCAGCTCAGCAAAGATGCACTGAGAAGGCTTCTGTCTAACTCCTAGGTGCTTGGCCAAGCACTTACCAGGAGTAAAATTGCAGGCTGGATGCTGACAGTAAATCAGAGTTCAACTGCACCTCTGGGGTCTCAGAAAAGCACCTGGTTGTTTTATGCTGTTAGGTTTTGCTTGGTCTTCGATGCTGCAAGGGTCAATAATTATTATCATAATTATATACTAATTATAGTAATAATAATATCAAGATCTAGGTGATAACATTAACTTATTACTGGTAGGATACTTCCTAGGCCAAAAGGAAAGGAACTGGGACCTGTACCATTTTGAGATTGAGGCTTAAAGCATAAAGGAGAATGGATGTAGCAATAAAGGCTGTCTGAGTTTCCAACTCAGGGATGCAATTCAGTTAAATTACAGTTTCAGCCCCTTGTCCTTCCTGGAGATAGTCCGCTGGGGAAACTAAAAAAAACCAGCATCTTCATCCCCATGCACAGAAGAATAGCTCCGACAGATGGTGAGTCTGCAGACAGAGAGTGAAAATGTCAGGGAGGGAGGGGAGCAAGTAAGACTGAAAATGAGATGAGCTGGGAGGGCAGTCTGCTGCTGCACTGGCTACTTACAGGACAAGCCTAGATATTGCAGCAGATTTATTCCCTGCTAGTGAAGGCATGCAGCTCCCACCTTCCCAGGAACCTGGGCTTTCTTTTGGATGAGCTGAGCTTGGGGCCTGGAGGAGCTCCCCCCATCCCACACTCCTGTGCAGACAGAAGCTGGTGGTCTGCACAGTGGGAGTCTCATACAGGAGATGGTCAGATCCTGCTGCAGGGATCTGCAGCAGTCTGGGCCTATTACGTTATTTTCCCCCTACTTTCCACAGCAAAGAAAGAAAATGAGCAAATCCCACATGGTTTTGTCTCAGCTGGTAATGTTTCTCACTCAATAGCATTTCCAAGAGAGAGACTGAGCAAGGACCTCTGTCAGCAAATCAGAAAATTAATATCTTCCCCTCTGTATATCTTAAATTTTCATCTTAGCGTTTTGCTGTTAGCATTTTTCCATGTTGACAGCTATATGGCTGGAACACTTCTAGCAGATACCTGAGCACTTTGGAAAAACCCTCCTGGCCACATAGCTCTTAAAATATGTCTAACTAGTGGAGTGGTTTGTTAAAGCGGATGGAGAATTTCTTTAAAGAGCAGAGAAGGAAATAATGATAATAGGGGAAAAAATCTTGGAATGTGCCAAGGTCAGGCCATAATGACCTGATCAAATCCAACCCTGGATAAGACATGGAAACTTCACGTATTATTAAAATAATACAGTTTAAATACCTGGGGCAAATCACACTTATTACACACACCTTTCCTATAGTTCCCCCCAAGAATGGAAAAAATGTGTGAACCCAAGTTACCTGACACTTAATTTCGAAGCATGCTGAAATCCAGGGGAATCTCTAGCTGCCTTAGATGGCCTGATATATTACTCTTGATAAAGGAGTAATTACAATACACAGGTGGCTACTCATCCATGCATAAGGTAGGCTATGCCCAGAGCTCAGGGGCTTTCAGAGCAGAGATTGTTCAAATGCTCCTGGAGCCACTAGGAGTGCATATTCTATGGAAAGTCAATTAAATTTGTTTCCTACATCTTTTGGTCACCCAGGAGCAGCCTTAAACTGTAGTAATGTGGAACTTTGCAGTCTATGTCATATCCTCCAAGCAAGGTAGCTTCAGCCTGTCAGCCTTGTGGTCACATGCATGTAGCAGAGTCCTTGCACCTCCAGCACAGAGTGGGCTTATGTGTACTCCCCTGTCTCAATATGACTTGATCCTATCATGTATAAAATGCAGCCTGGCAGTGGAAAGTCGCCTGAGGTAGATTTCAGATGTGTTGCCCATGAAGCAAATACCTGCCTATCACTACAACATGTAGTCCCATGTAATATGTAGTGATCTAGATGTGGCTGTGCATCAGGCCACCACTAGCAATGTGTACCACCAAATGTGTCTGTGGCTTTCCAGAGCCTCACTGAGAAGCTGAGCTTCTCCCTTTGGTTAGGAGAAGCAGCGCTGGACCTTTGGCAGCAGCCTGAGGAGCCAAATGACCTATGGTTACCCAGTAAACATTTCTGCACATCACAGCCTATTTGCACACACATTGAGCGTGACTGTTTCCATGAGATGCCATCTGGAATAAGAACAGGCAACCTCAAGCATGTATTTGAGCATTCAGAGAGGTTTAGAAAGCAGACAGGAATGTGGAAGTTAATGTTCAGATATTTCCCAGGCTCATATATCTAGAAGCCAAATGCTTCAGCTAAACAGATTGTGCCCTATTAGATCAAAATAGGGCATTGTCAAAAGCTTAGCCCACAATATGTCACCTGGATCATCATTACACAACAGTGTGTCCATTGGCTGTGGATATTCTCCCCACTTTCTTGATAAATACATTAATGCCTTGCTACCTTCCTTGCCCACCCCAGTCACATTTCCAGGGAAGAGGGATTCATTTTATAGGAGGACAAACAGTGCATTGAGATGCTGGGTTTTTTGCATTTGGAGCTGTTTCTTGCGCTGGGGTGCTTCTGTGCTCACATAGCACCAAACGCAGTGGGGTCCTCATATTTGAGATAACCCAAATAAATAGCTATGATAATCTACCAGCTCTTTGAAAACAGATATGTGAGCTAAAGTTAAAATCTATTAACCTGATTCTCAGTTAGACTAAGGCTATTTTAAGCTGCTATGGCAATCGAAAGGGCTTCATAACTACAGCAAATTATATTTATAGTCGTTTTAGGGAAATGTTCTTAGACCTTTCTTCCTCCAGTTAATTGATGGACATTTAACCAAAGATATTAAACACCTTTGCAAAGACTAAAATGGTTCTCCTTCCTTGTATATTCACAGCTGCAAACTAAGCTGACATCTAGTTTTCTCAATTTGTGGACCCTTAGATGTTTTCCAGTGCAAGTGCATTTAAGCTTCCTGGCAATGGACTAGCTCTTTTTTGCAGACCTTTCAGAGCTGCCTGGTCTTTACAGGCAGCAAAACACTGCTCTGGTGCAAAAGGGGAAGAGGCAGTCTTACTCAGAGAGAAGAGCTAAAGAACATAAGCTTTTCAAGGACACTTTGCATAGCAGAGGAACTTGGTTTTGGTGTATTTATCTGAATTTATAATGCGTTTGTCGTCATGGTATCTAAGCATTACATAATAGGTTTAAAACAAGAGCAGCGGCCTAGGGCTGTCATTTAAATCTACTTAGGTTTTGAAGGCTGAAGTAGAATAGGGGAGACGGAGCAGTGCACAGAGATTTTGAAATGGCATTAAAAAATCAAGGAGACACTTTCAAGTCATTCACAGCCTGATGCTGCCCCTCTTTTGCTGAAGCCAGGTTTGCTTGCTGCATGCAGTACCAAGTGGTCCCCTCTCAAATCTGTAACTCAATAGAGTAGTTCTGGCCCTCACTGAGCAGTGCCAGGAAGAAATAAACATAAATTGGGATGTATTCTCATGGAAACACAGGTGGGAACTGCTTCCTTATCCCCCATTCCCACCCCACATACCCCATGGCAGTTCAGGATTTGTCAGCACAAGCAAACCAATCTAGGCCTCTTTTTACTAAGTTAAAAGAGTGTGAAAAGCAAAATTAAAGCCTATTCCATGATGGTTTATGGTGCTGCTGTTCCAGGTGAAGAGATATTTGCATGTATCTATGGTAAGAGGCTGGCTCCCAACCAGGGATCTATAGCACCCCAGCCAGAGCAGGTACGGTGGCACAGTGCATCAGCCATGCTTGAAGAAAGGAGTTTTCTGAGTGAATTTAGCCTAGGACCATGAGCTGAAAGTCCCAGATGTCAATGCTCTGCTTTTCTGGGACTGCCTCTTCGAGGCCTGCAAAAATGGCTTGTGCTTCTGTGCAAAGAGGTGTGGCATGGGTCTCTTAGTCTTAGAATTGCTCACCACTGCCTCTGGGTGTCCTGTGTTTGGAGGGAGAGGAGCAGACACTACCATGGTGAGGCACTTTGCCTTTAGGTCCTTTCACCCATCTTCCTCCCATCCCTCAGCTTGCCTCTTGCCCACTTCCTAGCTCTCCAGTTCTGCTCCTCTTTCACGGCTGGGGCATGGGGCACCATGTAGTGGGACTTGCTTTCCCCACAGCACTTGGCCAGCTAAATGCATCTGCATCACTCATTTCTTTTGCACTGGTCTCAAGAATCTGCTATTGAGTAAAGCAATCCCAAGACGCTGCCGGAAATGTTAGCCTTTTCTTCCCCTATTCAGTTAAAAAACATCCTTTCAACATTCGTATCCCCCGAAGGCTCCATGCACTAAATGCAGTCACCTCACGCTCTTCTTCTCAGTAATTGGAGCAGAACAAGTTCTCTTTCCTCGTGAAGTATCATCTCCAGCCGCTGGCCAAGTTTTATTGTCCTTTTCTGGATTTTCTCCAGCTTTTCAGCAGCCTTCAAAGAAGCACAGATCTGAGTCTGGCACACAAGCTGCTCAGGGCCAGGCTCCTCAGCACAGCTGGTGCTCTTCTACTGCTTCCTGGCACAGCCAAAGGTGGAAATGTCCCTCTTGACCACAGCATTCCAGTAAAGCTCCCTCACCCTTCCCAGTTCTGTGTCACTCACTAGCAGAGGGACCTGGAAATTAGGCCAAACTTTTTTTTCTTTTCCCTCTTCTGAAAACGCTTGTGGATCAAAACTGCGCAGAAAAAGACTGGAACTAGAGGAAACAGAACATTTCTATGCGATAGAGATTTTAAGGAAGAAGCAGCTACCCTTCCCCTTATTCTGCCTTTCTCTTTTCATGTAAATAAAGTTGTATGTGATCATTTGATTAATTTGAGTTTGATATGACTACAGAAATACATTATATTCTTAATTGGGACTAATGTATTCCATAATCCACACTCCATTACATTGTTTAGGTGGTAAAACCATGATTTGACTTTTGCACAGACATGCCTTCAAGGCAGTTGAAGGAATTTGGGTGGGAAGGGAAATTTGTTTCCCAGAAGCAATGTTGAAATGTTGCCTTTCCTTTCCACTTCATAATTAAATTAAGTATTGAAGCATTAGCATTTCCTGCATGGTGGAAATTGTCCGTCCAGCCCTAATTAAAATGTACTTCTTCAAATGGGACATACTTACTGTGTAAGTTAACTAAATGAGCCATTGTTTTTATTAGGTACTCTATTGCACATTTATTATACATGCTTGTATCTAATTATATGTAGTTCCTGGCAGTCTCATGTTCATCTGAAATTATCATCAGCATTGATAACACCACTAAATAGCAGTGAGTTTTACCTGTCACGTACCAGATTGTAATAATTTTAGCACAGTCTTTGTGCTTTCTCCTAAACCCTCTCCCACACCAAAGCCCGAGAGGCTATATTGCCCAGAGCTTAGCCAGCAGGCACCCAGCCCTTTTGAATTCTGGAGTGCAGGTTATTTGTGCCTGCTGGGTGGTGTCTGGGAATAGCAGGGGCATTGTTACACAACCCTTCTGCTGAGCAGTGGCCATGTGGCTTACGGAAGCTTGAGGAAGAAAATATGATAGAGTTGAAAAATCTGCCTGAATAGCAAAAAAAAGTCATGTACTTTGGTTGCCAAGTATGGGTGCTTCTCCGAGCTGATGCAGCCAAGTGCAAAGCCTCCAAGAGCTGGCTGTGGCTTTTGCAATGGTAAAAAAATGATTTGGTGGTATTAATAAAAACTTTTGTTGAGAGCAGAGGTTTCCTAATTGTTAATGAACTTTTCTGGAGGAATCTCTTCTGTTCAAAGCTTGCTCTGCCCTCTGCCTCCTGTTCAGCCTCCTTGGCTTTCCTAGCAGAATGACCCCTGGGATGTTGCAGTGAGGGCTCTGGCAGGAGTGTCCCCATGAGCTTACTGCAGGGAGGGCTCCAGCTTTGACCTGCATCGTCACCATGTTTGATGTCACATAGAGAAATGTTTTTCTTTCGCTTCATGCCCCAAGGGAAATGCATTTTCTTTCACTTCAATCTCCAAGGGAAATAGTTGCATTTAATATGGTGAGCCTCAGGAAGTGGAGCAGTCTTGGGAAATAGCCTCATACTGGGCTTAAATTTCAGCCCTTACTTGCGAACCTCTTCAAAGTCAGCACTGCATTTCAGCCCTCTGCCCTGCTCACCATCCTGTGGTCCAGCATTGCTGATGGCAGGGCCCTTCTGCAGTACACTGTCATGTCTAGGCATGTGCTGCAGGGCCTGAGCAAATCCAAGGCATCCTCAGGACAGAGCTTGCCCCATGCTTTCCACATCTCTACCACTCCCATAGCATGGTGCCCAGGAGCCTTATGCTGCTGGGGTAGGCAGTTCCATGGTCCTTTACTCTAAAGGAGAAAAACTTTGTCCATTCAAGTGAGATATCACCTCAGCCTGGATTTTTCACCTTCCTTAGGCAGGAGGAAGGGATGTGGAGCACCCCCAAAAAGCTGAAGCCCTGAGTTTGCAGAGGAAAATGCCCCTCCATAACCCAGCAGCATGAGGCATGCCATACCTTCTCCATCCCTCAGTCCTTCCTGCCCTTGTCTTCCATCTAACTTATCCCTGGACCCACAGCATCCTGGCTGGCACCACAGCAAGGGGCAGGACTGTGCTCACTGCTTTCGGCTGTGCTGCCTGGCAGAGGTGATTTAACTCAGAGATTGTTTGGTTGTGCTCCTCCTAGGCAGTGCTTGGGATCTCAATCAAAAGTGTAGAACTAACACTGGAGCAGGGGCAGAATTAACCAGCAGCGTTTCAAAATTATGGGGTTTTTTTCCATTTCATTATCCACATCACAGTTTTGCTCTGAACCTCCACATCTGTTCTGCTGTGAATATTAATCAGTTTTAATATGAAGCATCAGTCATAGCAAAGTTCTGCTACAGAAAATATCTCTGCATACAGCAACAATTCTTCAGTTTTAATAAAGTCTTGCACAGGAAAGCTATTCCCCTTCTGCCCAGCCAAGAAAGGGGAGGTGGAGATGAACTTTAGATTGCAAGCCCAAATAAACTGGATTTTTTACATTCACTCCTGGATCAGGCAGGTACATGGATGTAGCTAACAGGCTTTCAGCAGTCCCTGCTGATTTAGAAAGCCTGGATAAAAGTCCCTGGATCCCAGCACAGATGTTACTTCTACCCCCGAATATGCCTTTGTCAAATATTATTATAATTGTGCCAAAGATGCATAGTTGCAGGGTAAAATCCACTTCGTGCTTGGTACTATCTAGACATGGCAGAGAGATAGGCCTTGCCTCAAAGGGACTGGGGTCATTTTAGGTACTTTTGTAGTAGAATGTTGTCCAAGTATAACATGTTCAGAAGGGCTGTAGCTCTCATGACAGAACAAAAAATTCAGAATTTTCTGGAGGGCACTCATTATACCCTGGGGGCTGAAGGACCAAGGCAAGGAATCCACAAATAGAAAGCCAATATTTTCCTCCTTCTCCTCCACTGCTACTGCTGGTAAGGACTGCTGTATCCCTATACCTATAGCAGGGCTGCTTCCAGGGTCAATGCTGGGGAGGGTGCCCTGCAAATCTTTCCACTAAGATGAAAGACACTGATGGGTCCTTATCACAATGAAATGGTGTTTGCAGCCTTCTTTACCAAGATAGCAATTGCACAGGAAAGCTCTGTGACAGGAAAGAACCCCTCTTTTGAGCAGCCAGCTAAACCTCTTGGAAATGGCACATGGACACAGGAACTTCTCTACAGACCGTCTCTTTTCAAAGGGCATCTCAGGACTGCTCTGCTTTTATGGGGAAGAATTTTTTCTCATTTCCAGTTGTAACTTCCCCTGTCCCCGTCCTTCTGCTGTGCATCCCTGAGATAGCCCCCTTCAAACAAAGACTTCTCTTCCCTAGACACAAGAAACCCATGATGTGCCCTAGCCCCTTGAATGTCTTAGTGGTCTCTTGCTAGATAACTCTTATCCTGGAGAACCCAAAACTATGCATGACACTCCAGGTGCAGCCTCAAGAGTATCAAATAGAGAGGAATAATCAGTTTCCTTGACCTTTTGCCTAATGTAGCCCAATATGTAGTTGGCCTTTATCACCACAAGGGCACACTGCTGGCTTGTAGTATTGCCTGGTGTTATTACACGCATACACAGAGGAACAGGAACAGGAAAGCTAATCCAAGATAGGATGTTAAGAGCAGGTTTCCCTCTGCTTAACAAGAAGGACCCAGTACCTGTCCTGCACATTAATAAAAGTGCACCAACAAAGGTTTGTGGGACAGCAGTGAAATGGGATGGTTTGTTGGAACTCATTTGTGTGTTTTGATTGGAAACACTCGTTTTCAGTCTTCAGAGAGCAGATGGGGAGTCCAGCAGAGCAAACTTCCAGTTTCCCAGTGCAGAGTTGCATTCTCATCTAGGCTGGAAGGCATGTCCTATGAGGAGCAGCTAAGGACTCTATGTTTCTCTACTTTGGAGAAAAGGAGGCCGAGGGACAACCTCATTGCTCTCTACAGCTTCCTGATGAGGACACGTAGAGGAGAGGTTCGGACTGGACATTAGGAAGCATTTCTTTACTGAGAGGGTGGCCAAACACTGGAACAGGCTTCCTAGAGAGGTGGTCGATGCCCCGTGCCTGTCAGTGTTTAAGAGGCATTTGGACAATGCCCTTAATAATATGCTTTAACTTTTGGTGAGCCCTGAAGTAGTCAGGCAGTTGGATTACATGATAGCTTGTAGATCCCTTCCAACTAAAACTTCTATTCTATTCTATTCTATTCTATTCTATTCTATTCTATTCTATTCTATTCTATTCTATTCTATTCTATTCTATTCTATTCTATTCTATTCTATTCTATTCTCTCTACAGTGATAAGGCTTTGCAGACGGGAGAAGCCTGTCTGCTGCAAACACCCAGCCATATCTGCTAATTAGCACCTTATAGATCTGAAAGGAAGATAATTTTTCTTTTGTGAAGAAACTGGGTTAATATGAACTTTTATGCAGAAAAAGAGACCATTAAATAATTGACATGAGAAATCTGGCGTGAGTTTCTTCATGCAGTTTGAAGCACAGAAGAGAAGAAAAAGGGTATAGTCAGTCCTGGTTTCTCTCTGAGCTAAAAAAGTTATTGGTTCAGATAGTACCATGGCCTAAATTAAAAAGATGACTCACCCCTCTTAGTAGTTTTAAAGTATCATTGGGGCTATTTTTTTTTTTTTTTTAGAAACCAGATTATCAGTTGTGCGTAGTAGGGAGTTGGGTGAGCTGTAAGATGAATGTTGCTAAGAAATTTGTGCACTAGGTGGAATGAACTCACTGCAGAGAGAAGAAATAAAATAGCCATCCATGAATAGTGCACAGCAAACAGCATCACATGCTTTCAGGCATTCTCACACCTTCAATGGATGAATTTGTAAAGCTCAGTCAGATGTAAAGATTTAATGCTTTTTCTTGTCCTCCCCAAGCCACAGTGACAAACTGAATTATCACTCCTAGGGGCAGCAGATGAAATATCATCCTGATTATTTTTCTATCCTTGGTTTTGAAACCACCTGCAGTAGGTGGAAATTACATTTCCCACTGGCCTATAAGGAGCCTTAATGCCCCATTTGCCCTGACAGAATGTGGCTTCTCTTCCTGCCAAAAGGAGTTGAGCATAATTTCCTAACCTTCACTCTTAACCACATGGCCATGGGGTAAAACAGAGAAATAGGAAGCCTCTAGAAAAGAAAAACAAACAAAAAAAAAGATTGCTCTTTGGATAATGGTGCATCACTAAGGTTAATCATAATGCCTCTGTGCAATGGTTTGGAAGGTATCAGAACACGACAGGCTATGGCACTGAGCTGTTTATCCAGCAGTGCTTACTTAGTGCAACACCATGTAATTGTTCAAACAAGACACAGCAGCAGGCTGTTCTACAAGAAGCTACCTTTATTAAGCAGTTGCTTCCATTAGCAGCATTTTCTCTACTACCAAAAGATCAACGCTGCTGTTAAACAGCTAATTTCTCCTGGCCCTCTTTCTCAGGTCTGGTGTGGGTCAGAAAATATTTCTATCAATCTTCTCTCACCACATGTTTCACAAAGTCACATCTATTCTCCAGTGTTGTTTTATTTGAAGGGCAGTTGGTTAAAAGAAAGAAAGAGAAAGCAAAGAATTTTATAAAAAATCATGCAAGGGAACACTGTTTTGAAATTGTTTTCAAAAATAATTAATTTATTACAGAAGCAAGGAAATCTGCAGGACCAGATGAAAGCAAACAAGAAATGATACAACAGGGAAGGAATAATCCTATCATCATGTATAAAATTATGGGTTGAGACCTGGCTGTTACCACTTGGGAGGGAGAGACCTGATGGGTATGCTAGAAATAAGGCATGAAAGTGCCAGCTTAAAGCATGGTAGCTGAAAGAGCAAATCAAGCATTTGCAACATAACTATAAAGAAAGAAATACACACAAACTAGAGGATATCACTGTGCTTCTCAAAATGATCCATGGACTGCCATCGGTCTGCATTCAGGGTGCAGTTCTGGTCCCACATCTCTAAAAGGATGGAGCAGAGTAGAAGAAGGTTCAACAAAGGACAAGGAATGATCAGAGATCTGGAACAGCTTCCCTATAAGCAATGATATATCATGTAGGCTAGCACTCTTCAGTTTGGAGAACCAATGCTTTGGGAGTGCTTGTGATAGAGCTCTGCCAAATCCTGAGTGGTGTGAAGAAAGTGGGTACAAGACAGTACTTGGAAGACACAACAGAAGGTTATGACATCATAGGAGTAACTGAAACATGGTGGGACAACTCAAACGACTGGGGAATCACAATGGACAGTAATAGGCTTTTTCATAAAGACAGGCAGGGTAGAAGAGGTGGAGGAGTCGCACTCTGCATTAGGGAAAAGCTCGAATACATCGAAGTCAACTATGGTGATTGCAACTGCTCTATCGAATGCCTCTGGTTTAAAATCAGAGGGGACGTCTCCGAGCAGGACCTCACAGTGGACATCTGCTACCAACCTCCTAACCATGATGACAATGCCAATGAAGCGATACTTGGGGCACTAAAGCAAGCTTCTGGCCAACAGAACCTGGTCCTTATGGGTGACTTCAACTACCAGTGGGGAATTGGCTGATGGGCCGCACCCAAAGGGTGGTGGTAAATAGCTCTTTTTCAAACTGGCAACTTGTCACTAGTGGGGTCCCCCAGGGATCGATACTGGGCCCAGTGTTATTCAACATCTTCATAAGTGCTCTGGATAACGGCATCAAGTGTAGCCTGATGAAGTCTGCAGATGACACCAAGTTGAGTGGTGAAGTAGACACTCCAGAAGGGAGAGCTGCTCTGCAGGGAGATCTGGATAGGCTGGAAGAGTGGGCCAGCAAGAACCTTATGAAGTTCAACAAGGAAAAGTATAAGATCATGCACTTGGGAAAACATAATCTGGGAATGCAGCACAGACTGGGATCCACCTGGCTGGAGAGCAGCTCTGTGGAAAGGGACCTGGGGGTCCTGGTGGAGAGGAAGCTCAACATGAGCGAACAGTGTGCTGCTGCGGCCCAGAAGGCCAACATGATGCTGGGTTGCATCAAAAAGGGCATCTGCTGGTGATCAGCAGAGATAAAGAAGTCATTATCCCACTCTACTCAGCGCTTGTCAGGCCACACCTGGAGCACTGTGTACAGTTCTGGTCCCCTCTATACAAAAAGGATGTGGACAGGCTGGAAGGGGTCCAGAGAAAGGCCACCAAGATGATCAGAGGACTGGGAAGTCTGCCATACGAGGATAGGCTGGGAGAACTGGGTTTGTTCAGCCTTGAGAAAAGGAGGCTTAGAGGGAATCTCATCACCATGTACCAGTACTTAAGGGGTAGTTACAAAGAAGATGGAGACTCCCTTTTTACACAGAGTCACATGGAGAGGACAAGGGGGAATGGACACAAGCTGCTCTTGGGGAGATTCTGACTGGACACGAGAGGAAAATTTTTCACACTGAGGACAGTCAACCATTGGAATAATCTCCCCAGGGAAGTGGTTGACTCTGCCACATTGGATACTTTCAAGAGTCATCTGGACAGAGTGCTGGGCCATCTTGTCTAGACTGTGCTCTTGCTAGAAAGGTTGGACTAGATGATCTCTGAGGTCCCTTCCAACCTCCGATTCTGTGATTCTGTGAACTGTTAGGGCTATGAAAAAATATTAATCCCAACTTTAGGGAACTCCTTCTGTTGAAAGCAGTTGTCCAGAAGAATATACGCAGGGAAGGTATCACGTATGCTTGTCCTCTTATTTCTTTGAAATAGATGAGAAAGTTCTGTGATGCACATGGAAAACTTGGCTGCCAGGTCATGGCATTGCTGTGTTTTTTATTGCAGTGATATCTGAAGGCCATAGTCTCTCTGAATAGAAACCACAGGGTCAGTAAGAAGAAAAATAATTTTATGTCTCATGTTATTATCAATATCAGGAATTTTTCATGCCTGTAGTGAAACTGGTGTCCACTGAAATAAGACCCTAAAATAACCCTAGATGTGGGGAAAGCAGATTTGGGCTGCTGAAGGAGCTCATTAGTAAGGTCCCCATAGAACCTGCTTTTGAAGGTATTTGGGTTCATGAATGCTGGTCACTTTTTACAAGCCATCTCTTAAGAGCACAGGAGCAGGCAATTCCAAAGTGTTGGAAGTCAAGCAAGCAGGGCAGAAGGCTGACTTTGATGAGCAGGGATCTTCTAGAACTTAAGCCATAAAGGAAAGTGTATGGACATTGGAAGCAAGGGCAGGTGACAGAAAAGGACTACAGACATGCTGTTCACCACTGTTGAGAGAAAATTCATGCAGCCAAAGCTCAATTAGAGCTCAAGCTGGACAGTACTAAGGACAACAAAAAGTGATTTTTAAAATATGTTAACAGCCAAAGAAGGATCAGAGATAAAATTGTTCCGTTACTTGATGAGGTCAGTCTCATCAGAAACAGGGACATAGACAGCTGCCTTCTCCTCTGTCGTTAATGCTGATGATGGGCCCTCGGGCCCCCGGACCCCTGTGATGGAAGACCATAGCTGGGGGGATGATAAACTCCCAGCTGACCCTAAACTTGTTTGGGACTTGCTGCTGCAGCTGGATGCACATAAGTCTATGCAGACCAATGGGATTCATCCCAGGGTACTGGAAGAACGGGCCAATGTTATCACAGGACCTCTCTCTCTTATTTTTCAATGGTCTTGCGAATCTGGAGAGGTCACAGTCAACTGGAAGCTGACAAATGTTATCCCAATTTTCAAGAAGAATAAGAAGAATTACCCTGGTAATTACAGGCCTGTCAGTCTTCAGTGCCTGGTAAAACTATGGAGAAGGTTATTTTGGGAGTGATTGAAAAACACTTAAGACACAATGAAGTCATTGGTCATAGCCAACATGGGTTCATGAGGGGAAAGCTCTGTTTAACTAACTTAATTTCCTTTTATCATAAGGTCACCCATGTAGTTGACCAAGGGAAGCCAGCAGATATGGGGTTTTCAGATTTTAGCAAAGCTTTTGATATTGTCTCACCACTGCCACCGATGGGAGCAGGCACCGTAAGAAGAGGAGAGACTGACAGTGAGGTGCCACCCGAGACAGGCTCCAACTCATGCCATTTGGGAATTGATGCACAAAGTGTGCTCCCCAGCTTGCCTTCTGCACAGGCTTCCCTGTGAATCTAAGAAGGCCAAAGTGGAAGAAGTGTCTTGTTTTTTGGCTAAGGGACATTTTGTACACCTGTGTCTTGGTAAGGTAATCACCTCATTCTCCTTGCTGAAATAATCTTCTGGTTCTCCAGGATTTTGTATTGTTCCCCATGAACAAAACCAGGATGGAGACAAGGGAGGGAACACCATCCTGTGCTCCTTGCGACAGAAGTAGGAATGGGCTTTCCCCTTGCACCGTTAGCCTGAGAGCAGCTATTTCAGGGTATGGCTGTGTCTTCACTGGGAAGGAGAGGTTATAGCCTCCCAGCACTGCTGGTGAGAAGGGAATCTGAGGGTTTCCAGTCTAATCCCCTGCTGTCACCAGCACCAGGTTAAGACAAATTCTGAAAACCTCCAGGGATGGAGATCCCTGACTCTGATGGGCTGTCCTAAGGCTGAATTAAGAATCCCAGGGCAAAGAAGGACTATCCGATTCCTACCTATAACCCAAGGCTGAACTTAGATAAATGCACTGAGAGAGGACAAATGCCTACCTGTTCTGTCCAGCAGGACTCAGTGTTAATATATTTTGGATATTAGCTGCCATAGCCTAAAAAAACCCCACACCTTGTCTGCTATAAGCTAGGGTTGATGTTGCAGTACCAGCAAGTTTTAGTTTCCGCCAACTTCAAACTAAATTCCAGGTGTCTTTCTACCCTAAGAGCAAAGTAATACTTAGATGCTGGATTGGATGACATGAGGTTTGAGGTTGTGATTTCAGACTGATTTTAAGAGAGTGTGGCTGCAGCTGAACTTGGGGGGCATTGTGTCAGCTTGGTACAGCCAGCCCCACTTGAACATAATCGCTCTGCCAGGAACCCTAACCCTAACCCCTAACTAACCCTAACCCCTAACCCTAAACCTAGTCCCTAACCCTAACCCTCCTCCCCAGAAACTGAGACTACTCCTTCTTGCTTGTGCTTCATATTGCCCTGAGAGCAGGTAGAAGACAGCAGTTCTCACAGACATCCTGGTCCCCTTTGCCTGGGAAAACAAGGCAGCGTCCCATTGGGTGTGAACCTCTGGCTTTTACCCAACCATGGACTACCACCTAGATCACTTATGTTGGAAAGTCACATTGGTGTTTGGGGTTCTGGGGGTGGTTGGGGAGTGGAAGCTTTCAGCATCCTGACTCCTGTACCAGCATTTTTCTGAAAGTAAGGTGCTCCTCCTAGGCACAGCCGGCTGTGCCTGTCTCAGCATTCCACATGGACAGGGGGTTCGCTGGTCTGTGCAGAATGTTTTTTTATTAGTGTGGTGACAAGAGCTGGGCCAATGAGACAGGAAAGCTCCTGACTTATTTGAGAGAACCTGTCAAACAAGCTTTTCTCTATCTGAGTGTGAAGCCAGTGTGGAAGCTTAGCCCGTGTGTTCAAAGCAGGGCTATCTGCACTTCAAACTGTTCGTGGTGTGAGGAACAGTCTGAGCTCCACAGCTCCAGAATACATCTCTAGCTTGCTTAATAAGATGTGACAGATAACGTCCCATCCCTAGGTGTTGCTTAGTATGTACCACTCATCCCAGCCTCCTGGGAAAATGCAACATGTTGATGGCCATGTGGCATCTGCCAGCCTTGCCGCGTTTTCCAGTGCATGTGTGGAGGTGGAGCCAAACAACTCCGCACATCCCTGTCCAAATTCTAAAATGCTCTGTGACTCCCCAGTGTTGGTGGGAGGCATCTGGCTGCCTCAGGAGCAGGAACATTCTTGGCCTAGGCTCGATTATATGGAGTTATCTGACAATCATTACAACTTGCAGGTTGTTTTGTAGGATAGAGGCCAGTGGGCATTAAAACATTCTGACAGATGCTAAAACAGTGCTGGGGAAGTGTGGCCAGCTAGGACTGGCTAACCCTTCCTACCAAACAAAGATAAAAGTTGCTGAGGTAGCTGGGAACTGGCAGTGTTGTTTTTATATCTGACCTCCCAGCCAAGAAGGGGAAGCTGGGGAAAAACATATTTCCATTCATTCAGGCAGCATTGACTATATTGAAGGAATTGTAGTCTATCTGTGGCTTTTGTCAGCTAGGGAAGAGGTTAAATTCATGCAACAAATTATTCAGAAGAAATTATTTGCCAGACTCTCATTATGAGCTCTACAGAAGAGAGGAGTTGAAACATCAGATACAATTAACTTCATGTTATAAACCCTTTTGTACTCTAAGGGCCTGGTTGCTGATGATTTTAATAGGAACCTATGTCTATTCAGCCTGTTTATATCTGCAGGTCATGCAAAATCCATGAAAATTCTGAGATATTGTCCAGGATATGTCTGAGGAACAAAGCAACACCCCAGGCCCAAGCAAGCAGAAATCAAGTGAGAGTTTTGAGTATGACTAAGCATTCCTCAAAGTAGTGAAATATCAAGGCCATAAGTATTAGCACTGAAAAGGATTTTCAAAATGTTTTGCAGCTAGCAGGATTTTGCTGAGGACAAAGCTAGACCAACACCAGTCTTCCTTCCTAATCAGATCCTTAATTACAAGGTCTTTGCTCAATGCAAGTTAATAAATCTCTTCAGGACAAGACACTGTGAGAACATGTTCTGCTCAGCACAACATGGGGTCTGTGGCCAGAGCAGCAGCCCACCATCTGTAGGGTGAAGAAAGTGCGATTGGTTCGTAAGCATGGGAGAGCAACAAATCAGATTCAGCTGACGTGAAAATGTCCTACAGAGTCTATGCTGTTTCACCAGATTGCTCACAGCAGCTCAGAAAATATTGATCTTGACCTTTTTCATGCACTGCGTTGGACTTCTTATACAAATTTATGTTCTTGTCAATTTCTGTTTTTTAGCCCTGTTCCATCTAAACTTCATTGGCCAATGTGAAATGTAATTTTAACCTCAGTTAAAAACAAAAATAGTAATGGAAATTGTTTCTTTTTCGTAGCTGCCAGGGAAATGAAAAATCAATTAGTTGCACAGTTCTGATAGAAGCAATGGGAGAATAAAGGGAGGATGAGGCCTGCAGCTGACTAGAAAGCATTTCTTGAAGCATTTTGGAAGGTAAAGTTCATCATAAGTGCCCAGAGGCAAATACTGTGTATTCCTAAGGAAAATGTATGTTGGGCATTTCCAGTATTTATAGCTATCACTTATTCAAAAAGAAGTTTTTAGAGCTTTTAAGATAAATACTGATCTTAGAATAATTCCTTTCAAGTAACCAAACCCAAAACAAAGTTTGCATTAGCAAATAGCAAAAGAGAGACTCAAATCACTGTAATTATTCCCTGAAATCTCACACAAAGGAAACTTAATAACATCTGTCACTTCCTCAGCTAGAAAACAAAAAAGCATTAAAGGGAAAAACCAAGACGGAACCTGCTGAGATAGGGGCCTTAAGCATAATTCATCTGGACTTATTTTCTTTTCTAAAACAACAACTGTGATGGTGACACTTAGAATAACCTACAGTGATGATTCAGTTGCACAGCCCGTAAACAGCAGGGATCAGATTTACTTCACATCTCTACACAATCCAATGTGGGACAAACACTCTGTAAAATACCACTTATAACTACTGTTAATAAGCAGCTGTAATTTTGTGCTTTTAGTGCAGGGCTTGTTCAAGAAACAGCTGAGACCCTGGCTTGATGTAACTGCACCCAACAGCCTCAGAAAAAGGAAGGTTCCAAAAGGTATTGCTTTGTTTTCTAAAGTATCAGAAGTACCCAACATAGACAACTCAGGTGGAAATAAGTAGAAGAGCAAGCTAAAATAGTAGTTTTGGAGCAGGTTCAAAGTGAATGGAAAGGAAAAAAGGAAAAGCTTTGTCATTGCTGGAGAAGTTGAGAGTAGCAAATGACAAGAATTAGTTTTTTTTTCCCTTAATCTCACTGAGATGCCCTTTTCCCTGTGGAAAGTCACTGTGATGCTTTTAAACAGGGGTAGGAGGGCAAGGGCACGGAAATTGTGTGACTTTCAGTGAGGTGCTCTGTTATAGCAGCTATTTCCTGGGCAAATGTGCAAACCAGGGGAACAGACACAACCATTCTTAGAGAAGCACCTGGTGTCAGGCATACATTAAAATCTACAGGACATTAGCTTTAACATCTGAAGAAGTCTTAACTATCACTGCTAATTCAATCTGGAGATGTGTTTAATTAAGCTAAGCAGATTAGCAGAGAGATCTGCAGAAGAAAGCTGTTGCTTGGCCTTAACAAGTGAGAGGTGCATTAAGGACTTCTATGCAGGTGAGACAGTGGCCGATGAGTTAGTGGGTGCCCCAAGAACCTCACTGGTGCCCTCACAGGATTTGAGGTCCAGCATTTGGCTCCTCAGCATTTGGAATTCTCTGGATGAACCCAGGTGCCCATACCCACACCTGATGTATAAACCTGCCCATCAGGTTTTTACACTGGTACAATTAAAATGAAAATTTTAGATTATAGTTTAAACAGGCATGCTTTCCAGCCATTTCCAACCTGTCATAGGGTAAATAACCACAGGAGATGGGATCTGTAGGGACTTTGGCCTGGAATAAACTCCGGCTCAATAAAATACATAACAGGAAACAACATTAAAGGAAAATGATTGCCACTGCAAAAAATCAAATACTCAGGATTTAGCAGGTAACAGATTTAATGTTGCCTGTGTGAACTTTATTCTACCCCTCCCCCCATAACGGTTGTTGATTGCAATGTCATGAACGGCTTTTTTCTACAGTGCTAATGTCTCTTTTATAGAGGAAATTTTATTTTTTTTTATTTCATAATATTAAACTATAATTCATTGTTAATTTGAATTCCTTCCAAGCAGCTGAGAACTTGAAAATGGCTGTGTAACATTATTTGTGACACTCAAACTGCAAAGGTCTGTGTGCTGTTTAACATTCTTTGGATGTGGCAGAAAACAGTAAGCAGTATTTGCCATGTACTGTACACAGTACCTGGCATTATTAAGAGAGAGGACTAATTCTAGAGTACAGTCTGTTGAGATTAGTGTCTTCAAGAAGGGGATCTGCAAAGGACCAAAACATGGCACTGTATGATGATATTTCATGCACCCTTCATGCAGGGCCCACCACAGATGGGTGTCCACGAGAGAGGCTGCCTGGCAGCTTGGTTGCAGCTGGCAGAGGGGCAGTGCAGTGCGAGCAGCTGCTTCCATCTCCTGCACCAAGCCCCAGGAGCACATGGGCTCCAAAGTGACCAGCACTGGAGTCCAGCAAAGAAGGGGATGACAAGGTCAATATGTTGAAGCACTCAGGAAAATGGGAAATTCATCTCAACGGAGTGCCACTGGGTGTTTCTTACAGGGTGCTTAGCTCCTGTCTCCAGTCCTGTGCTCACATCTAGTGCAAACATGCTGGGTGGATTCCCAGTTGGCTTTCCTTGGTACACCACTATTCATGTTGGTGAAGTTGGTTGGGTTTTACACCACCCATGGACCCAGTCTCACCCGAGGGCAGGGGGAATGGACCCAGCTGCATTTTTCTTGGTCCAGGCAGTATTACACAGCTGTTGCCCGCGCACTGAGTAGTTGCTGTTCATCACAGGATTTTCTGGTTGGAAGCTAGGTGGTTTGCACATTCATGTTGGATACGTTGCTTTATCTAGTATGTGTGTGTGCCTGTGTTATACATAATAAATTGCACAAATGCACAATTGTGATAATATAATAATATATTTATATTATACATGCGCTTACGTATATCATGTTAGCTACTTTGATGAGAGTTAGTGGAATCTGAGAAGCAACCGCTTTTTCAGTAAAACATCGGTAAAGAGGAAGTATAAACTATTCAAGGGTTACTAAACCTGAAGTTAATGAATGGCATTAGGGACACCCAAAGTCACAAATGGCTCTTTGGACTGGGTGAATGCACTTAGATCCAAAGCAGTGCCTCCCAGCTGGTGCCATGTGGGTTGCACTATAAATATTCACTTAAAAGGGGGTTGCCTCTAACATGAAAGAATAGGAACATGTGGTAATCCTGCTGCAAAGGCAAAGAATCCTGTCTGGATCTGTGAAGAAACCAACTGGGAAAGCAGAGGAAGGGAAGCCGATGCTGCTGTCAGTCCTTGCTGGGCACTTTCCACCAAGCGCTGTGACGTTTCAGCCTGGATTGCATTGTCAAACCGCTGCAAGAATAGGCCATGCCCAGGGAGGACAAATCCTTCAGGTCTCACTTCATACTGGAGCTGTTTGATGTTAAATTGAAAAGAAATAAATGTTTGTATTAAAAGGAAGACCATATGACCCCGCTGCCCTTTTGCCATATGAGACAGTGCCATGGAATATTTTTAGCTTTTTGAAATTTGATGTTTTATGTTTCATGTTTTTTCGTGGAGTGAAATGGAGAAAAAAAATCTTTCTTAGGCTTTCATTCCCCTGAGCCATAGCAAGCCTCTTCCCATCCCTTACATTGCAGAATACAGAATAGTGTAGGTTGGCTCTGAAAAGCTCATCCAACTCCCTGCTCTGAGCGGGTCCAATTACATGGGGTTGCTCAGGGACATGTTCAGCTGACATTTGAATACTTGCAAGGATGGACCACTCTGATTCTTGGAGAAGTAAGGAAGAGGGTCAGCAAGACCGCTACCCTGAACTTCAGAAGGGCAGACTTTAGATTGTTAAGGCATCTGGTTAACAGAGTCCCTTGGGAGGCAGACCCACAGGGCAAAGGAGTCCAGGAAGGCTGGATGTTATTAAAGAAGGAAGTCTCAAAGGCGCAGGAGCAGGCCGATCCCATGTGCCGTAAGTCGAGCAGGCGGGGGAGAAGACCGGCTTGGCTGAAGAATGAGCTTTGGCTGGAACTCAAGAGAAAAAGGAGAGCTTACCGCCTTTGGAAGAAGGGGCCGGTGACTCAGGAGGACTGCAAGGATGTTGTGAGGTTATGCAGGGAAAAGATTAGGAAGGCAAAGGCCCAGCTGGAACTTAAACTGGCCGCCACCGTTAAAGATAACAAAAAATGTTTTTATAAATACATCAGTGACAAAAGGAGGGCCAGGGAGAATCTCCCTCCTTTGTTGGATGCGGAAGGTAACCTTGCCAGGAAAGATGAGGAGAAGGCTGAGGTACTTAATGCTTTCTTTGCCTCAGCCTTTAATAGTCAGACTGGTCATCCTTGGGCTTATCGGGCCCCTGTGCTGGCAAACGGAGCTAGTATGCAGAATGAAGTCCCAGCTGTTGAAGAGGTGGCAGTCACCGACCTGCTCCTTCACCTCGATGTTCACAAGTCCATGGGGCCGGATGGGATCCACCCGAGGATACTGAGGGAGCTGGCAGAGGAGCTCGCCAAGCCACTCTCCATCATTTATCAGCAGTCCTGGTCAACCAGGGAGGTCCCAGGTGACTAGAAACTAGCAAATGTGACGCCCCTCTACAAGAAGGGTCGGAAGGAGGATCTGGCCTCGGTGCCGGAAAAGGTCATGGAGCAGATCATCTTGAATGCCATTACACAGCACATGCGGGACACCCAGGGGATTGGGCTCAGACAGCGTGGGTTAATGAAAGGGAGGTCATGCCTCACTAACCTGGTCTCCTTCTGTGATAAGGTGACCCACTTAGTGGATGAGGGGGAGGCTGTGGACGTTGTCTACTTGGACTTTAGTAAGGCCTTTGACACTGTCTCCCACAGCATTCTCCTGGAGAAGCTGGCTGCTCACGGCTTGGACAAGTGCACTCTGTGCTGGGTTAAAAACTGGCTGGATGGCCGAGCCCAGAGAGTGGTGGTGAATGGAGTCAAATCCAGTTGGCGGCTGGTCATGAGTGGTGTTCCTCAGGGCTCAGTGTTGGAGCCGGTCCTGTTCAATATCTTCCTTGATGATCTGGATGAGGGGATTGAGTGCACCCTCAGTAAGTTTGCAGATGACACCAAGCTGGGTAGAAGTGTCAATCTGCTGGAGGGTAGGAAGGCCCTACAGAGGGACCTGGACAGGCTGGATCGTTGGGCCAGAGCCAACGGTATGAGATTCAACACGGCTACGTGCCAGGTCCTGCACTTGGGTCACAACAACCCCATGCAACGCTACAGGGGAGGAGTGGCTGGAGAGCTGCCTGGAGGAAAAGGACCTGGGGGTGCTGATTGACAGATGGCTGAACATGAGCCGGCAGTGTGCTCAGGAGGCCAAGAAGGCCAATGGCATCCTGGCTTGTATCAGGAATAGTGTGGCCAGCAGGAGCAGGGAGGTGATTGTGCCCCTGTACTCGGCACTGGTGAGGCCGCACCTTGAATACTGTGTTCAGTTTTGGGCCCTTCAGTACAAGAAGGACATTGAGGTGCTGGAGTATGTCCAAAGAGGGCAACAAAGTTGGTGAAGGGTCTGGAGAACAAGTCTTATGAGGAGCAGCTGAGGGAGATAGGGTTGTTTAGTCTGGAGAAGAGGAGGCTGAGGGGAGACCTTATTGCTCTCTACAACTACCTGAAAGGAGGTTGTAGCAAAGTGGGGGTCGGTCTCTTCTCCCTAGTAACAAGCGATAGGATGAGAGGAAATGGCCTGAAGCTGTGCCAGGGGAAGTTTAGGTTGGATATTAGGAAAAACTTCTTCACCGAAAGGGTTGTCAAACATTGGAACAGGCTGCCCAGGGAGGTGGTTGGGTCTCCATCCCTGGAGGTATTTAAAGGAAGGGCAGACGTGGTTCTTGAGGATATGGTTGGACTCGATGATCTTAAGGGTCTTTTCCAACCTTAACGAATCTATGATTCTATGATCCTTGTTCCAGTGTGCATTGTGAAAAATCCATTTCCCTATAAAATGGAGAGTTTCAGAAATACATATTTTCAACCATGGCATTTTCCCATCATAATACTGGATCTGTATTTTTTCCCACAATGCCAGAATATTAGAAACAAAATCAGGAAATAATAACAGGTGGCGCAAAATATTCCAAAATGAAGTAAAAAAAAATTGTCACTGTATTTTTTTGTCAGAACCACACAGTTTTCACAAGGTTTTTATGGTTTGACAGAAAGACATGTTCTTAAGGGTTCCTGCCCTTTCCAGTTAGCTCTAACTAGGACTTTGGTCAGTGTTACCATGTAATGTGGTCCTGGCATACAGCCCAGTGCCACTCTTCTAAATTGTGCTCCAGAATAAGAGCTTGTGATGATGTGTTTGATTCTGTAACCTCTGTCCTGGCTTCTCTGTTGCCATTGAAATGTCTCTAACCAAAACACACTGATCTGTGAATGCCAGGACTAGGGGATTACTCTATCCACTCTGTGGTTTTGTTTGGGGTTTTTTGTTTGGTTTTGGGTTTGGTTGGTTTTCTTTTTATCGGATACATTTATATTCAATGGTGCTGTCTACAGCTGGATATGCTTATCTGGCATCGCCCTCTTCCTTCAAACGCTGTTACTAACTTTGATTTTAGTGACTGAATGAAGTTCTACATTTTGCTTTTATTGTTTCTAGGTCTTTCAAAGCCTTTTGGTCTTGATTAAAAGATGGGTAAATTACTCAGTCTTCTTAAAGACGTAAGCCCAGATTTTAAGCATGCAGCTCCCCTCAGCACTAGCAGAGTTAAGTGGTGAAACAGTTGTGGCAGATCTGGGTCCAATTATGCAGAGAACTTTAAAAAGGTTTAGGGGAAGGCAGATACCTCATTTTGCAGATTCTCCCCATATGTAAATGTTTTTTAGTACAGGAAGAGCAAATCAGTAGATGTCAGGAACTCTGACCTTCCTTTCACCACTAATGTGAGCCTACATTTTCTTTTTAATAGCCTACCAAAGGTTTCTCTTATGCTGGGCAGAAAGTGCATTTCAGAGGTTGAGAGGGCTGAAGTACATCTCACCATTTATCTTCCCCCTATTCTGGCAAGCTTTAATATACTAAGGTGTCAGCAACTCAGTGTCAGGTTGAGACAATGCTGGAGAAACCCACTGGAAGGAATTGCCTGGGAATTGCTTTTAGAGGCAGGGTGATCTACCAGCCCCCTGCGTTCAAAACTTCTGAGCCTTGCCCCTGAAAGCTGGGATATTTAAATACTTATATGGATAGAGATTCCTTCTGCTCTGCCTCCTGGTCCTGAGCCAGAAATGAGCATTTATTTCACAGTTCCAAGCCTTTTAACTCTATTTCATTAAAGAAGAAGAAGCAGGCGCAGGAGCAGGAGGAGGAGAAGAATAGCACAAGCTGAGATTCCAGAGTATCAACTTTTTTCTGTGCGTATGTATACATGACTGTACATATACATACATATATATACACAAATACAGACATATTCATATTTATACATAAAATGTATATATATGTATATAGGTAGGTGTATTTGTATATATACATACATATGTATATATTGGACTTATCTCCAAGAACAGCTGTCCATTTTTAAATGGTCTGTTTTCACAAAGCATCTACTGTACATTTCTAGTACCTGTCTTCCTGAGCACAGATGCCTGCTTTACAGATGAAGGAGCTGGCTCAACAAGTTTTGTCCTGGAGCTGCGAATAAACCTACTTTTTGTGAGTTCCCTTCCAGGGCATTTTTATGCTGCTCAGCTCTGCCTCCCGGTGTGCTATTGGTCTGACTCAGAAGAACAAAATGATATCTCCACAGGAAATAGTCACGCTGATGGCTGCGAGACCCAACAGACCCAGAGCACTTGCGCAGAGAGAAATGCCAGAGCAAATGGGTAAGGTTTTCCCATCTTTTCTCCTTCACGCCATTGACGTTTGGTTTGCCCAAACCCTCCTGAGCCACCTGCTTATAATTCTCTGTCCATGTGGAGATAACAGCAGGTGGTCAGCCCTAACCTACGCAAAACAGAGTGCCCAGGTCTCCCTGGACCTTACCCTAGCACTGACCAGGAGGCAAAATCCACCCCATTTATTTTTAGAAGCAGAAACTGCAGAGGCTACAAAACCCAGTTGCGTGGGTGTTTATGGGTGCATGTGCAAGTGTGTGATTGTGAGGTTACAACAGGTAGGACATCTTGTGTGAATCATCCCAAACAGGTTCTCCCTTTACCTGGGGATGTGTTTGCCTGCCACTGGGACTAGCCTGCCAATGGAGCACTAGCTCAGGTGTCAGGCCAGGGCACAGCGTTCTAGCCCATTCCTGGGAGCATCCATCTACCTGAGCTCACTTCAGGCACCTGGGAATTAGACTGCTGCTCTGAAGTCTTCTCTTAGGCTCCTCTATAGTCAGCAGAGAGAGATGGATACTTCCAGATGACTAGCCAGCCTATTTGAAAACAGATGTCAGTGAGAAGCTCTGGGCCAGCTGAGGTGGTGGCGGGGGCAGGGGGTGTGTGGGGTGTGTCCCAAGCCTGATCATCAGACAACTTCTGTCAGTACTGATGCACAGCACATTTGAAAGTAAATTGGGCTCCTCCCATTTCCAGAATGCCCTCAATAATGAAGAAAAATGGAAATATCCCAGGTGGGCAGTGGTGACTGCAAGCATACTTAGTGTTTCAGTTATCCCCAGTTGCTTAGGAACAAAATGCAGAATATATTTAGACCTCAAGTTTTGGGAAAATACTGATGCTGAGAATGCCATCCATTTCCAGCTGTTCCCTCCATAATGCAGGTGGGTCTTCAAAAGCAGCACGCTGGTGCCACATGCATAAGTTCAATGATGACCCTGCTTGGGCAGAGAACACCGTCAAGAGTTTGTCTTATGTGTAACAGCAAAATCAGCTTTGCCGAAAAGGCCACCTTTGTGAGCCTGCTAACACACAACTTAGTGTAATATACCTATTGAAGTTGAACATGCTGGGGCATATCTGATAGCTTGTTTGGCACTGTACATGTTGTGCCCCCAGTTGGGATGTGTATTGTGGACTTAGGAGACTTGTGTTGTGCATGTACCTGCTGGCTGGCACTGCACTGTGTGGTGCCCAGCCACTCTGCCTGTGGCTCTTCTTCCTTCCATGTGACTAATTAGGGACACATTCTGATCCTTAATCTCCTTCCAGGTTCTTTCTGTTCTGACAGAGGTTTGGCTGGCCTCAGTTTTTGCTGTTTTGGTTTTTTTTCTCCAGTCCATCTCTCCCTTATTTTTAAAGACAAATAAGATCAGGATGTAATGGAGGGAAGCTGTGCCCAGAGGTGAAATGCTTCAATAAGAGAAAAGAGGGAGAGAAAATACTCTTCTCTTTAGCCTGGCAGTAGCCAGGAAGAGCTGTAAGTCTCCTGGGAGGTCTTATTACTGAAGTTCAAAGAGGCTCAGAGGAGACTGAAAAAATATCCAGAAAGCTCTTAGCTCCATCCACAAGCCCATTCCCATCCAGTAACTTAGCTGGTAAAATATCTTGTGAGCCTCCTTTAAAGCAGTGAACTAAAAAGTGCAGAGTATGAAGTGGGATTTTATGGCTCTGTGTGAATTTTTGAAATACGTTTACACTCTATATGAAGACTCCACACGGAATTTTAATTCAGACAGTGAATGATTTAAAAGGCAAGGTGAGGACACTTCTGGCCTGGATGGAGACTGTTAAACTCAGTTTATACTCTCCTTTTGAGACAAGAGAGAGAGTGCTGAGCAGGTTGTAATTCTGGGTCCAGGGCTCTTGCAGGGCAGAGGAGGAGGCATCCAATGAAGCAATGTGTTAGGTTGCAAGCAGCCATTCATAGCATTTACTCACAGGTGAGCTATAGAAACCTGAGCAGAGAGCCATAAACCAGAACTACCTTGTAAGAAGAACATTTATCAAGAGATGGGGCTAATAGGCCTGGCCACTATGGCTGAGTAAGCCAAGTCAGGACTTCCCTGGCACACAGGTGGTTTATTTCTGTTTCAACATAATTCCACAATAAAAGCTCTTTTTCCCCTAAGCATTAGTGACAGATGACAGGCCGTAAGTGTAATTGCATAGCTAAAATACAGCTCTTGCTGCAGCTAATGGTTTCTTTCCTCAATAAATCATATAGGCAAGAATGTGTGCACTTGGTCCTTCACAAGTATTCTGAAAATCAGAAAAGACCAGAACATTACCTGAGCAGAAAATAGAATAATGTATTCACAATTCATATTCAGGGCATTGGTTCTTTATTCTGAATGAGACACCAAATAGCAGGCAGAGCGAATACCTATCAGCCTGATCATGTGCTCAGCAGAACATGCTTCTGACTGTATTTGTAACACGTGGCAATCACTACATTGCTACAGTCAAAATATTTGGCTTTGTTTACAGATGTTGAAAACATCTCTGAAACTTATCTTCCCAAGTGACTTGGTTTCTTCTAGGCAAAGATAAACAAATGCTTCTCAAGGTGTTTTCAGATCCCTACATCTTTCAGGTTTTCTCAACTCATCACGATGCAGAAAGTTACTCTGAGGCAGGAGCAGACTCCTGGGGCAAGTTTTCAGAAAAATTCTGTCAGTATGTTGCCCCTCTCCACCAGACAGCTGGGCCCATAAATCAAGACTGCCTTAACAACAGGAGGTACAGGATGGAGACTGGAGACCATCTTCAAGACTTAAGTCACCCATGATTGTCTGCCCATCTGTGTAGGTATGTCGTAGGTGTCCCAGTGCAACATTTGGGGCACTTCAAATCCGGAAAGGGGTGAAGCAATGGTGGACAGCATGATGAGGGAGGCTTTTGTACTTTCCCTGTTATATCAGCAGTGATGATCTGTCTCAAGTGCCTGAACATGAATGCACATAACATGGGAAGCCAATGAAGTATGTAGACTTTTCTGGTTCATAACTTTCATTTGTGCCTTATTTTTCTTCCTTGAACTGTAACAGCAGAAGTACAAGGCAGCAGCTCCAGGAGCTTATTCTTGACAAACTGGAGATGCAGCTCAATACAGGTAAGTGAAGGGCTGTACTTGGGTAGGAGCTATGTGCAAGCCTGACCTTGGCTTGGCAAGCTATTGAAGTGACCTGAGCCACTGTCAATCACAAGCCAATCAGGAGGCAATTGTGCTGTCATGGAGAAGGCATGCCTCAAGCTGGGATGTATCATAGGCAGTTGTCCTCCTTGCATGTGTATGGTCAACAGGTTTTTGCTATTTGCTATTTGCTATGGGTCAGCTGTGGGCTGGCAAGCTGTGTCTGAGCTGGGGCATTCATCACAGAAGGGATGTAGGCCTGCTGGAGAAAGCCCGAGGGAAAGCGTGAGGTGGTTTCCAGGTCTGAGGCCTAGGAAACGTGCACTATGACAGAAAGCAAAAAGTGTGGATTGACTTTATTTAACATACCCTGGAATTGCCTTCTCTGTCAGCAGCTCGACTGGGCTTGCAGTCTGCCCTGGAGGTGGCACACTTGTGATAAGCATAAATATTTTAACATTTCATACTAATGATATTGATTACTATGTGCCCTAAAGATAATAGCCACTGAGCCGTCACTCAGAACATTTTAGGTGAGAACAGATGCATATTCCCCTGCAGCAATTTCCCTCTGTGAGAATAGTGATGTTAAAGTTTGCCCAGAGAACATTTTAGCAGTTCATGAAACACAGCTGCATATTCTGTGTAGCATTAAAGCAATTCATTTAGTAATTAACTAAATGTATGGTAAGACATTTTAACTAATAGTGCTTTTCTTGTGTGAGTGCTTCTCATTCATCTCAATCTAGTGTCGTCCTAGCTGATAGCACAGCAGGGGAGGATTGACTGCCATCCGGGGTGGGGACAGTCTCCGAAGCCGCTGAATGGCCCAGGCAGGCTTTTCATCTGAGTGTGTTAGGTCCTCCCCCCAAAGCAAACATCCACCTCTGCACTGGTCTTGCCAACCTCCTCCCTTTTGTCTCCAGCCTTCCAAATAGCAGTCTTGACATTTCTGCACATTTTGCCCTCCTCTTTTGGACTTCTTTGTTTCTCCTCCTGTGTCCATAGGTGCCATGTAGTTTCTCCCTTCATGCTGCTGCTTCTTTCATTGTCAAGGGCTGTTTGGGTGGTTTTGCATCCCTGTGGGTTGACCCATGTCCCACAGTGGCTCTTCCAGGTACCTTTGCTCCCTGGGACTGTTAGATGGTAAAGCCAGATCTGCTCTCTGCTGTGCAATGGCATCAGGCCTAGGGGAGCTTTGTAGAGCCAAGGCCCCTGCATACTGGACACCCTGGGACCTGTTGGTCCCCTGAGCTTCAAGGGATATATTTGTCATTCCTTGCCCTGCACTGTTCCTGTGCTCAGCTCCTTGAATCCCCAGCACTGCAACTGCAATTGCAATGGCCTAGTCATCACATGCACATGCATGGCACAGGACAGGGAAATGCATATTCAATTTCCAGATCACAGTGCTTGCTGCAGGTGATCACCAAGACCTACATCAAGAAAAGCAATAGTCAAAAATTCTTAGGCTACATAGCCATTTGTTTTCCGCCCTTATGAGTGAGCAGGTCTATACTGAAGCTTTCCCAAGGCTGGGATGGAGTCAGAGAGTCCCCATCTGGGTCCATCACTGGAATCTTTGCAGGTCTTGGTTAGTGCATGTCAGGTTTTTGTGCCGCCTGGATCCTGTCATCCAGCGCCAGGAAGGAGTTTCTGCATGCTGAGGGAGTGGTTCTGTGTGCCCCTTAATCCCTGAGCCAACATCTGGCCAGATAAGCATTGACTCCCCTGGGGCGGCTATGGCATTAATTTTGCACACTGAGGCAGGGTGACCCCAGGGACACCTCAGGGCTCCCAGATTTCTTCGGGCAGGTCCAGGAATGCAATGCAATGGGCAATTGGGAGCAGCAGGTCTGCTGCAAGGAGGCAGCTCTGGGAGAGTCTCTTGCTAGGCCAGCAGCTTGCAGACAGTCATTCAGGACACAGAGCCATAGACTGTGGGGTGAGCTATGTGGGAAGAAGGAAGGAAGATGGATAGGGAGGGCCCAGGCCATTCCTCCAGCTAGGTTTATGCTGAGCAGCCAGATCTCAGGTGACCCCTTTGCTCAGCACTTGGGAAAATCTGTAGCAGGTTCAGGGAGGTACTATATATGCAGAGTTTGCATCCTTGCCCTAGATGGCAAAAAAAAAGATTCAACATTATCTGCAGAGCAGCCACCATGACTGAAATCGTAATTTCACTTCTGTTGTTCGTAAATGGTGATATGATTTTGATTTTCCTAGCAAGTAATATGACATAGGGCATCCACTGAAAAAATGGAGTACTTTATCACACCACAATGTCCAACATTACTAAAGATATCTGAGATACTCCCTAAATTGAAAAATGGACCCCCCCAACCTCAAGACAGAACTCAGTATAATAGTATGAATATAGTTTTTAGCAGCTTCCCTGTATGTTGCTTTGAAACCAGAGAATGACAATTAGTTGGTACAAATCTTATTTTGGAATAATTTGGCCTTGTCCCAGAATAATTCGAAAACTTTTCTTTTGTTCACTTCCACCAGTACAGAGCATGTGTGATGTTTGTAAGGCAGATGGAAAACTCCTGGATCAACCCACTTTTTCTTACAAATAGTTTTCCATAGATTTGCATCTCTTTGCCTTGTTAGTACAATGTAGCCTGCAAAGTTCAGCGTTAAACAGAAAACAGAGCAAGATGAGGAGCTCACCTCATCTCCTGCACATTTAATGTAATTTCACTGCTAGACTTCTCTCACTGGTTTGTGAAATGGTGCTTTGTGTATTGGTGATGGGCTGTAATGGGATCCCACAAGAGGCTCCCATGTCACTGCTTAATGTGCTGCTGAGCAGGAATCTGGGAAAATGCTGACCATTATCTCTTTTTACGCACTTGCAGCACCAGACTGGCAGTGAACCATTGTGGATAGAAATATATTTGAAATACCTCTAGAGTCAAAGTCTGCCACCAACAAATGAACAGGTCATTCAAGGGATTATCACTGGCAGCCTTCCTCTGCTAAACAGCTTACTGAATTTCAATATTGTCAACTGGGACTGGGCAAACTGGATAATATGAATATTAATAATTTCTTTTAGCATAGTCCCCAAAGTATTATTTTTCCCTCTTGTTTAATGTAAGGAAGGTGCTGTGTAACTATTGAAACCTTCAAACTCTTTTCACCCAAGCTTGGGGGGAGGGAGGCAGGGGCAGAGGAAATGGAGAACAGATGCTTTTTTCTTCACCATATTTCTCACAACTCCTAGAACGCACAAAAACAGGACACAGGTTCTCTTAGGGGAAGGCATTTCTCTTGTTCCATGCAATTTAATAATAATTTGAATGCAGTCAAATTCTCCATCTTGGTCTTTATGTCTTGGATCCTTCCACCCATCTGGCTGAGACTGTGGTTTCAGTGTCTGGATGCTGCAAAACTCACCATCCATGCAGGAAGAAAACAATGGGAAGAGAATTAGAAGGAGAACCAAAAGCATGGGGAGTGTTAAAGGCTCGTACAGCCTTGCTGGCAGGCTCATAACAGGTGAAGAAAGAGGAATCGGTTCCCTGTTCATTATCCTCTCAACCAATACATCCATTTGTGTGTTCTTGCTTTCATCCCAAGGATAGAGCTTTAGGTCTTGCCCTTCGCTGTGAGAGCGTCAGTAGTGGAGACTGTGCAGCCCCTCCCTGCTTTTTGGGCAAAGCGGGTAGTGGAAGAAGATTAAGGCGCTGACAGGCTAGGCAGGGTAAGCAGCACTTCTGTCCTAAGGCAGGGTGAATTTGCCCCTGCAGCATTAATCTGCAATGCATGGAAAAAAAGCCTCCTTTGGTTTAGGAGACAAATACTACAGGCATTGGTGAGACCAGCAGTAAAATATCCTGAGAGTACCATTACAGGATCTAAAAGTGAGCAAAGACAAATGCACTGCTGTTTTGTGCTTCCTTTCTTAGCTGTATCAGCAATTGGGATGGAAAGCAGTGCAGGCCCAGGACCCAGGATTTAATCCCTGGTTATGATCCAAAGATCATAAGATCAAAGATCATTACAGCCTGATTATGATCAGAGTAGAGCTCACACCGGCAATCACACGATATACTATTTGGCACACTGGTACCCTACCTCTGGACAGTGAACACTTTAGCCCAAACCCTCCTGCTTAGGTGGAATATGAAGGCATCAAAGAATAATAATCTTTTTAAAAAATAAAAAATTAAAAACTGCATAAAAGCTTGAAAAAGTTCTACAGAGAAAGCAGTCAATAAAAATGAGACATTACAATGTGTGTACAGCTAGGATTGGCAGTGTTTAAGAAAACAAGAAAGGAGGTCTATGAGAACAGTGAGTAAAAAAGAGACTGTAGTGATGGAGAAGATGGAATGTCAGGCAATGGAACGTATTAACTGTACTGAAGAAAGGGTACTTTCACTCAAACTGCGTTTTTGCCTTGCCTGTCTTTGGAATGGATCAGGGCATTGTCCATGTATCAGAGCAGGAGGAAATATTTCATGTTTATTACAGACAAATACATTTTGATCAGTAGGCACCAATCATTTGTATCCACAGGTCCAAAAACAATGGCTGAGGAGACAATCCAGCTCACTGAGGTTCATTCTTAACTACTACTAGAATAATTTGAATTGGAAGGAAGGCAATTTTGCCCAGGACCTCAGGACACTGTCTAGTCCAACTCCCACCAACACAAACAAACATTCTCAGAGCTCTTCCAACTAGATCTGGTTCCTGCAGGAGAAAATCTGGAAACAGTGGAGGAATTGCCAGAGTCTGGGACAAGCTAACATTTTGCACATGTGCAGGCGGTGAGTGGAATGACCTTGCAAATGCTATCAGGTATAGCAAAAGTAATGGAGAGACAAAGAGGAGACTAGGGTAACGTGGATGAGACTAATAATTAGTGGCAGTCAAAAGGGTCTTCTGGGAAACAAGTTTGACCTAGATTTTATTTTTATGAGAGGCAACAGGTTTGCTTGGCAACTGCAGGTATTTGCATGGACCAACCGTATTTTGGCTTTGGGAGCACAGTGAAGTCCACTGCAGCACTTCTGCGAGACGGCGTGTGTGAGCCAGCTTGTGCTGCGTACCCCTTGAGTGGGTGAAGTGACAGCGTGAGGAGGAGCCTCAATGCAGGCTGAATGAGAGTGTACTCCCTGCTTACCCTGAAGCATTTACATCCCTGAACAGCTGATTCAAGTCAATTTTATAAAACTGCTGAGAGATCCACAGCTTAAATAAACCCCTGAGGCAAAATAGGGAACTTCTGGAGGTTGCCAGGGATCTTGTACTGGGTATTTGCTGCTTTCAGGCAGGGCCCTGTTCCCATCTGCATATGGCAGTGATCACCCCTAGTGCTTCCAGAGCCATATGAGGCCAGCGCTAGGTGGATGTATGCCCCACCTCTGCCTTAGAGATCATCTAGTAAGGAGTGCCTAGACTCAAGCAAAAGGTCTGATATTGATTTCAAAATAGCATCACTAGATATTAAATCCAAGATCCTCATGAGTCCACAGAGATGCCTGTACCTTTTGCTGACTCTGGCTCCAGTTGCAACACTCTTCATTCCATCAGCAAGCTCAAATGATTTTAGGAGGTGAGAGGGGTGGTCTATCTTCCTCATGATGCTTGCACTTGCTCATCCCTGCCAGGTCATGGTTTTCCCCATGTTTTTCTGGCCTTTCACCAGCACTGCAAATGTTTTGCCAGTTCTGCATGGGAGGCCTACACTTCAAGAATTTCTTGTGAACCTATTATAGGTCAACACCTGCCATTCTCACAATGTCCGGAGCAGGTTTGTGCTAGCAGCTTGGATAACTCATTTTTCTACTTCTTTGTTGTTCCTGGCTGGTCTGATTATTAAACCAGCCTTTAAAAATGCATATGTTTTTTTCAGCATAAATTTAAACAGAGCAATGCTTTAATGTCTCAGCACTGGTGATGTAGCAGAAGGTCCACTGGATTTGAAACTAGTGATATATTTAAGTAACCCTTTGAGTCTTTAAGGTTTTAAGTCTCCAGCATTAACATATTTTTGTGTTTGACATTTTCTGTGCTGCAGTGGATTTCTGGGACTCTCTCATTCATAGGTAGCAGAGATTATTCATAGGAAGGAAGATTATCAAAAGATTTTTTGATACACATTTTTTACTAATGGTCAATAGGGTTGGAACATCTGGTTACTTATAAGGCCTTTGAGACTTCTGTAATCAGTCCTGACCTCTATCTCCTGATAATGTTTGTTAGGGAAAGACTCAGTCTAAGGGTTTATTCTCTCCTACTCTGAGAGGGAACAGATATTTCTCCTTTCATTCACACACTGAAGACAATATATCAGGCAAATAAATTAAAATCCCAGCTTTTGCTTTTGGCTTCCCAAAAGCAAAAGGCCTGCAGTTAATTTCCCTTGGCAAGGAATTGCTAGTTTCTTAAGTCAAGAGTTCAGCTTCATACCCTTGCAAGGATATATATGATAACAATGTTTTCTCAATGGCTGTCCAAAAAAAGAGACCAAAAGTCCCTGTTTCGTTCTGGGGCATTACCATGCAATGTCTAAGACTTTTTTCCATGGTGGCAGTTTCTTCTGGGAATCCTTTCAAATGGCCTGAAGATAGAGACTGAACAAAGGCCTCTGCACAGATTTGCTATTGCTTGGAAACAGGATTCTTGAGGCCATGATGTGCCTTCATCAGGGAAGACCTCTATTCTTTGCTAATTGGCAAACAGACACACCATAAGCCATCTGGCCTAAAGACCATACTTTCTTGCCAGGGCTTATCCTGCACTTAAAGCCCTGAAGCTCCCAAAATGTTAGCTCCAGTTAAAGGTCTTGAACTACTCCATGGCACTTACACCATGGGACTCCATGGGTACTTACACATCTCTACCCTTTCTTCCCTTGCAAAATGGAATCACTTGCACTCCCTGAGTGGTTGCAAAGACCTGCATCAACTGCAGACCATGGACTTGATATATTGCACTTGATTTGGTTATTATTAACTTTGAGTTTTTCCCTCTGAGGCTGAAGTATCCTTTGTTGGGCAAACCAGACAGGGTTTCCCTAAGGCAGGAGGAAGGAGGTAAAGCAGTGTGGTCAATGCAATCTGCGGGGTTAATGGGGCTATGCCACTTCCCATCAGTGAAAGATTTGGCCCTCTGTGCTAACAGCAATCCATGGGTAGTGTTCTGGAGCAGGGCACCCCAAACATGCTGTTAAAGAACATATCTTTCAATTATTTACAAATGCTCAAGTAACTTTCTATGCAATATTTTTTAATTATTCACTGTAGCTAATTTAAATTGCATTGCTTTACTTGGGGTGGGGTGAAGGGGGAGGGAAAAGCTACTCTAAGTACTAATTTTATTACTGGCTATAGACATTGCAAAAAAGTATTACATTAATTGAAGTTGGTGTTCCAAGGAAATTTCTCAACATGGAAATTAAACCTCTTTCCTAGCATACTGTAACTCCTCTTCTCTGGGCCTCCAAAACCATCTTTTTTTTTTCCCTAAGTCTAGTACAAACATAAAGTTTCATCTTATAGTTTGGCTCTTTTTTTGGAAAGAGCATTGGCCTCAGCAGTGATTTCTTGTTGGGCATGCTTCCAGCTGTGCCTTCAGGAGGTGCTGCTGTTGTTAGTTCAGCTGCCTGGACAGCATTGTCCACAACTAGACATCACCTTGGCCTTTAGGCCCTCATCAGTGGGTTGGACTGTTCGTAGGTCAGGATCTGGCACATGAATGTTGAAGAGCAGAAAAGGACTTCAGGAAAATCTAGTGTCTCACATGCTTTGCTTTCTTCTCCTTAAGCATGCTATCTCAGGCTGCCAAGCAAGCAGAAAATCAAAGTATGCATTATATATGTGAAGACATGAGTTCTCATTTTTTGTGCAATTGCTTAGATCAGATCTTGACAGGATGTGGCTGTGAAGTTTTTCCACCGATTTCCCATCAGTCTCTAATTGTGTAGAGGTCCCAGCCCATGAAAACATATCACAGTGTTAGCCAGGGTCCCTCCAGGAGTACCATCTCTTGGTGTGGGTAAACCAGCATTAGATAAAAAGTGGAAAACACAGATAAGTAGGAAGCAATAAAAAGGAGGAACACATCAACAGACTGTGTTAGAAATGTTGTAGCTTTCTGGCCTTGCTGTGGCCAGACTCTTCCCCAGTCCATTTCATTGCAGCGACAGGTGCTTCATGGGAGCCCATCTCACCAGCTTCCTCTCCCAGTGCCAGATGCCAGGCTTTTAGGCAACTCTCATCCATGGCTGTGTTTGATTGTGGACATGTAAACATGCCTTGTGTACTCCTGTGCTATGACTTGGAAGTATTTCCTAACTACGTGTCCCAAGCTGCATCCAGCCGTGATGAATGGACCTGTGGTTGGCCTCAGCTGGTCGCCAGGTGCCCACCAAGCCACTCCATCACTTCCCCTTCTCAGCAGAAGAGGGGAAGAAAAATACAATGAAAAGCTTATGGGCTGAGATAAGGGCAGGTAGATCACTTACCAATTACCGTCACAGGCAAAACAGACTTGACTTGGGGAAATTAATTTATTGCCAGTTAATAACAGAGTAGGATAATGAGAAGTGAGAACAAATCTAAAAATACCTTCCCCCATCCCTCCCTTCTTCCCCAGGACCAACTTCTTTTCTAACCTCCTTCCTTGAGTGGTGCAGAGGGACAGGGAATGGGGGTTGCGTTCAGTTCATAACACTTTGTCTCTGCCACTCCTTCATCCTCACGCTTTTCTCCTGCTCCAGCATGGAGTCCCCTGCTCCAGTGTGTAACCCATGGGATACAGTCCTTCATGACCTTCTTCAGTGTGAGTTCTTTCCATGGCATGCTTCCACAGACTGTTCCAGCATGGGTCCACAGCATGGTCACAGGTCCTGCCAGAAAACCTGTTCCTGCATAGGCTCTTCTCCACAGGATCACAGCTTCCTTCAGGGCATATTCACCTGTTCCAAAATAGGGTCTGCCACGGGCTGCAGGGTGGATATCTGCTCCACCATGGACCTCTGTGAGCTGCAGGGGGACAACCTGTATCACCATGGTCCTCTCCATGGGTTGCAGGGGAATCTCTGCTCCAACGACTGGAGCACCTCCTCCCCCTCCTTCTTCACTGACTTTGGTGTTTGCAGGGATGTTCCTCTCACATTTTCTCACTCCCCTCTACCAGCTGCTGTTGTGTAGCATTTTTTATCCTTTCTTAAATACGTTAGCACAGAATCACAAAATCACAGAATGGTAGCGGTTGGAAGGGACCTCTGGAGATCATCTTGTCCAAGCCCCCTGCTTGAGCAGTGACACCTAGAGCAGGGGGCACAGGAACGCATCCAGGCGGGTTTTGAATGTCTCCAGGGAAGGAGACTCCACAACCTCCCTGGGCAGCCTGTTCCACTGCTCTGTCACCCTCACAGGAAAGAAGTCTTTTCTCATGTTTAGCTGGAACTTCTTGTGTTCCAATTTGTGCCCATTGCCCCTTGTCCTGTCATCGGACACTGAACTGGACACAGTACTCCAAATGTGGTCTCACTAGGGTGGAGTAGAGAAGGAGGATAACCTCCCTCGCCCTGCTGGTCACACTCCTTTTATGTACCCCAGGATACCTTTGGTCTTCTTGGCCACAAGGGCACAGTGCTGGCTCAGGGTCAGCCTGCTGTCCACCAGCACTCCAAGGTCCTTCTCAGCAGGGCTGTTTTCCAGCAGGTCAACCCCCAATCTGTACCAGTGCATGGGGTTGTTCCTCCCCAGGTGCAGGATCCTACACTTATCACAGAGACACTACCAACATCACAGCTCAGCTTTGGCCAGCAGCTGGAACTGGCTTTGTGTGACATGGGGGCAGCTTCTGGCATCTTTTCACAGAAGCTGCCGCACAAAAGCAGCCCCTCCTCTACCAAAACCTTGCCACATAAACCCAATACAGGCCCTATTAAGTCCCTGAGAGTGAGCGGCACTTGAGTGGTGGAGGTGGCCGAGTCCCAGAGGCAACCAGGCAGCTGTTGTTCCTGTTAGCACTTTCCCTGGGTGCTCCCAGGAGCAGGGGACAGAAAGACTTCTTGCTTGCTCTGCAGGGAGTTGGAGGTGCTGGAGTTGGTACCAGCAGGGTAGTTTTTCACTCCTCTTTTACAGCGTGATCATGCTTATTCACCATGCCCAAGAGAGAAGGGTCTGAGATTCCCCTCCAGATGCTGGGGTGTCTGAGGCAGAGAGTAGACTCACATCTATTCTGCTTATGTTTGTTCTGTATTTCAGACCCTAGCATAAACCAGTTCAGCTGCCCTGGCCCAGATCATCTCCACCAGTTCACACGACCTGCAGACATGGGAGTTGTTTTGTTTGTTTGTCTGTCTGTTTGTTATTTTTTTGAGTGTTGCATTAATTATAAATTTCCTCATACTCTGACATGTCAGGGAGGAAACAAAGAAAATCTCATCACCTCTTTTCTCTAGAAATGTAGTTTAAAGAAGAGATGACAGTATGTTTTAATCTTTTAAAAGTTCTCTCAAGCAAAATTAATATTTATTTTGTGCCCAAAAGCATCCATTTCCTGATCCATAGCTTCTAGTCTCTGTTATTCATAATGTGTCCTTTGGATGCTTGACATTCCCTAGAGACGTCCCAGACCCTGGTAACATGTCCCTTATTAGGACTGATTTCTACAGACCCTGAATTACTTCTGGGAGGACACTGGGGTCCTCCTCAGCAAGACAAGGCCATCTGGCTGTCATTGTTACTATGAGAGAAGTAGTCCCCCAGTACCAGCTCTTACCACTCCAGCCTCTTCATTTTGTGCTACTAATGGGGGCAGCTGACATGAAAGTTGACCTTTTGCTTGGTTCTTCACTACATTTGCTATCTCATGAATGAGCCTTTTGTGCATAAGTTGAGCTGACTATGGCTCAGACGAGTCATACATATAGGAAGCAAGTGAACAGAAGATCCTTGGCTGCCAGATGGCAGGACAGCCCTGGGCAGCAGCCCAAAAGATTATGATCTTTGTGTCAGTGAGTTCCCCAGCTCATAATGCGTCCTTGCCACTGTGAGGGACTGGAAGGGTTAATGTCTCAACCATTGTTGTAATGTGGGATGTAGTGAACTGCAGATGGAAAATTGATGGACATGGGGCATAGGGGGAACGTTGGAGGATGTGTAGTCCCAGGTTCTGCTGTGCCTCACCTAGTAACCTGCAGAGGTCATACAAAGTTTATTTGAGGAAGGGGCTTATGACTGCCTGAAAGACCCCTTGCAACCACCCCTCACAGGGGCACCTGCACAGAAGATCACCACACTTCTGGAACAAGAACCATATAAGCTCACAGGAGGCATAACTCTTTTAGATGCCTTTACCTGCTGGCACTGTCTCACCCATATTCCCAGCACTGACTACTAGAGATTATTTAACCACCAAAGCATATGCAACAGAAAGCTGTCCTGAGGGTCCTGGAGTCATTGCAAATATTGATATCCTGCAGGTAAATAAATAATCTGTTGGTCTGGCATGCCTCATTAAACCATATCAATGAAAGATCTGTATGGGGTGACTCAACAACAAACACTGAATTACTTGCTCTTACTTCTTTAAGTATATTGTTTCTAAAGAAAGAAAACAAAGTCCCCAAATAGGCAAAGGTCCAATTCCAATTTAGAGCCTGTCATTTTAGCGCTGGTAGCAAATGCCTTTGTTCTGTAATGAATTTCTGCCTTCCTTTGGGGTAATTGATATCTTTCAGGATGACCAGTATCGAAGTTGCCTGTTCTGTTCTTTGTTGTTTATACTCTTGTGCCAGATAGAGGCAGGGATCTGAACATGCAAACAAGACTTGGCAGCTTTATTTCATTTCCTGCCACAGTGGCCCTCGCAAGACAGTCTCTGCAAGAGGAGGTCTGCAGATGTGAGTGTCCAGTTTAACTGCAGGTGCTATTCCTATTTGATTTCTCACTGCATCCTCTATTTCACATCAGCTCTTGGGGAAGACAAGTGCTGAACACCTGTAGCGAAGCCTAGTATGACAGACCCCCTGTGAGTTCCTGCTCTTGGAGTATGCTCATGCCACCACAACAGTGATGATGGATTTGTGCTAAGACCCTGGATTGGTCAAGTGTGCTGTCACTGCACTAACCCTGCCAGAGCAAATGTCCAGGTCCCCCAACCATGCTGCTAGTTTGGAGTCAGGCAGCTCTGGAGTCTGCTGTGCATCTGAGTGCTAGCAGCTGGTTTTTGGAGATAACAGCCTTCTGCTTAGCAAATGATCCATGTGAGACAGGTGGAGTATGGTTTGTTACTGCCAGCAATGGGAAGGAGAATATATAAATAATGCGAAGAGTTGAACAGCTGCTTTGTTTACTACTTCTGTATCTCTGGCTGCTGCCATACAGAAATCAGCTATGATGTATTTGATGCCAGGTGGCAATAATACTTAGATCTCAGTGGAAATCTGTATTTCTTTACAGGATGGAGCGGTACTGTCAAATGAGGTATCTTTGAGCAGCCTTCTGGGCCTGCCAGACCCTGCTTTACACAAAATGTAATCTACATATGTAAACATATGTAATATATGTTTATTGCTCTGTATAACTGATTGACTACTTTCTGATTGCACAGACTTCAAATCAGGTGCCTGGCAGTAACGATCTATTTCAAGAGGCATGTAAATTATCTTCTGTCCTGCCTGGAATTCAGCTGTGCAGCTGGCCACAGAAAAACCTCAATCTATTTCCAGCTTTCACTTTGGCAGGTTATTGATGTGTAGCTTGTAACACTGTACCTCAGCAATGCTAGAGAAATGATGGCAGTAGTCATATTAACCTTTTCAATCAGCTACATGCTGGTTTCACATTGATCTGCTAAGAGCCTGGCAGTGGCTTCTGTGACTCACAGATGCCATCTCAAAACAATTAAATACCAAGGAGTGTCATTGCTGAAGGACTCGTAGCAGCAATGTCAGAAATATCGACACACCTTCAGAACTGCAAGTCTGTTTATGACCTTTCTTTTGGCTTCATTAGCAATACTGCTGTGCAATTCCATGTTAACTGTTATGAAAGGCCACTGCACCTGCTTATTTCCCTGCTTGACTCTGAGCACGACCAGCAGCTGTAAGGCCCATGTTGACCACCTGTGTACCAAAAGTGGAAGAGTAACCAGGCAGAGCAAGCAGAAATTGCTCTAGATGTGTATGTTGGTATAATTTTGCATTGGTGTCATGGTTTTGGCTGGGATAGAGTTAATTTTCTTCCTAGTAGCTGGTATAGTGCTGTGGTTTGGATTTAGTATGAGAATAATGTTGATAACACGCTGATGTTTTAGTTGTTGCTAAGTAGTTCTTACACTAGTCAAGGGCTTTTCCAGCCTCCCATGCTCTGCCGGGTGCACAAGCAGCTGGGAGGGTAGAGGGCACAGCCAAGACAGCTGATCCAAACTGGCCAAAGGGATATTCCATACCATATGACATCATGCTCAGTGTATTACCTGGGGGGAGCTGGCTGGGGGAAGCAGCGATTGCAGCTCAGTGACTGGTGGCATAGGTCGGTGGGTAGTGAGCAGTTGCATCACTTGTTTGATTGGGTTTTTTCCCCCTGGGTTTCACCTCTCTCTCTTTATTTTCCTTTTCATTATATTATATTATTTTTGTTATTATTACTGATTTATTTTAATTATTAAACTGTTCTTATCTCAACCCATGAGTTTTCTTACTTTTGCTCTTCCGATTTTCTCCCCCATACTCACTGGGGAGTGAGCAAGCGGCTGTGTGGGGCTTAGTTGGTAAATGGGGCTAAACCACGACAACGGGGAAGGCACAAGAGTGTCACCTGGTGCCACATCACACAGAATTGTTAGATGCAGCATCACTACAGCCGCTACAACTCTGTCATGCATACCTCTGATAATGTGGACATCTGGGATTCACACGTCACCTCCTCCATAAAACTGATGCTTATGCCTAAATGACCCATGGACTAAAAAAAGAGGGGGAGAGGCAGAGAAGTGGAGACAGAATACTGACCAAGCCAGGAATGCTTCTGACTAAAATTCAGTGAATGTGTGTATTAAACACCCATTGAAGATTTCAAATTACTGAAAGCTGTCTGGTTTCAGCAGCTGTGCAGCATCCATAGATTAGCAAAGAACTGTATTGTCTTTGTCACTGTCCTTAGCAGCTGATCTTTGGTCCCAGAGATACACTTCTGTAGCAATACTGCGGTTTTACAGCACGGGAGCCTCCACAGGCCGGCACAGCAGAGAGGGAAATGAAACACCATGCAAACTGTAGACAGGAACAGAAGGGTAGCATTTGCTGACGGAATAGCTGATTTTGCTGGCACGGAGCAAAGGAGTGACCATGTGGAAGATGGTGTGCCACAGTTACTCCTGACTGGCTAAGGAGAAACACGAGGTTTTGGCAGAAACCCTAAAAACACTGTGGTAGTAAAAGGCAGCAGCAATCTGACAGGTATGCCCTTGTGCCCTTATGGATACTGCTGATGGCCTTGCTCTGGCATCTTTAATGACACCTTCCCCAAAAAGGATCCTGATGGTGCTCCTCAGTTCCCCAACATGTACAAAAGCAAACTGTTAAAACGCAGGTTTCCATGGGGAATGTATTGTGCTTTCTCCTGGCACCCTCCCCTACCTAGGCTGGCAACTGGCTGTTGTGTTTGCAGAGTGGGGCTGATTTGGCTCTTAGCAGGGAAGCTGGGAATGGGGCCCTTCCATGTGCCACCAAGGCCTGGATCAAGGTGGCCATCTGGGCTGAAAGCTCCCTGGTTCCTCACTATCCAGTGGCTCAGCAGGTTAAGAAGGGTACAAAAACTTGTATCTCCTCTACCTGGGGGGCGTGTTACTGTTCCCGGGCATGCAGATGTTTCCACCACACCCGGAGGATCCTCCTACTCCTTTTAAAAAACGCATTTCTTAGCATTAGCTGCTAAACAGCTAAATACTCCTGAGGCTTCCAAGTTGTAAGGCCACCCACAATTGCCTGTGCTGTCTCACCTCACCCTGAACCCTAGGAGCAAGGTCTGGCTGATTTTCTCTGGCACAGCAGCATGCCTTTGCTAAACAGCCAGTTCTGCTATTTTTGAAACTTATTTATCAGAAAGTGTTCAAGACACCAGTCTCTTCCCTGCTGAAGCGACCCAAAGTGAGTGAAGTCCTTCTGACTCCAGTAGGTCTCCGAGCTCCTTTTCTTTAGAGATGTTTCTTCTTGCACATCTGAAGTTCCTACAAAGGACAAACCAAAGCAGCGTAATGCATTTAGCTGACATATTTTTTAAAATGGGAAAGCATACATTGGGGAGTAACTTTAAACAACAGAGATTTACAGGCAATGAGCCAGGCAAAAAACCAGTGTTTGTGTTATCACTTGTTAAAAATTATCAGTCTTGCTGAAACAAATGAGCTAGATTGAGACTTTGCTATTATTCAAAGATAGAAAAACCCTAATCAAAATCACATCTCCTCTGAAATTTTTGTCTGCTGCCATTAGAGTACACTATTCATCCTTCATTGGAGCAGGCAGTGTGCCTTTGAATGGCCCATTATCAGACTGCATCGCTGTCCCTCCCAGTGGCAGCACTGTTCATGCATCAATGACTAATACTGGTTCAAATCTATTTTACTGCCAAGTAAAACAGTTATCACTGGTGAAAAATTGGAGCAAATAAGGTTTGTTCCAAAATGTAAATGACAGCATGCCCAGACAGTAGGCTTACTGTAATTGTTTTCAGTTCTGGTAGGTTATCAGATATGACAGGATTTATCTCTACGCTGAGACAGCAAAGAAATAGCTGATAACATCACTTCACTGAAGGTATTCCAGTGCTGGACAGACCAGATACATGTCTTACAGGAGTGCAGTGGGACCCTAAAAGCACCAGGCTGCCTGACAGATACCTGTGGAGCGGGGCTTCTTCCGCCTTAGCTTCTCCCTTAGCAGAGAGAACAGTGGCTGCACCATGGTGTATCAAGAATCAGTTGTTCCCACTTCGGGGCTGATCACCCCTCCGCTTCCTTTTCCCCACCATGCATACATCCTTTCCTGCCTGCCACGACAGCGACATGCTGGCGCTAACCAGGTGCTACCAATGGCTCAGGTCACCTGCTTTCTCTCTACCTTCTCATGGCATCATCCATACCAGCTTCTTGCACAGCAACCAAGCACTAGCACTAGGTGCTTTTCTGGGCCCCAGCCCCCACACAAAGACTTCTGCAGGCTACTTGGGTCTCTGTGGAGCTCAGGGAACATGGGGACACTCAGCATGCTATTTCCTGTTCTAGGGAGAGAACTTTGTGTTCAACAGGGTAAGAGAATAGCAGTTCAGAACTAATGGAACCAGATTTTTTAAAGGGTCTGAGTGAAACCCCAAAGCCCCCAAATCCCAAAACCATTCTGAGTCAATTCAGAACTCTGTTACTTTTTCAGACTTGGAAGGTTTTGCTCCAAGATGATTTAGCTTTTTGGTAAGTCCTCTCTTAAAATGTAGGCCCATTTGGGGGGTGCGTGGGGGGAATAATTGTAATAAACAACTCTCATGAAGGAGGAAATTTGTCCTCTTTGAGTGGGATCTTGAAGCTGAATGACCAGTAATGAACTCCAGCAACTGGCTTTCAGGACTACATATTACTCTTTCTCCATCTTTTGCAGTCTGTGCAGCATACTGAGACTGGCTAGCGCATAAGCCAATTCCCATTGACACAAGACAAAACATACTCACCCTACACTGCTGGCATTGACCAGCTGTAGCAGTGTGACAAGGTAGAGTTGCTAAACAGCCATTTCACTGGCTGCCATTTTTTTTTCTATGTAAAAAATTTGTACAAGGCAAATTCTTTCTCTCCAGTACATGATACGCAGAAAGTGGCATTTTCATTAGACCTCAAGGGTGTGTATGGCTGTAGTGGATCCTCGTGCACCCCTCCAGGGAAACGTGCAATTACCTCTCTGAAATGCCTGTACACCCATGCACGCAGCATGGAGAATAAACAGGAGGAACTAAAGATCTGTGTGCAGTCGCAGAGCCACAATCTCATTGCAGTTACAGAGACATGGTGGGATAGCTCACATAACTGGAATGCTGTCATGGATGGCTACTTACTTTTTAGGAAAGACAGGCCAGCAAGGTGAGGTGGGGGTGTTGCTCTTTATGCGAGGGAGCAACTGGAATGTATCAAGCTCTGCCTAGGGGTGGAGGAAGAAAGAGTAGAGAGCTTATGGGTAAGACTTAAGGGGCAGGCAAATATGGGTAACACCACTGTGAGCATCTGCTACAAGCCACCTGTTCAGGAAGTCAACAAGGCCTTCTACAGACAGCTGGAGGTAGCCTTGCAATTGCAGGTGCTGATTCTCATGGATTCAACCACCCTGATATTTGCTGGAAAAGCAATATGGCAAGGCGTGCACAATCCAGGTTCCTGCAGAGCATCAAGGGTAACTTTTTGATACAGGTGGTGGAGCCAACGAGGTGAGATGTGCTGCTGGACCTTCTATGAACAAACAAAGAAATTTGCTGATGATGCAAAACTGGGAGGAGTGGCTGACACACCAGAAGGCTGTGCTGCCATCCAACAAGACCTGGACAGGCTGGATAGCTGGGACAACGGAACCTCATGAAATTCAACAAAAGCAAGTGCAAGGTCCTGCACCTGGGGAGGAACAACCCCATGCACCGGTACAGGTTGGGGGCTGACCTACTGAAAAGTGGCTCTGTTGAGAAGGACCTGGGAGTGCTGGTGGACAGCAAGTTCACCATGAGCCAGCAATGCGCCCTTGTGGCCAAGAAGGCCAATGGTATCCTGTGCTGCAGGTCAAGAGACATTAATCTCCCCCTCTACTCTGCCCTAGTGAGGCCACATTTGGAGTACTGTATCCAGTCCTGGGCTCCCCAGTTCAGGAAAGATAGGGAACTACTGCAGAGTCCAGTAGAGAGCTACCAAGATGATCAGTGGACTGGAGCATCTCCCTTACAAGGAAAGGCTGAGACCTGCGTTTGTTCAGCCTCAGAAAAGAAGACTGAGGGGGGATCTTATCACTGCTTATAAATATCTAAAGAGGATGGGGCCCAACCCTTTTCAGCAATGCCCAACAACAGGACAAGGGGCAATGGGCACAAATTAGAGCACAGTAAGTTCCACCTGAATATGAGGAAAAACAACTTTCCTGTGATGGTGACAGAGCACTGGAACAGGCTGCCCAGGGAGGTTGTGGAGTCTCCTTCCCTGGAGACATTCAAAACCCACCTGGATGTGTTCCTGTGCCCCCTGCTCTAGGTGTCACTGTTCAAGCAGGGGGCTTGGACAAGATGATCTCCAGAGGTCCCTTCCAACCCCTACCATTCTGTGATTCTGTGATCACCCAGTGCGTAAATAAGAAAGAGAGCTTAATTCTCTACATGACGCAATTACTTCCAAAAGGAAGAACTGGGAAAAAAAACCTGCAGTGAACATATCTGCAGGAATTTATGAGACTAATTGGTTTTATCCTTAGTGACACTGTCAGGGTTACATCCTGTAATATATGGTATCTTAATGCTGTGAGAATGGGCATATTTAAAGTTCCTGAAGCTAAAATAAAAATCCTGTTTGAAATATTATGTCTTGCATCAATTTTCTGCCAGCAGCTGGTCTGTCAGCACACTACAGGAAATTCTTCTTTACAACTTCTCAGTACATTTTTGTTCCATAAGGTACAAAGCAATCATTGTGTTACATGCTGAATATATGACAAATACCGAACACATTGCAGGTTGTGTGCTTCTGCTCACTCATGCAAATCAAGCTATTCGTTATTACTGTAGTCTTTAATACTGGAACTAGTATTCATCAGGAAGAAGAATGGTAATGCAGGATATGAAAATGCCTGTATTGCAGAAGAGGGCATTCAGACCATTAACTCTACTGGCTTTGCCACACTGAAGGCAGAAAAGTAAGTGGGGAAAAAAGCTGCTGTGGATCATGTCCAGCAGTTTTCCCTGCCCCAAAAACTGTTTGGAAAAAGCAAGAATTCATCCCCTAGCATTCTGCCTTTTCATTCTTTACATAATGCCTCATAGCCACAGTGGTAGGCACTGTGCAAGAGTAGGAGATGGTTCCCGCCCCAAGGGTACACCAAAGAGTACAAGGCACATGCAGCATGCTGAACTGCCAGATCTTCTTGTTACACTTGCTGTTTAAGCTAGTTCAGGGTCTTGAGCAGTTCCTAAAGAGCATTTGGTACTTAACCTGCTGCAGTTCAGGGGAGTAACAGAGCTGTGGGGAGACTGCAAGCTGTGTTTGACAGCACTGCTGTCAGGCACAGGGGAGCCTTCTAAGCCACAGGCAAAGTTGCAAAGTTCATCAATGCAGGGAACAGCTTCTGCTGGAGCTCACTTAGCCCTTTGGATCCAATGGCCACCAGCATTCATAGGGTCACAGAATGTCCTGAGTTGGAAGAAACCCACAAAGATCATCGAGTCTAACTCCTGTCCCTGCACAAGGCAGCCCCAAATTCCCACCATGTATCTGAGGCATTGTCCAAGTGCTCCTTGAGTATTGTTAGGCTTGGCGCCGTGACGACATCCCTGAGGAGCCTGTTCCAGTGCTCCACCACCCTCTGGGTGAAGAACCTTTTCCTAATACCCAACCTAAACCTCCCCCGCGCATCTTCCTGCCACAAGCGCAAGCACGCTTTGGCTGTCATTCTGAGCAGCAACGCAGAGCCACGGAGAAAAACGCTGCCTCTGAGGAGCCCGAGCCCCCCCCCGCTAGAAGCCCTGCACAGCCCACTGCACCGCAGGTGCGTGAAAGGGGAACGCAACCACCGGAACAGAGACCGTAACCCCCAGGACAACCGTGCGAGCCCCGCTGTTCACGCGAGGTTCTGTTCTGGGCAGAGCCCGGCGCCAGCCCCAGCGCAGACCCCGAGCCCCACGCAGCACCCGCAGCCCCCACCCAGAGCTGCCGGCACCGGCTATTTACTTCAACCCCCTCAGGCCATGGTGGAGACGTGGTTCCCAGCAGCCCTCAACGCCCGCCCCACCGTCGGGCAGGGCCTCGGCAGCCGTTGGGGTCCTGCGACGGGCCTCTGTTGTGGAGCTGTTCTGACGCTTGCCTGTTGGACCTTTAACTGTGCAGCTGCTGGCGGGAAGGGGCCGGGGCGGTGGGGGCGTTTCAGTAAGTCTTCAGCCAAGTGCCAGCCGTTGGTTTTCGCCGCTTCGCCCTAGTTTTCCTCCGAGCCGGTGGCTCGCTGCCTTCACTTTCTCATCAGGCAGCGCGCAGGGCAGCTAAGCGCGGTGGCCTGTGGTGGGGGAAGGGGCCGGTATGGCGGCGGCTGTGGCGGTCATCGGCAGGGCGTGCAGCTATGGCGCCTTCCGAGCGGCGTGGCGAGGTGATGGGGGAGGACGCGGTGCCGGGGGCGCCTCCTCGGGGTGGGGGGTAGGCGGTAACCGCTCGTGGGCCCGTCTCCCGTGGCAGCGGGCCGGTGCAGGCAGTCCCCACGGGAGGCGGTGCCCTGCGTGTGTGTGCAGGGAGGGCGGGCGTGCTGCGTCCCGGCCGCCTTCGCGCCGGTGAGAGCTCCCTGTGGCGAGAGCAATCTGTTCCCCTTGCGGCCAGCTGCCGGCCCGCTCTGGGGTCATAGCGGCGGGGCTGCCGGGGGCGCGGGAGAGGGCGCGTCTGTGCGCCAGAGGCGGCTGGTCGCCGTCATACGTGGGTGTCTGTACACACGCGCGCTGTATTTTATAAGCCCTTGCACTGATTTTTCCCTCCACTGTATTAATTCCAGTGTGGAAAAAGTGCTTTGCTGTTTGTTGGACTCAGCTCCATCTGTGAGACTCAGCAATGGCTACTGTGGCACAATAATAAATGGCAAGTAATTAACTCGAAAACAACCCTTGGAGAAGCAAGAGCTGCTCTGTATGTGCGTGGATCAGAACACACCACAGTCGCATATATTCTCTTGTCTGTTCAATCGCTCTGGGTCCTACAAGAGCTAGATGTGAATTCTGTTTTATATCTAAACAATGTCAATGGGATTTTCCAAACAAATATTTTTTTAAAGCCTGTATTTTGCTAGGTAGCATGAACCTAGTTGCTCTTGCATGTGTTATTCTTCTCCAGGGCAGGAATTATGATTAATACCTTGTGAAATAACTAGCTTTACACTTGCATTGTCATTAGTGGGCAGGGTTGCTGTTGTCACTACTTATGAATTTCCATGTTTGTTTCTCCACATGCAGTAAACATGTACTTCATAAATGGCCTTTAGGCATGCAGATCTCACTCATCCTTACCGGGTTTGGGGCAGGCCAGCTGTGCCTTTGCAAACCTATATCACTCATCCCATCAGAGTAATTTGGGCAGTAATGTAGGCCTTAGGATAATGGAGTGAGGTGGTTTGCTTTGTAGTTCAAGTATTGTTTTCTTCCCATTCTTTCTGCCCTTCTCCTCTTATGTCTTCCTGGATATTTTTAATTGATAGGAATGTAAATTTGTTTTCTAGACTTGCTGAATTCCTCAGTAGCCACTTCTTTCTGGATTTTAATCCTCTGCAGTCACTTTTCAAAACTCTAACCTCTACTGGAAAAAATAATACATTTAAGTATACTGAGGAGGAAAGGCGAGCATGTATATCTTTTCCATGAAGGGTCAGAGTTGGCTTTGCATTTTTCCTTCAAAAGCTATGGCTAGAAAATTGTCTTTTGGTGAAGGAGAAATGATACTGTATAACTGAAAACTTTTGCTGGGTGGCATTTTCTAAATACATAGTTAATTTTTATATAGATTTTTTTTTACCTGCGTCCTTCTCGTTAGAGAAAATTTAAGTCTTTTCATTATACAGTGTATACTGTTTAAGCAGTATACTGTATAAACAGTGAATACTACTGAGGTTTTGACACAAACTTAAGGCTGTGTAGGTGTAGTTACTGCAGTGCCAGGGGCACTTTAACCTTTGTATTGCTAAGTACCCTTCATTTGCAACTTTCCTGCCTGCCTTTCAGCAGTTCTGTCCCCTTTCACCCAAGCTGCCCTGGCACTGTTGCAGAGCCTTTGGGACAATATTTTCCCCTTTTTCTCAGGCTGTTGTCCTTATGACCTTGCAGCTGTGAATCCCTTTGGTAGGTTCTCCTGGGTAGCAACTGGTAGGAGCAGGAAAAAATTCTCTTCATCTCTTTGCTTTCCTCTGGATTGTTGGCATCCCCTAACGAATCCAAAATGCTTATCAGCTAGCCTGCATGTACCCAGTGAGGAGTCTAAAAGGGTCCTGATGAAAAGTACACGTGTACTGTGGGAACTTCTTACAGGGGGAAATCTGCAGCGCTGGAGACAGCTTTGGGATACATGCTATGTCCTTCTGTCTCCTTTTGTTTTCACTTTATCTCCAAAGTGATTTCTGTCGTTGGAGTAATTGTATGCCATCAGCTATGCATCCTGCTAAAAAATCTTGGTGAACCTGTCTCAGAATCCCTTATACAGCCCAGGTAGCTTGTGTGCACTTAAGTTCTAGGCAAAGGTCAGGATGAACTAAATTAATGCCTGTGTGTTCTCAGGGAAAGCTGGTGACCGAGGTGGGAAGAAAGGCCAGATTACATTGGTAAAAGTGTATTCGAGGTTAGTATTAGAACACCTGGAAGCTGGGCATGTTTTTTGCTTTCATCAGAGGATGTCCCTTCTTTCTCCTCCACCATGAAAGGCAAAATAAAGTTCTCTAGCTTTTTCTAGCTTCTACAGTCCTCTGAAAACTTCCTTGCCTCCACTCCTAAAAAAAAAAAAATTTAAGCAGTTAATGAATTTCTGGTCTCTCTTCTTCCTCAGGGCAGTCTATAATGAAGTTCTGTAGCCAAACTGAGCATTTGGGAAGGTTTGAAAGCAGGCCAGTGGTGTTCCCTTGGAGGAGGGAAACATTTTTACTGTCTAGTCACAGAGTATATCCTAAAGAAGAAAATTTTGTGCAGTTAGGCCAGGAAAAGTAAAAGGCTGCAACTGCTCCTAAATAATTTATTAAAATAATCTGTGCCTTTTCAGGTGTGACCCTCTAGCTCCTCCTCATTTGATTACCTTTGTGTTCTGTGTTTAGCCCAGGTAGATAGTGAACCTTTCCATGTGCAGTGATTTTTTGAATGCATGGTTTTAGCTTGAGAAATTAAGTTCTTTGCATCTAAAATTTTCCAGGGTAGCTGGAGGATTTTTTTTAAAAGCAGTTTGTATCAGCGCAAAGATTTAATTACTACATGGGCCTTTCTTAACCACTTATGAGATGATGTGACAAAAATAGTAATGATTTTGAAGTGTTTTCCCTGTTGTGATTGTTTGTATAGAGTGCGTTATTTCTGTGCATAACAGTTTCATTTGAATAAAAAGCAGCAAGCAAAATGTTAAACAGAGAAACCAGGCAAAAAAAAAACCCCTTCACTGCCCATTAGAGGCTAAGTTAATAATGCTTGATATCTGCAGAACTACAACCTGGAATTTAATCAGAACATCTCTGTTTCCTTGTACATAAGCCTTTTGAGAATGCTGTGATTATTTCAGCTTAGAGCCTCCCATAGGTATATCTGGAACTATACTTGGGCAATTTTTCCAAAGTTCTAATTATAACCACACAATAAGCATCTTGATGGCTCTTTTTAAAAGTTTTTTTTTACAATGCAGTTCTTACTGGTGAAACCAACTTCATGCAGTGTTTCTTTCTCTCAGCTATGGAACTTGAGTAAGAACAGTTTTCAGTATTTAATTCCTGTGGAAAATAATTATAGGACTAGAGGGGATTATTAAATTGTTGCCAATTGTTTAAAAAAAAAAAATTAGCACTCAGGCTTGCTGAACACTGCATTCGCTTGTAAGGTAAATATGTGGATGTCCAGGATGCTTACTATCTTTCAGAATGTTAGGTGATATAGCAAACAAATGGCAATGCATGTCAATTTTGGGCATTGTAGGTGGTGACAGATGCTGCACCCTGTGCATAAATCTCCTAAAAGTGGCATGTTAAACCTGTATGTAGCTGAAATAAAGGTTAGGAAAGTTATAATGAAACAGGTATATTAAAGTAGTAGACTTGTATATGAACGAGGGTGAGTGTTAGAAAGAAAACTATTAGGAATTTAAAGTTTGCAGAAATTAGACTGTTAACCCATTAGGTTTACTTTTCCACCTGTCTTGAGATTCACTCTTCTGTTGCAGCTTGTGAGAAGAATGAAATGGTTTTATGGATATATCTATATTTATACTTCTATATAATTTTGTATTTAGCTAGCAAAGGGCAACACTTCATAGTCAGTGCAGGGTTTTAATTGTAACATTTGTAGCAGGGAAGTAAGTATCACTGGGGAGTTAATGTTAGTGCAGAGCATGACTTAAATATAGTAAGCATGGGGGTTTTGCTTTGTTGACATGTCTTTTGCTGGTGGCAAGACATCAGTCCAGCATTCATGACCTGCCTTGCTTTTACAAACTTTTCAGTTTTGAATAGCTTATTGTAAGAGACATTTTAAATTTTAAATAAAAGTCCCATCAGGGATGTTTGGAGCATGCGTAGGGAATGGAGGATGTTATGCATTAACTGTACTGTACTTACATGTCAAAATGCTGTTTTACTGAGATGTGACATTTCAAAACTGTTTATATTCTATAAATATTTTATTCTTTGCTCTCCTTTCAAAGTGTCTGTTCCCTTGGTAGCAGTATGTGTAGAGGAGTGTGTGGGTATACTTTATTAAATACCAGCACTTGGTGTTTCAGACTTCAGGAATCATGTGGGTTTGGGAGGTTTTTTTGCTGTGTCTTCCTCCTCCCTCTTTTGCCCTGCTGCAATACAGAGACCAAAACAGTCTCATCTCCCAGTGTCCAGAATATGGTCAACACAGCCCTAGGCTTTCCTAGAGATATAATTTTGATTGCCAGCTCAGAACTGGTATTCTCTCACTGCCAGTATTAAAAGTATAAATTGCTCTCACTTTCAAAGAGATTGAATCCTTAAAGAAAATAGGAGATTTGTCACTGGTTTCAGTGAAGTCTCACCCTGGGCTTTAACAACTTTTACAATATCCGACTATTACAATTCATTATAGTACCTTTTTAAAATAATGTTGGATTGCCAGACATCTAGAGATCAGTTGAAGATCTTCTGACCTTTTTCTATCACACCAGTGTTTATTTGGCTGCTTCTTTGTCTCACATTTGACTTTTTTCCTCTTCTGTGCCCCAGCCATTCTGTCAGTATTTTATTTCTGCAGCAGTTATTAATCTGATTCCACTGCCTCTTGATTCTTCTTACTCTTGTCATTTTGTTCTGGTTTTATTGGCTCTTTATAGACTTTTTTCAGATTTCCATCATTGTTTTACTCCTACTTTCATTAGCAAAAAAAAAAGAGGTTACCATCTTCTGAAACTAACAACCAAAACAAAATTGCATTGCAAATATTTTTGTTAATGAAGTAAACTGTCTAATACTGTCTTATGCTTTATTTTCCAAATGAATGTATTGTTTCATAGGAAGAGAATTTAGAATATGCTTTTGTATTACAGAACTGGGAAAGAAACCATCACCTCCCATGCTAGAAGTCCAGAGGACCAATTCAAACAAAGCAATGACTTTCTCACTGTAACATTTTGATGTACGTTTGAGCCTGGCCCAGACAGTTAGTGGTGTTCCTGATGTTCTGAATCTCGACCAGTTATTTATCTCATTTTAGCTAATAAAATGTTGCTTCAGTAGATAACTCAAAGTGAATGTCTGTAGAGCCAGTTTAACAAACAGGATATAAGAGGGGCGCTCAGCAATGGCAAGGCAGAAAAGCTAAATTGATTCTTTGCATCATTATTCACTGGAAAAAGAAACAAGAGATTTCCGTATGGTACCCCTTGGTGGTGATGGTGGTAAGAGCTAGCGGATATTTCTGAAATTAAAATAACTGTGAAAGAGGTTATGGGACAAATCTGCAGGATGATCGTTAGCAGAATCAGAAACTATTCACAAAAGAATTCTAAGAGAACTCCAGGATGAAAAAGATGAATTACTAATAAGAGTGTGTAACCTCCCCTTTGAAATTGATTTGGTACCTGAAGGGTGGAAGGTGGTAAAAATGGCACCAATCTTTTAAAAAAAGCTTGATAAAAATATTATGCATGCCTTTAGTAATGGAAAACTCAACCTTACAAATCTGTTGGAGCTTGGGTGTGTTTGCTGGTTTGTCTGAGAGAGTCAGTAGGATAACGGTGATCCAGTTAATGCACTACATGCATAGTTTCCAAATAGCTTTTAGCAGAGTTCCTCACCACAGACTTTTAAGAAGTTCAGCAGATGCGGCATATGAGAGGAGGTCGTGGTATGTTTAAATAATTCACTGAAAGGTAGGGATGAGTGTTGGAGCTCTTTTGTCAGATGGAGATCACCAGTGGAATTCCATAAGCAGCTGTACTAGTTTGCATGTTCATAAGCTCACTGGAAAAGGGGTTCAGCAGCAAGGTAGTTCATTTTGGTGATGGTATCAAGTTATTTAAAGTAGAAAAGAAATGCTGACTGGACGTGAGTGAATGGGCAATAAAATGGTGAATTAATTACAATGTAGATAAATATAAGGTGATGAAGTTCTAAATCCCTTCATATCCAAAAGACTAAATCACAACTGGAGAAGACTGGTTCAAAGGGGAGGAGGGTCACCATGATTACTATAGCGATAGCTGAGTAGGCTGGAACTCCTCAGTCTTGAAAAGGCTTCCTGGAGAAGTATGAGAAGTCTGCTAGATCACATGTGGAGTGGATAGGAATTGACTTTCTCTTCTGACCTGATAACTATGCCATGGAACTAATAAAAGGCAGGCTGAAAATAAGAATAATAAAAAGCACCTCGTTCATTATGTGGTCAGTAGTAGGTGTGTGGAACTCCTTACCAAGGAATGTTGTGGATGCAAGATGTTTACATGGTTCTGAGGATATCACCTCTACTGAAAATAGTCAGAGACTGAGAAACTGCAGAGGACAGTATTGTACATATTTGCTCACTTTTTACTCTTCTGTAGGCAGCTGTTTGTAGTGCTTGGTGGAGACAGCATACTGAGCTGCTTAGGGCACTAGCCTGAACCAGTGCATCTGTACATAAATGTCCAGATTTTTTTTTCTCATTTTTCTCAAAAAAGTATTAAGACCTAGGAGTTGTTATGTCTTTGTATTAAAAGAAGCTTATTCAAGGAAATTATCAGTAGATGGGCTTATGTATGTGAAAAGATCATTTATAGGCCAACAGGAAGTATGTGAAGTGTGCCACTTCAAGTCATGTTTGAGGTATGAAAAAATACATAAGTGCATGAAGAAGGTGGAATTAGATTTTGCAAGTTATTTTGAGGCAATTTCCAGCTGTAGGCAATTAAAGGGTGCAACAAGGGAAATTATAAATACTGCCACACAGTGCAATTTTAAATTAGTTGTAGATACACGATGTTATTTTTTAAAAAAATAAATTCTTTAATTGCATGCCATTCCAAAAGATAAATACCTCACATAATTTTAGTGAAAATTATTCTCAGATGAGCTGTTAATTTAATCTTTTAGATTAACAGTTTGTCATTAAATGCATATTAAAAACAAAACAAGTCAAAACTTGAGTGTTTATAGAGTTATTAACACTATGTAGTTCGTATTAGGAGAGGCTGCTAGTTCAGTAGCAGTTTGAAGTAAAAGGAAGTGTTTGGGTAGTGAGTAGCATATTCTATGTGTCTCATACTATGACTAACTGATATGTTCTGCATTCTCTGTGAATTTAACCAGATAGTTAAGAATCTTCTATTCCTATTTTTTGCTGCCTTTTTTTTTCTCTAGGCTGCTTTTTATTTTGTGAAAATTAATAGTTTTTCACAAAATTTTCATAATGGAGTTTTATTGTCAACTTTAACTTTTCGTAGAAATAAATGACAATAAATTCACCTTTTAAGGCTACTTTCGAAGGAACTTTTTAGAACTTCCTGCTATGTTACCCCAGTTAACTGAACTGATTGTTATTTGCCTAGAAAGAGCTGACTTCAAAAAATGTATTCACAGAATCACAGGTTGGAAGGGACCTCAGAGATCATCTAGTCCAACCTTCCTAGCAAGAGCACAGTCTAGACAAGATGGCCCAGCACTCTGTCCAGATGACTCTTGAAAGTATCCAATGTGGCAGAGTCAACCACTTCCCTGGGGAGATTATTCCAATGGTTGACTGTCCTCAGTGTGAAAAATTTTCCTCTCGTGTCCAGTCAGAATCTCCCCAAGAGCAGCTTGTGTCCATTCCCCCTTGTCCTCTCCATGTGACTCTGTGTAAAAAGGGAGTCTCCATCTTCTTTGTAACTACCCCTTAAGTACTGGTACATGGTGATGAGATTCCCTCTAAGCCTCCTTTTCTCAAGGCTGAACAAACCCAGTTCTCCCAGCCTATCCTCGTATGGCAGACTTCCCAGTCCTCTGATCATCTTGGTGGCCTTTCTCTGGTCCCCTTCCAGCCTGTCCACATCCTTTTTGTATAGAGGGGACCAGAACTGTACACAGTGCTCCAGGTGTGGCCTGCCAAGCGCTGAGTAGAGTGGGATAATGACTTCTTTCTCTCTGCTGGCAATGCCCTTTTTGATGCAACCCAGTATCATGTTGGCCTTCTGGGCCGCAGCAGCACACTGTTCGCTCATGTTGAGCTTCCTCTCCACCAGGACCCCCAGGTCCCTTTCCACAGAGCTGCTCTCCAGCCAGGTGGATCCCAGTCTGTGCTGCGTTCCCAGATTATGTTTTCCCAGGTGCATGATCTTATACTTTTCCTTGTTGAACTTCATAAGGTTCTTGCTGGCCCACTCTTCCAGCCTATCCAGATCTCCCTGCAGAGCAGCTCTCCCTTCTGGAGTGTCTACTTCCCCACTCAACTTGGTGTCATCTGCAGACTTCATCAGGCTACACTTGATGCCGTTATCCAGAGCACTTATGAAGATGTTGAATAACATTGGGCCCAGTATCGATCCCTGGGGGACCCCACTAGTGACAGGTTGCCAGTTTGAGAAAGAGCTATTTACCACCACCCTTTGGGTGCGGCCTGTCAGCCAGTTCCCCACCCACTGCACAGACCACTTGTCTAGACCGTAACACATCAATTTCTCCAGGAGGAGACTGTGGGGGACCATATCAAAGGCTTTGGAGAAGTCCAGGTAAACAATGTCCACCGCCTGCCCCATGTCAACCAGGCAAGTCACTTTGTCGTAGAAGGCCACCAGGTTTGTCAAGCATGATCTGCCTTTAGTGAAGCCACAATGGCTTTTCCCAATCACGTGCTTCAATTGACTTGTGATGGCCCTGAGGAGGATTCGTTCAATAACTTTCCCAGGGTTTGAAGTAAGGCTAATGAGCCTATAGTTACCCGGATCCTCCCTCGAGCCCTTCTTGTAGGTAGGGGTAACATTTGCCATCCTCCGGGACATCCCCCGTTCTCCATGACTTCTCAAAGATTATGGAGAGCGGCCTTGTGATGATGTCAGCAAGCGCTCTCAACACCCTCGGGTGAATGTCATCAGGGCCCATGTGTGGGTCAAGCTCGTGTAGTAATTCATATACTAACTCTTCCTTCACTGATAGTGGGTTGGTGTTTGGGTCAATCGGCAATTTTGTTCCCAAAGCCTGGGACCCTACAGTGCTGGTAAAGACTGAGGTGAAGAAGGTGTTGAGGACCTCTGCCTTTTCTGCATCATTGGTGATTGATTGTCCTTTTCTGTTTAACAGTGGGCCTATGTTTTCCTTCTTTTTCTGCTTGTGGTTGACATGTCTGAAGAACCCTTTCTTGTTATTTTTTATGTCTACAGCCAGTTTCAATTCAAATTGGGCTTTTGCTTTTCTGACTGCATTTCTGCACTCTCTGGCTATGCCCTTGTAGTTCTCAGCGGATAATCCTCCACTTCTCCATTTCTGGTGTGCTTCCCTTTTGGATTTGAGTAGACCCAGGAAGTCATGGTTGAGCCATGGGGGCCTCTTGCTCCGCTTACTTCCTTTTCCTTTGAAGGGGATAAATTGGCTTTGTGCTTCCAATAGAGAGTTCTTGAAGAATTCCCAGCACTCACTAGCTCCTTTGTATTCCATGGAAGCCTCCCATCGAATCCCTCCCAAGTGAGCCCTGAGTGCACTGAAGTTTGCTCTTCTAAAATCAAGAATCCTTGTCTTAGAGCTGACCTTCAGCACACTCAGCAGGATCCCAAACTCCACAATATTGTGGTCACTGCAGCCAAGGCTGTCACTAACCAAGATATTACAGAGCAGGCTTTCTTGGTTTGTGAATAGCAAGTCCAGCAGTGCCTCCTTCCTGGCTGGCACATCTGACATTTGTATCAGGAAACATTCCTCTATACATTCCAGGAACTTGGTGGATGACATGCAAGCTGCCCTATTGTTCTTCCAGCAGATGTCTGGGTAGTTGAAGTCCCCCATCAGGACCAGGTTCTGTTGGCCAGAAGCTTGCTTTAGTGCCCCAAATATCACTTCGTCGGCTTCGTCAACATGGTTAGGAGGTCGATAGCAGATGCCCTCTGTGAGGTCCTGCTTGGAGATGACCCCTTTGACTTTAACCCAGCGGCATTCGAAAGAGCAGTTGCAATCACCATAGTTGACTTCAATACATTCAAGGTGTTCCTTGATGTAGAGTGCAACTCCTCCACCTCTTCTACCTTGCCTGTCCTTATGAAAGAGCTTGTAACTGTCCATTGCGATCCCCCAGTCGTTTGAGGTGTCCTACCATGTTTCAGTTACTCCTATGATGTATTGTTCTTTTGTTGATACTGGATGGTAATAGAACATGACAAAAATCGTGCTTATGTTCTGCTTTTAAAATCTAGCTGGAAAGATTGAATTTAGATGTAGTTTAGGAAGAGGTAGAATTTAAATTTTTTAAAATTCTATTACAGTTTTCCAAATATCATGTTGAATAATTGATTTCAGGACAGTATAGCCCTTTTTAGTTTGTTGAATATGCACACTGTTTGGATTGATTGATTATGTAAGTAGGAAAAATATGGATTCCTTACTTGGATTCTTCAGAACCACCCCTCTGCTGGTCAATAAAAGAAAGTATATCTTGCTTTCATTGTTGTAGGTAAGCACCTGAGCCTTAGCAGTTATAACATGCTCCCTTTGGCTAACAGAATAGCAACATGTCTACGTTAGCTGAGCCACCTGGCAGAAATGCACCACCATGTATGCTATATTGAAGTAATCTGTTCTGGAGATAAGAGCATGTGTAACTGGCTAGCTTGTAATATCAAATCCAGAGGGCCATGAGGAAGGTACTTCTGGAGGTACATTCTCCTTTCAAGGTGCCAGAGTAAGTCAGGTTCACGAATTTGCAGAATCACAGAATAGTTGAGGTTGGAAGCCTCTGGAGATCATCTAGTTCACCTTCCCTGCTCAAAGCAGGGTCAACTAGAGTAGATTACCCAGGACCATGTTCAGCGGAGAGGAAAAAAAAAAAAGTTTTCTTATATTCAGATGGGATTTTTTGTTTTTAAATTTACGCCTATTGCCTCTTGTCCTCTCACTGGGCACCAATGAGAGGAGCCTGGCTCAGTCTTCTTTATACCCTCCCTTCAGATATTTATATACACAGGTAAGATCCCTCCTGAGCATGCTTTTCTCCACACTAAATGGTCCCAGCTCTCTCAGACTCTCCTTTTATGAGAAATGCTCCAATCCCTCAATCATCTTTGTAACCCTTCACTGGACTTTCTCATAGAAACATACAATATCTGAAGTTGGAAAGGACCCATAAGGATCATCAAGTCCAATTCCCTGCTCTTTGCAGGACTACCTAAAACTAAACCACATGACTAAAAGTGTCATCCAGACACTCCTTGAACACTGACAAGCTTGATGCCCTGACCATTTCTGTGGGGAGCCTGTTCAAGTGACCAACCACCCTCTGAGTGAAGAACCTTTTCCTAATGTCCAATTCTACAGTATGTCCACGCCTCTTGTACTGGGGAGCCCAGAACTGGACGCGGTGCTCCAGGTGTGTCTCACCAGTGCTCAGTACAGAGGGCAACGGTCCACCTAACGCAGCCCAGGATGCTGTTGGCCTTTTTTGCTGCAAGGGCACATTTCTGGCTCATGGTCATCTTGGTGGCCGCCAGGATCCCCCAGGTCCTTTTCTGCCAAGCTGCTATCCAGCCGTTCAGCCCCTAGGATGTATTGGTGTATGTGGCTCCTCCCTGGGTGCACGACTTTGCACTTGACTTTGTTGAACTTCATAATGTTCCTGTCAGCCCATTTCTCCAGCCTGTCAAGGTTCCTCTGGATGGCAGCACGACCCTCTGGCGTATCAGCCAGTCCTCCCTGTTTTGTATTGTCAGCAAAGTTGCTGAGGGTACACTCTGCCCCACGTTCCAGATCATTAAGCAAGATATTGAACAGGATCATTGGGCTGATTTCAGATTTGGTTTTCATAGCATGTAGTATTTAATGATGTATATATTTATCACTTTTGATTGTGTCCAGGAAAATTATTGCATGTTTTTCTGCTAGAATAATATTTCTACTTTTTGAGGGTGCATTCTCACTGTATCAGCAATATTAGAAGCCTTCTACCCTTCTTTTCCTTGTGATGCTTTCTATTGCAATATTTCTTCCCCTTCTGCAACTTGCTTTATGCTTCAAGACAGAAGGTTCAAGTCTGATTCGCTTTGGAAAGTAAGCTGTATGAGTAAATAGTACAGTTTTTTCTTCTGGTATGTATGTTTTCAGGAAATGCTGTTTTAAAGAAGAAAATGTGCTGTATATAAACACCTTTCTGTCTTCATTCTCAGGGTTTTCTTCTGTGCCAGTGAAAGGGAGTTGCTGTTCGTATTCTAGCCTGGCGTGGGCTTTCCAGACACGGTGTTCCATCTCTGCCCCCTGGAATGTGACAGTTGAGCAACGGAGACAAAGCAGTTTCTTCAATACGTGTAAGTCTCAAGTTGGATTAAAATTATTATCTGTAGTAACCAGAAGTAGGAAAGAAAATTTTGCTCTGGAGAGACACAGTCATGAAAATCTATGTGTTATAACCGTTTGTATCTATGCGAGTTACATATCTCCTGAAATTATAGTTGCAACTACAGCAATTGACGGAAGTGCATGAACAATGTCAGTTTATCATCTTTTAATAGCAAGCAAGGGCTTCATTTATGTTACAGTGAATCCATCTAATATATTTCATTGGATGGAAGGAGGAAACACCTTCCCCTCTGTTTCCTAGTGCTTTATTGAAAGCATAAATTGTGTGTTTATGTTCAAAATAATTTTTGAGCCACAGGCTCACCTGTTCAAGGTGTGCTGTCTCAAAATGAAATAACTAAACTGCAATAATGTGTTAAACAAAGGCTGTCGATAATGTCCTGCTAATTGTCTGGCCAGCTGCAGTATTTTCCTCCAGTCCTGAAAGGAATTACACACATGCTTAACATAATTGGGAAATGATGGCTGTTTAAATTCACTCTTGGGACTGTGAGCTGAGGTAGCTGAGGAGCCATTCCACTTGTTTTGCAGTTCCTTATCCTGTCCCATAGTGGAAGAGAAGGAATAGTAAGAACATAGTCTAGGGAGGACATAATGGCAGCAGTTTGAGAGTCACAGTTTTTGACTGTTTATAAGAGCTCTGCAAAATTAGGCTTTCAGAAATGGTGGTGCCATCCTATTTTTCTCAACAGTGGAGAGGCAGAATACTGTATTCGCTTTCTTTACATTTGCTGAAGAAGTGGGGTTTAAGCAGTCATGCTGGCTGTCAGTTTGTCTTACCCAGTTAACTTTGACCATTGACTGATTTCAAACAACTGAGGGTAGAGAGGTCTCAAAAGACCGCAGAAGGTTGCAGTGTGAACAAGAGGCTCTGCCTGGTAAAGGTTTTCTAAGGGTGCCAGCTGCAGGAAAAATTCATTCACAACTTTTTCTTAGGCACCGAAGCAGTCACAAGGTAAGAATGTGTAAGGAGCTAATCACTGTTGTTATTTTGTTTATCTTAAATTTAAAATATAGTGCTGCAAGTGATTGCAATGTGATTACATTTTGTAGGTTAGATGTTTCCTTAATTATGTTTACATTCGTATTCATAAAGTCTAGATGAGGTCTGTTTCACCAGGAATTTTGCCAGCTGTCTTGTTAAATGACTTAATTAAAAATGTTTGTAAGATGACTGAATTAAAAATGCTTGTTGTGATCACATCATTGTTTGACTTAATAAAATTTTAAACAGGTTGTATTTAGGCAAACTACCTAAAACTACTGGCTTAATTAATAAGATGTAACAGCTTGGAAGTATTTAAGTATACCTCCTTTATGTATTCAGCAGAGACGGTAGTCATCAGGTTTGGAAGACTGAAGGTTTCGTATTTCAAAGTACAGTTATTCTAAGAAGAGTTTCTTTTACCGAAGTCAAACCCAAAATCTTTAAAATTCAAACGAAGTAGATACTAACAGTATAAATCACTCATATCCTCTAGCAGTGCAGTTGCTTCAGAAGTGGTAACATTAAAAACGCAGATATGACCATTTTATGTGAAACAATTATCAGGTAAAATGTCAGCCAAATGACAGTCCTTTGTGACTGAGAAAGGTGACTATACTTTTCTATCTCTTTAATGAAGGTTTACTTCTCTTCCATCATACTTTTAAACACATTAACATGCTCTTGGTAGTAGGGTCATCTGTACCTTCAACTTAACTATTAAACAAGTTTAACTCATTTAAATAGAAGGAACTGCAGTTATCCTAGGCAGTCTGTGATCCTTACCCAGATAGCTGTCTCCTGCAACTCTAACAGAAACAAACACAGGATTTTATTCTTGTCCAATGACATATTTCAGTGAGTTTGTCATGAAGTAATATAAAATGATCTTGTTATTCCAGGCTTAGCTTCTGTTCCTTCCTCCCTCCTTTCCCCTTTCCACCCTCCTCACTATGGAAAGCAGTTCAGTTTCCATTTACTTAACAATTTCACATGCTTATTTAGAGGTGTGGAAAGGCCTGAGGTTTTTCAGATAATGTTTAATAAATAAATAATTTCCTCTGAAAAGTCTTACCTCCTTTTTCAGTGCGTCTCAGTAGACCTGGTACTTGCAGATAATGTGTTGCTTGTGCCTGTTTCAGTCCAACTTTTATCTGAGGCGATAGGGCAGGTCTGTTTCCCGTACTTCTCAGTACATTTATGTGCTCTTACGTGCAGGCACACACACTGGGGAAACCCCACCAGTCCAGACTTTCTGAACAGATGCTTGAGCTTCAGTTGTTCAGAAACACTGATAGGAAGTGCTGTATGTTTAATGGAACAAGTATGTATCTATCTGGCCTGTAGGTGAGGAAAATGTGGGATATAGACCATCTAAATTCGATAGCCACAGAATTGGGTTGAAGTATATGGGCTGTCATTCCTGAAGGCAACAAGAGGCACACAGATGTGCCATGAATACTGAAATGATTTGGCTGTCTCCCAGCCATAGGAGTTATCTTTGACCACGATTGTCCAAACCAGCAAGCACAATTTTCTCAACATTCGTTGTGTATCCAAGCGTATGTGAGAATAAAGAACTTTTATTTGACACTGAGACTATATAAAAATTAAGCTTTCCTACTCACAGTATTGAAAATCCATTAGTAGTCCTTGGGAAGAAATGAAGAGAACCTAATTTCTGTGTTGCTAGGTGATGTTTCTTCTTAGGTTAGAATACAGAATAAGGAATATGATGGTTTTTCAGAGGTTATAGAACTAGATTGTTACAATCAAGGGAGAATCATTTAGACCGACAATATAAAAATCATACTCAGAGTAATACATTTTGTCTGTAGAGGCTTTGATTTGCTTATGGAAGCAATTGTACTCAGTATAAATCTGTGTTTGTGTTCTATGTTGGAAACACCAGTTCCTGAAAGCCTGCTCCTTAATTATATCTTATATTAAATTTTTTTAGTCCTATGTGAGTTTTCTTTGGATTAAATTATTCAATTCTTCTGCCATTCCTAATTTAAGAGTCAGAGTGAAAATATGATATTTTTTTTTCATTTTTAAAGAATTGAGCACTCCAGGTAAATAATTACTGAGCTACCACTTTTCATTGTCAGTAGTAACATATGAAGAGTTTTGATGTTTCAGTATTAAGGATGTAAAGACCTCCAAATATACAACAGCTTGCTTTTTTTTCTTTTTTTCCTTTTACAAAGGCATTGAAGAATAGTTGGCTAATTGGCTTTAGTCAGAAAAAGGGGAGTGAATATTAAATGCCTTACTTGTACTTAATTGTACTAAATGCCTTAATTGTACTTAATGGGAGGGGGGGCTATTTTATTGGGTTTTAATTTGTTACTGTTCAGTGTAACTTTTGTGAAGGCACTTGGCCTCTGGTTTTTATTATGTTTTGAGGAAATGAACCAGGACAATGGTGTTTAGCTTTCAAACCTCACTGAAATCTCTGTTTTCCATATCCATCTGGTGACGCTGAGGCCAGCTTTGTAATAATTATTGTTTATTAAAAAAAAGCTGTGAATTAAAGCTTTAATAGTCAAAGCAACCTTCAAAAGATAGTAGCATTTACAACAGCATTATCATCTAACTTAAGGTCCTGGGTTTTTAATAAGAGGTTATGAAGAAAAAATAAAATTTCTCAGATGTTTGTCAGGATAATTTACAGCAGTTTTGGTTCTTTGTTTAAACTAACAAATTTTTAGTCTGTTAATGACTGGGTTTGTAGCTGGATTTATTCAGGATTTGAATTGTGATTAACCTGAAAATCCTGTGTCTGCAATTTCCTGCTGGCATTGTGCTAAATTGCCAGTTTTAAAAAATGTGAAATCCTAATGCCAAGTGTACTTCGAAAGCATGCTCAAGGTTTGCCGTTAGTTTGAGTTCTTCACTGTGTCTGTGTAGCAGTATGAATGCATCTTTCAGGATAATATATTCCAGCTCCAGAAGTTTTGTTGTACTATCATAATGCAATAGATCTGTTTCTGGTTTTGGGGAAGCTGCCCAAAACTTTTGCATGCTATCCTATGGCAGTAATATATTATAGAGACATCTTTTTGCTGCCAAAAAGTTTTCAGACATGCCTAAACTAATTCTGTTCAGCAATCCACATAACAAGAACTTTTGCATTTTTTTATGATATTATTAAACTTCTATGAATAAGCAGGTAGCGCCTAAAGCTTCAGCCTTGTATTAGCAAAACCAAACAGAAGCCAGAAGGTTTGGTAGTAGATGAGGGTTTTTTTTCTGGTTTCAGTATTCTGAAAATCTAGCTAGCGGTGAGAAGTAGAAATGAGCTTAAATTTTCAGTGGAAACATTTCATGTATGGGCAGTTCTAATTTTTAGTTAGTGAAGTTCATCTAAAACTATCTTGTATCTGTCCCATGGTACTTCTCTTACATGGCCTCAGGTTCCTCTTTATGGCCTTGCAATAGACCTTGTCTTTCTCAGACATTTTCAGTGTCCAGATTCTTGCAGTTCCACAGTTAGATACATCCTGCATCCAAATTAATTGACTCATTAATGCGCTGTCTAGACTGAATGCTTTATATTCTTTACTACTTCCTAGGTTTGAATAAAGGCGCTGTAGAGCTAACATATCCTCAGAAGATATCTTAAGAGGGTTGAGGCAGAGTTGTGAAAAGGAACACATATTTTACTAAAGCAGCCCCTTTTTTAAGTTGTCACTTCGGGGGAGAAGGGGAGTTTTTAATCTTCTCATTCTCTTTCAGCAGAACTCAATACCAGATATGCATTATACACTTCCATTTAGAATGTAAGGGGTCTCTTTTGCAGTTGAAGAAGATATTTTGAGCGTGGTCATTTAGGAAACTTGAGAGTAATCCAGCACTATATCTCATTTCTTATGGGTCCATGCTTTTCTGCTTGCAGACTGGGATTAGACAGGGAGTCAAGAAATGGTTATGTCACATAATGGCAGACAGTCGCAGTTTGGATATAAAGGAAGTAGCAAGGGCAGTTCTAATTTGGGATGAATGCACTGATTTTGACGAAACTGCTTCAGAATCTTGCCTATTATAAGTAATCCATCCAATATTAGTATGCCATTGTTCCACTTTTCTCTCATAAAAAAAATCTATTAGTATTATCATCTGCACAGTATTCCCTTTTGAATTGTGGAGGAGAGGATTCAACCTATTAAAATAATTAAATAGTTTCCGTAAGTATCTTTAACCAGGCTGAGTGAGTCTTGAATTCAAGATTCCATTTGTAAAACTAACAGAAAATGCTATATCAGAAGCATAACTTGTCGGGAATAACTGGTGATATGGACTGAGTTGACAGTCTCTGAACAGTATATGAGTTCAGTTAAAGTTTATGAAGGGATATAAAATCAGACTCCATCTTTGTTTTGGATGGTTCATTTCCATTTTGGAATTAAGTATTTAATGTAATTGTGAGGTTGCCTCCAGCCACTAGTAAGTATTGCACTTGAAATTAAATGTTCACATGTGCAATTGAAAGTGACATCTAAATAATTTGCTTCATGTTTGATTCATGTTCAGCCACTGCAGTGAGTTGTAGGTTTTACTCTTAAGACACTGCTCTGTGTACATTTTTGCCTAGCACCTTTATCTTAAATGCTGTGTAGTTAAGGTTATTGTTATTAGACATTTTTTATAAGACTGTTGAGAGGGAAAGTAAGACATGGTAAGGCCCAGATTTAAAAATACAGTTGAGCACTCCTTTTCCTGACATAAGCAATTTAAATTGCAGTTCGTTGTCAAATCCTCGAGGGTTAGCGTAGTTCATGTAGGCTGCTCTGTGCCAGCCTCTGTCCTAGGAATCTTTTAAATACTAGTGAGGAGGGGGCTGGAAACAGAAAGCTCTTCTTGGGAGTGTTTTTTTGGAATGGAATTAGTGAAAAAACAGACAGACATATATTCTTGCAGAAATTGGGTTGGAAGGGACCTTTAAAGGTCAACTAGTCCAACCCCCCTGCAGGGAGCAGGGACATCTTCAACTAGATCAGTTTGCTCAGAGCCCAGCCCAGCCTGACCATGAATGTTTCCAGGGATGGGGCATCTACCACCTCTCTGGGCAACCTCTTCCAGTGTTTCATTACCCTCATAGTAAAAAAAATTTCCTTATATCTACCCTCCATTAGTTTAAAACCATTGACTCTTGTCTTTCTGCTACAGGCCCTGCTGAAAAGTTTGTCTACATCTTTCTTATAAGCCCCCTGTAAGTATTGAAAGGCTGCTGTAAGGTCTCCCAGGAGCCTTTTCTTCTCCAAGCTAAACCACCCCAAGTCTCTCAGTCTTTCTTCATAGGAGGGGTGTTCCACCCCTCTGGCCGTTTTCATGGCCCTGGACCTGCTCCAACAGGTCCATGTCTTTCCTGTGCTGAGGGTTCCAGAGCTGGACGAAGCACTCCAGGTAGGGTCTCGCAGAGCAGAGGGGCAGAATCACCTCCTTTTGATATTGATAAAGATTCACTTATCTCACTTTACCCTAACAATACTGTGGCATATACCTCTGTCGTAGAACAAAAGCCCCAAAGTGAATGATAGTCTGCTTTGTTAATGGCTGTGAAGGACTATGTAGTGTTGCCAAATTTAAGTGAAACTAGGGGAAAGGTAATTCTGGCAGAGGGAGATCACAACTACTGACTCAAAGACCACCCACTCAGGAAACCTGCCAACCCAAAAGGTTAAGGAAGTAAAAGTCTCAAAATCATAGTGGGCATGCATAGTCATTTACATGGTAGGTGAAGAATTTTAACCAGTCATTTAACAGAATAATAATGAATATGTATTGGATTATTAAATATCTTGTGTATAAAAAACTGTTAGTTTCTGCCAATGGTGTGCTAGTTTGTACCTTGCACCCATATCTGTGCATTTACATAATAAAGGAAAATACCTCGGCTCCATGTGTAAGTTGGGCAATGCACACCAGGTAACAGACCCAAGTTTTTGGGGCAACACCTTTGTCTGCTGCCACGCTTCTTTTGATGCAGCCCAGGTTATGGTTGGCTGTCTAGGCTGTGAGCACACATTGCTAGCTCATGTCTAGCTTTTCATCCACCAGTACCCCCAAGTCCTTCTCCGCAGGGCTGCTCTAAATCCCTTCATGCCCCAGCCTGTATTGGTACTGGGGATTGCCCTGACCCAGGTGCAGGACCTTGCACTTAAGTCCTGCAAATCAAGTAGCTTTTGGGTCTGCAGATTCCAGATGGGTGTCTTGACTACTGAATTAAGTTAAAGGACCCTTTCCTTTGGATGAAAGGATCACCATCACTTCCTTTGGCTTCTCTCTCCTGTCCTGAGCCAGCTACATCTACCTCACTCCCCTTGCAAACTCTTCCTGGCCTTTCTTCAGGGAGCTGCTGGATCAAGCACCCATTATGCTGGCAACTATCACTGCTATGAGTTTTTCTTGCCATGTTGTCCTTGAGCAGCCACGAGGTAGGCTATAATTGACCTGAAGTTCAGATTTCTCTTATACAAACTTTTAAATGTGAAAATTATTTCATCAGATAGTGTATGTGAGATATTACATTTATCCGGCTGTGCTGGCTGTGGATAGCTAAATACAAACACTATTTTTAAGCCATTCTACAGTCATTATTTTTTGTGTATTTTTAAAACAGCTGGAAATTCATAGTAGTGGAATACCTCGAGTCCTTCAAGGAAGTTTCCTTTAAACCAAAATAGATTTAGCATTAATTTGAATTAAGAATTCTAAGTGTTAGTTGTATAAAATACAAAAATCTTCTCATCTGTTTTTAACTTTGGGTAACTTAATGACCTGATTGTTTGTTGTTGACTGATAGAGAGAAAAGCTTTAAGCTCAGTTCTTTAATAGATACTATTTCAGAATGTGCTTGCAAAGGAGTAAAAAAAGAAGCTACTTCTGTTGTTCTTCCAGTCTTATTGATGGCTATGAGTTCATTAAAAACCTGGAGTCTCTTTAACTTACACTGGTTCTTGGTTTTTTTTGTTTCTACTTCATTGTGATTTTTGTCTTTGTAGGCCTAATTTATGTGGAAAATAGGCTTTTTACATATTACTATTAGTTTTCAGCTTAGGTGATTTTTGTACTGTAGTTGTGTTCTGTAAGCTGCAACCTGTATATGCATCTTATATGCCTTATTAGGGAATAGATGCCTTAATAGGGAACCTAGAATTTGATGTTGAAAAGCTCTTCTAGCATATGTTGCCACTGGAAGTTTTGCTGTGGCAGTCATACCAGTGGTTGCCTGAGTATTGAAATTTTTATTATAGACACAGGCTTAGGTTACTGTTCTCACCTTGGCTCTGAAGTTTTGAGAGTGAAGGCACTGTTTTTTATTCTTTGCTTCCCTAACATGGAACGTAAGGAATTTTTTCTGCTTACATGAGTTGGCTCAGAAAAATCTTGTTCTCCTCCCAGTTCTGTTACAGGAATTCTAGGCTAGGTTTTTTGTGCAGGTGGTCTCTTGGCAACCTGATTATAATTGTAAATCAATTTGCTTCTTCAGGTGCATAAATGAGATTTATTTAGCTAATTGATATTTTAGGAGCACTTCATGATAGAAAAACTGAGCCAGCTTGAGGTAGCCATGCTTGAGCTAGAGGTTGGAGTTGGTGAAATCCTGTGCTGCCTTCAAACCTAAACAATTTTGTGTTTCTAAAGAAGACCGAGACACACTTCTCTGAGGTGTACAGGCAAGCAGCAAAGGGCAGTGAACACAAGTTCGGTCAAGGAAAATTCTGGTTATGCAGTAGGAAAAAGTTTTTTATCATGAGGGTGGTTTAACACTGGATCAAGGTGGGGGCTCCAAATAGGTTGTAGAAATTCTTTTACTAGAGATATTAAAAATATGACTGAGCAACTCTCTGGCCATCTTCACATAATCTTGAAATTGAATTTAGCTTTGAGGTTGTCTCTGCTTTGAGTGTGGGATTAGATCAAGGGCCTCTTAAAGTCCATTGTAATGTAAATTTTTCTGTGAATCTGTGATTGTAGTGTATTTTACTCTTTGTACAGTGTTGAAGATGGGGAGTTGAATTTCACTAAAATGTACAAGGTGACACAAGTAGAAGCAACAGTATGTTTTCATAACTTCAAATTTAGTGACTTAGTAACTTAGATCCAGTGGGGAGGGTGGATTGTGTGTGTTAGGAAAAAAAAAATAAAGCATGAATCCCTTGTTCTTTAAAACTAATGGAAATAAACCATACACATGCTTAAGACTACAAATTATTGTAAATTTTTCAGGCTGTTTTTGTGACTAGTTAAAGCTTAAGATCAGAGTCTCAGAAATTAATGAGAGATGCCTACTATTCTCAAGATTACTGTACCTAGCAGGAGAAAAAGGGCTTCAGAAGTCCAGATGGAGAACTTCCCACCATGACAGTGCACTGTGCACAGCTAGAGAAATTGTTCTTATTTACATGCTGCAGCACTGGGGCCTATGCTGTTCCTTAAGTTGATTCAACAAATTCACCGTTCAAGATATTTAAGGATCACTCACCATAGTGAAGATGTACTGAATGTCCAGTGCTGCTTTAACTGTTCAAATACTGTGAACAACTGCATGTTGAATGTACAGTTGCAGAATTTTTATAAGAGATGCACAGTTGAAATGCTGCACACAACCAGTCAGAAGAAAAGCATTGCTTTTAGGGTGAGGAGTTCTGATGGCCACCTGGAAACAAGAGTGTGCAGAGTGTTTGTGTTCTCTAATTTCTCTAAATAACTTTTTTCCTGAATTGGCATGTTTGTCTTGCTCTTCAGTAATTGATTCTGGGCATCTGGTGATTGTGTAGTAGCCATGAAATTATAAAAAAAACCCCTCGTTTAGCATGGAAATTGTGAATGGAACCCGAAGTACCAAACAATCAATACATAGAGGCATCTTATTGGGACATTTTGTAGATTGATGTAATTTGAACACTGGTTCCTAAAAAATTCTTAGTTGTAAATTTTAATTTTTTCCCATAATGGAGAGCTATGTAACTTACAAGGACAGTGTTAGAGTGATTAATTTTCTGAGATCATCAGCAACATGCAGGTTAAACAAAGTACCGCACTTCCAATTTTACAATGATTCAGCACCCTGGCATGTGGCTGAGGCTTCATTTAATGGTGTAATTCACCATAACTAGCAGGTTTATGCATCAATCAGTTCTACCAAAAGGTAGCGGTTACTAGATATGTGGCTTTACCAGAAGTTTGAGAGTTTTGGTAAGATTTCTGAACAGCATTTTAGTTATTGCGGTCTTCCATTTCACAAATGGAGGAAGCATCTGACCATAGTTCTCTTTGGCTTTGGAGCCTTGTTTTGGTTAAATTGGTAGAATAATGACAAAATTTGTTGTGATCCGTTGTCAAAAATAACAAAGTATAGGTTAAAAGCCAATGCTTTTTAAAACCCAAGGTTTTTAAAAAAATTAACTACTCATGGGCCTTTCAGGCTTCTGAAGAAAGCTGTCGTTTTACAAGGAAAGCCGAATGTGTAGTACTCCTGTAGTTAGGTCTGACAGACAGGGTTGCAGTTGTCTTTTTGGAGAGATCATAAAACCTAGTTTAACTGGAATAATCCAGCTCTGCTTGTACCTCAGCAGTCTCAACACTTAATAATTTAATTTCATCATGTCAGTTCAGTGCCATGTTAAAAAGTCTTATTTGATGGGGTATTGATTTATTGGCAGTGGAGTTGTCACTGAGAACTTGTGTAATTTAAAAGTGAGTGGATTACTGTGTTTATCTTAATACCAGTATTAGATACTAGCTATATAGTCAGAAGTGGAGAAGGCCCTGGGGGTGCTGATTGACAGATGGCTGAACATGAGCCGGCAGTGTGCTCAAGTGGCCAAGAAGGCCAATGGCATCCTGGCTTGTATCAGGAATAGTGTGGCCAGCAGGAGCAGGGAGGTGATTGTGCCCCTGTACTCAGCACTGGTGAGGCCACACCTTGAATACTGTGTTCAGTTTTGGGCCCCTCAGTACAAGAAGGACATTGAGGTGCTGGAGCCTGTCCAAAGAAGGGCAACAAAGTTGGTGAAGGGTCTGCAGAGCAGGTCTTATGAGGAGCTGGGGTTGTTTAGTCTGGAGAAGAGGAGGCCTTGTCATTCTCTACAACTACCTGAAAGGAGGTTGTAGCGAGGTGGGTGTTGGTCTCTTCTCCCAAGTTACTAGTGATAGAACAAGAGGAAATGGCTTTAAGTTGCATCAAGGGAGGTTTAGATTGGATATTAGGAAAAATATATTTACTGAAAGAGTGGTTAGACATTGGAACAGGCTGCCCAGAGAGGTAGTGGAGTTGCCATCCCTGGAGGTGTTCAAAAAAATGTGTAGATGTGGCACTTCAGGGCATGGTTTAGGCGGCCTGGGGGTGTTGGGTTGATGGTTGGACTTTATGATCCTAGAGGTCTTTTCCAACCTTAATAATCCTATGATTCTATGAAGTGTTATAAAGATTAACTTCATTATCTTTCTGGACTCTCAGCATATCCTGCTTTAGAAGGATGACTTAATACTAATTGTTCATGAACACTGACAGAATGACCTCTCTCTCTCAGCTTTGCCTGTTCAGAACAAACACTGAAATGCAACTGTCAGTAGTGAAGAATTTGTTTATAAGCTATCTAGGACATGAACAGACTTTTCACTGTCTAATACAAGGTTGCATAGTTCTTATCAGAGATGCGTGTCCTTAAAATGTTAGCCATAACAGTAGAGTTTTGAAAGTACAACTATGTCAGAGAAGAGTGAGTATGGATTTGTTTTTAACATCTTATATGATGTTAAAATCTTGATGTCAGTCATGTCTTGTTCTACAACTGGAACTCGTACAAGGCGAAATTGTACAAATAAGTGCCATATTGTTTTCCCTATTCTCATCCTATTTTGGCTATACCTAGAGACCAGCTCTGAGGACAGGCCCATCATTCGGTTTTCATACCTTTTTAATGCTTGGCCTATTCTTTATCAGTCCTTAGTGCTTCCAGTTCTGGTGAGGTGGTAGAAATATGTGTTTTTTCTAAGAACTTATGGAGTCTATACTGTTTTTTCGGAAGTGTCTTTCAAAACCAGCAGATACTGAATAGGAAAACTGTACGTTACAGTAGTGTCTTAGAGGCGTAATTTTAAAACTGTAGAACATGAGAAAAACCTTGCATCATCAGACCAAATGTCCACCTAACTGAGCATCCTGTCTCCAACAGCAGCTGATGCTATGGGAAGAAAGTAAGAATTGGATGAGCATATAGGGATGCTTCCTTAGAAAAACCTCACAACCTTCAGTGATTTGTGACGTGGAATTTTTTGAACATACAGCTCTAGGTGGCTTTTTCTTCTATGAATTTGTTTGGCTACTTTTGAGGCCCCATGTAAATGATCTGACAAGAGTGTGTTCTCTTTTCTGTAGATGGGTAAGCATGTGTTCCTCAGAGAAGGTAAGATAAGGTCAAGGAAATGGCCTCTGCACTTAAGCATAGTGAGGTTTGTGAGGCTTGGTTCCTAGAGGAGTTGATTTTTAAGCCTTTGACCTGCCTCCAGGAAAAAATATCTCCTTGTGGTTATTAAGCAGTTGAGTTTAGACTGTGTAATTTATCAAGCAATTTGTAATAGAATACGTAAGCAGCACATTCCCTTTGCAGATGCTCTTTCATGTTATATGGGTTTTTTTGGAGATGGTGGCAAAACTGTTGGTGTCTGGAGAAGGAAAGACGTTGAAATATCATACCTTTTTAGAATTCACCTGCTAATCATAGAATCATAGATTCGTTAAAGTTGGAAAAGACCCTTAAAGATCATAAAGTCCAACTGCTAACCTATCCTCAAGAACCACGTCTGCCCTTCCTTTAAATACCTCCAGGGATGGAGACCCAACCACCTCCCTGGGCAGCCTGTTCCAATGTTTGACAACCCTTTCGGTGAAGAAGTTTTTCCTAATATCCAACCTAAACTTCCCCTGGCACAGCTTCAGGCCATTTCCTCTCATCCTATCGCTTGTTACTAGGGAGAAGAGACCGACCCCCACTTTGCTACAACCTCCTTTCAGGTAGTTGTAGAGAGCAATAAGGTCTCCCCTCAGCCTCCTCTTCTCCAGACTAAACAACCCTATCTCCCTCAGCTGCTCCTCATAAGACTTGTTCTCCAGACCCTTCACCAACTTTGTTGCCCTTCTTTGGACATACTCCAGCACCTCAATGTCCTTCTTGTACTGAAGGGCCCAAAACTGAACACAGTATTCAAGGTGCGGCCTCACCAGTGCCGAGTACAGGGGCACAATCACCTCCCTGCTCCTGCTGGCCACACTATTCCTGATACAAGCCAGGATGCCATTGGCCTTCTTGGCCTCCTGAGCACACTGCCGGCTCATGTTCAGCCATCTGTCAATCAGCACCCCCAGGTCCTTTTCCTCCAGGCAGCTCTCCAGCCACTCCTCCCCAAGCCTGTAGCGTTGCATGGGGTTGTTGTGACCCAAGTGCAGGACCTGGCACGTAGCCGTGTTGAATCTCATACCGTTGGCTCTGGCCCAACGATCCAGCCTGTCCAGGTCCCTCTGTAGGGCCTTCCTACCCTCCAGCAGATTGACACTTCTACCCAGCTTGGTGTCATCTGCAAACTTACTGAGGGTGCACTCAATCCCCTCATCCAGATCATCAAGGAAGATATTGAACAGGACCGGCTCCAACACTGAGCCCTGAGGAACACCACTCATGACCAGCCGCCAACTGGATTTGACTCCATTCACCACCACTCTCTGGGCTCGGCCATCCAGCCAGTTTTTAACCCAGCACAGAGTGCACTTGTCCAAGCCGTGAGCAGCCAGCTTCTCCAGGAGAATGCTGTGGGAGACAGTGTCAAAGGCCTTACTAAAGTCCAAGTAGACAACGTCCACAGCCTCCCCCTCATCCACTAAGTGGGTCACCTTATCACAGAAGGAGACCAGGTTAGTGAGGCATGACCTCCCTTTCATAAACCCACGCTGTCTGAGCCCAATCCCCTGGGTGTCCCGCATGTGCTGCGTAATGGCATTCAAGATGATCTGCTCCATGACCTTTTCCAGCACCGAGGCCAGATCCTCCTTCCGACCCTTCTTGTAGAGGGGCGTCACATTTGCTAGTTTCTAGTCACCTGGGACCTCCCTGGTTGACCAGGACTGCTGATAAATGATGGAGAGTGGCTTGGCGAGCTCCTCTGCCAGCTCCCTCAGTATCCTCGGGTGGATCCCATCCGGCCCCATGGACTTGTGAACATCGAGGTGAAGGAGCAGGTCGGTGACTGCCACCTCTTCAACAGCTGGGACTTCATTCTGCATACTAGCTCCGTTTGCCAGCACAGGGGCCCGATAAGCCCAAGGATGACCAGTCTGACTATTAAAGGCTGAGGCAAAGAAAGCATTAAGTACCTCAGCCTTCTCCTCATCTTTCCTGGCAAGGTTACCTTCCGCATCCAACAAAGGAGGGAGATTCTCCCTGGCCCTCCTTTTGTCACTGATGTATTTATAAAAACATTTTTTGTTATCTTTAACGGTGGCGGCCAGTTTAAGTTCCAGCTGGGCCTTTGCCTTCCTAATCTTTTCCCTGCATAACCTCACAACATCCTTGCAGTCCTCCTGAGTCACCGGCCCCTTCTTCCAAAGGCGGTAAGCTCTCCTTTTTCTCTTGAGTTCCAGCCAAAGCTCATTCTTCAGCCAAGCCGGTCTTCTCCCCCGCCTGCTCGACTTACGGCACATGGGATCGGCCTGCTCCTGCGCCTTTGAGACTTCCTTCTTTAATAACATCCAGCCTTCCTGGACTCCTTTGCCCTGTGGGTCTGCCTCCCAAGGGACTCTGTTAACCAGATGCCTTAACAATCTAAAGTCTGCCCTTCTGAAGTTCAGGGTAGCGGTCTTGCTGACCCTCTTCCTTACTTCTCCAAGAATTGAGAACTCAAATGGAAGTATGTGTTCTAAGCTAAAACCTGGAAGAGAATGTTAGTGTTTGAAAAGACCTTAATAAGTTCTTTAATATAATACAGATGCATAGATGTAATGGCATTAGTGGGCAACAGTACATTGAAAGAAGCGTATTTATTATAACATGTTCATTAGTATTTTTATTACATCATTAATATTAATGTCTTTGGATGTCTGCTGCTGTGCTGCCACAAGGCTATTTGTCATCAGGAAACTTAAGGAAGAGTTGCTTGTAAGTGAAAGAAGTAAGCCTGCTCAACTGTTTTACTCCCTTTGGTTTTCCAGCTTTCTGATATTTGTCTTTCTTTGTAGTTTATATTCTAAGCAAGCTGGGAACTCATTTTAAGGAAGCAAAGAAATCTTTTAATCTCAGTTTATCAGGATCTAGGATACTGCTTTCTGATATGGATTACAGCCAGTCTGGTAATACTTGTGAGTTACGGAGATGTGGCCTAATATGCATCTTCCTCTGAAGTAAGCACTAGGGTTCCTGAAATTCAAGGATAGTATAAAAAGACACAAAATCAAATCCTTTGCAGAACAGTACAAACAACTTTTATGTAGATGAAGCAACACAGAGTAGTGTCATACAAACTTACTATTAGTGGTTGTTAGCAATCAGCTTTCATAAAGCATGCTTTCAGCAAAATTCAGTAGGCCACAAAAAGAAAAATGTAAATACCTTTATTGTCATTCGATGTTTCCAGGCTAGCAGGAATATCATTTTTTAAAAAAGAGATTGCTAGTTACACAGTGTTTTCTGAATAAGCTAAGAAGCTTAACATGATTGATCATCAGCCTTCCAACTCATGCAGCAGTCTTATAGTCCACTTTAGAATGTGAAAAGCTGCATCATGCATTACCTGCTTACCACCAGTCTTTTTCTACATTGAACCTTAATGCAGTGTTACCTTAGGGTAATATTCACTACTGTAGACAGTCTAGTACCTGTCACAGTTTGGTTTTATTGAAAGTAACATGCTGGGTCAGCAATGAAATTTTTCTATTTGTTGAGTTCTGTGCAGCTTACGATTGTTTTTTATGATTTCATTTTTTGCATTTAGCACACATACATGCATCAGTTTGTTGTAATCAGCTGGAATTTTTTTTAGTGGCTGACAGTTCAGGCACTGGTTTTGAGCTATTTGATACAGTTACTGTTGTGGGATTTTTTTTTTAACCATAAACCTCTGGACATTGGGATTTACTTGAATGTCTAGAAAAGGGAGTGTAATTTCAGATAGAAATTTCTTTTTTACAAATACTAAAGCCTACCCAGGAGCCAATACAATTCTTAACTCACAGCATATAAGAAGTGTGATAAATGTTGCTGTTATGTGCAATCCATGGGGATTTCTGTTTGTCTGTAATACACAATTTCCACTTGTCTGTAATACAGACGAAATCTGCATTACATACTTCGGCTTATTGTACTATTTCCACAATATATTATGTGGGTATGTAGTGACTTTCTAGGCCATTCTACTCTTGTCAATCTTGAGGGAATACTATTTTGTAGCTTCCTGGACATGTTGTGTTGTGTGTCCTTCCTTGTATGTTTGCTTTCTGATGTACTGAGCGTTGATCACTTGATTTAGGATTATACTTCTCAAAAAAGAATCACAGGTATGCACCCCACTTTGAAAAGGACTTTTGACAGAAAAGGTGGGCATCGTACCTTTGGAAGAGCCACCTTGACAGTGTATACAAACATACTCAATACAAAAATGAACGTGGGCACTTAGTGGTACCTCTTGAAATCCTGGATAGTGCCTGTCCCTCGCCGTGTTGTCAACATAGTAGTTCCATGCATTAATCTTAACAAGGATGAATTGCTGTTCGGAAGCTGTAGCCATTTGAGCATAGTTATTTTAATTTCCCTGGTTAAAAGTGTTTACTGACTTTCAATAAACAAAATCAGTTTCTAATCAGAGAAGACAAGAGATTTAAACTGCCATAGTAACACTGCCCCTGGGTGAAACACATAATAATATTAATCTGCAAATATAACAATGGTGATGCTTGTGTATTCCATGGTGATAGCCTTCTTGTCTGGACTAACAGGATGAAACATTGTCTGTGATGTCTTCTTCACATCACCAGTTTCATTTTGGTGTAGGTTTTGTGGTTGTTTTGGTATTTTGTCTAAGTTATGAGGATATCATATATTTCCATCAGTTGGGCAAACAGTACTTCGAAAATAACTACCAAATATGTGCTTTCTAAGTCATGCTCTCATACGACAGGTGAAACGTCTTATCATAGTGGATGTCATGTACATGGCTACTGAGTGAGGAGGCCTGACCAAAGCCCGAGCTCTGCGATGAGGCTGTTCAAAGTGTCTTACGTTCATCATAGAATCATTAAGGTTGGAAAAGACCTCTAGGATCGCCAAGCCCAACCCTCAACCCAACACTACTATGTCTTCCTTCCTCCTTACATTCCTTTGCATTTGTACAGGCAAAAAGGGAAACCTCCTGTTTTGTCAGAACATGAGAACAACAGCAGATTTTTGTTGGTTAACTTCTTGTATTTTTTGGCTTTTAAAGTGGGCTAACTTTGAATATTTTTAGGAGTGATTCGAGTTTACTGTCATTGATAATTGCCCTTGGATAAGTGCTTGCAGGTATTGCTGCTCTGAGTTACTAACACATTATTTTCTTTTAATGACCTGGGATTTAATACTTTACTGGTTACTGGTTAGGAATGTTTGCCTTTAAATTGATTTTGAAAATCCTTTTAAAAACCACGCACCTTCCTGTGTACCTATCTGATTGCAGTCATCAGGAGTAGAGGCGCATCTCTGCACCAGATACACATACACGTCGTAGGAAATCACTTTCTTAGCAAGGCAGTAATCCTACAGTTTAAATCCCAGCAAAGATCAAGAACGGGTTAACATTTCAAGGTTTTGGGTTTTTTCAGCTTCAGTTTCCAATATAAGCTGTACTTGTACATTATTTATGAATGCTTTTTTATTTCAGTGACAGCTGATGAGCTATGGAAAGGAGCTTTGGCAGAAACTGGTGTGGGAGTGAAGAAAGGAAGAGGAAAGAGAAGGAAGAAGAAGCTAAGGAAGAATCTCAATAAAGGCCAGGAGATCGGTGAAGGTAGATTGACAAATAAGGGGCTGGAGACATGTCTTGACCTTTTCATGTATAGTGTCACTTGATTTAATAAATTGACAAATTGCTGTTAATTTCTGTGGTGTCAGAACTGCTTGATTTGTCTTTTAAAAAAATACTGATGTTGATTAATGTTGTTCTTAGTTTTTAAATTCTGTGTCATAAAACACACTTGAAATATGTGAGAACCTTTCCTTTTATTGCATTTTTCCAGTGTGCAGAGTTTCAGTCCTAATTTGGCATAAAATATAATAATTTTTTTTTTCTGTTATTCTTAAGGACGCTCCGGTTTCCTCTGGCCTGGTCTTAATGTTCCTGTGATACAAAGTGGTAGAGTCCAGGCAGTTACTCAGCGAAAAAAAGAAGAACGAGAGAGAATTCAGTCTCAAATTGTTCAGCAGAGAGATACATGGGAGAAGAAAAGAAAAATAAAAGTGAAGAGAGAGGGAGGATGGAGTGGAAGTTGCTGGGGAGGTGTCATTCTGGATCCTCCTGACCCAGGTCCTAATGGAGGTAAGAAAACTGAATATCTGTCTTAGTCTTATTTAGCCTTTCTGGTAAGGGACTCAGAGAAAGTGAGATCCAAACTTTTCCTGTGATAGAAAATCAATTTTATACTTCTGTCTTATATACCCATACATGAAGCAAGGCAGCTAAATCAAATAACAAGTTGTTTTAATACCAGTTAAATCACTGCTTAGTTTAATATAGGTATTACAGACTCTATGAAATTATGCTGTATTACAGAGTACTGTATTATGTTGTAGACTGTTATAGGAGTCTTGAAGTATGGAAATATTTTTCTGTTTTCAACAATTGTCTTGAATATGAAATGTAGCCATGTTTTTCATAGTTTCTGATTTATCCCACAGGATCTTTTAAGGCTTTTTTTTTTTCTAGTTCCTATAATGAAATATGGTTAAAGATTATGTAGTTTGAATGTAACTAATGTTTATTTATTTATTTGCTGCCTAGTTTTTAATATCATAGTGAAACTAGAGGCCCTATATGTGGAGTGGAGAGGTGACCTTAACTTTTTTTGCAGTGTTGTCATTCAGACCACTAGAAATTCAATAGTATTGTTTAACATTTAGAAGACTAATCCTTTCCAAGTATTTGAATATGAAAATGAGTTGTTACTCATATTCAGCTGAGTTTTTCTTGTGAAGCACTTAATGATGCTTGTATATTTATTGTTGTCTTTCCATAGGCTTCTATAGTAAGATGAGCTAAGAAAGGTGTTTTCTAGCACTGTTGTTTCAGGCTTGTTGCATACTCCAGTCATTCTAACAGTTCAGCTTGTTCATGTTTTCAGAACTCTCTTTGCCCCAGTGCAAGCTTGGATGTTGGAACATACATCACAACAAGTCAACATAAATGGGAAATTACGTGTATGGAATCACAATTATATTGTTGCCTGATCTTTTTGCAGTCATCTGTGCTCCCCTGTCTGCCTGGTGCTTTGTTTATTAATTTCTTTCTGTCTGTGAATATTTTCTGGTTACATTCTATTGGGCATTAATTAAAAATTCAGGCATGCTTTGAACCAAGCCATTGTGTAGAGGGAGCATTGTCTTTCCAGTGTGATCTAATGTCTTTGTCTGTGTAGACTGAAGTTACGCTGGTATTTTTGTAACTTTCTGCTTTGTATATTCATGCCATTGTTGCTATCTACTACTCTGTTACCTTTTCAGGTTTTCCATTCCTGTAGCTGGTATAGATGATTTTGTGGCTTCTGTCTCCATAGTATCTGAGATACATTGTTTCCCTCAGATTTACCTTGTGAATTTAAGGAGAGATTGCCTGCCCACCACTTCAAGTATTTTTTGGTTGTCTTCAATTTTAAGACCAATGCATTCTATTTTAATATCAGCATAGTTCTGCAGTATACAAACGAAAGATTTCCTCTGTTTACTTCCCTGCATTTCATTTTATTACCTTGAAAGCAGGTCTTTTGTGGGAGGTAATGGTGTGAGAATGGACTTGGCAGTCAGCGAATCTTAAAACTGAAAAATAGAAGATTTGAGAAATTAAATAATTTTTCCAAATTCCCAATAAGTCAGTGGTGGAATACAGAGAAAGTAAAGAAAATTTCATGGTTCTAGTTCCATACTTTGAACACCAGACTATGTTGGTTTTAAATTCAAATATATTTTTAAGTAGTATATTCCATTAAAAGAGGTGACAGCTGTTGCAAACAACATTTATGCATGTCTGAATTTTACCTTCTGGTGTTTTCCTTGATTTTGCTTTTGGCTGATACTGTTGATGTTGATTACTTGCATTAAAGTTGGCTGTGTGGAGGGCTATAATAGCCAGGTCAAGTTCTGTCAAAAAGAAGAAAGGGTACTGCAGTCAAAATAGGAAAACGAAACTGTTAGCTTGTATTATAAAAGTGCTTGAGAAAAAGCAGTTTCCGATTAGTATACACTGATTTCCTTTTAATCTGCTAAAATTGTGGGGATTTTCAGATCCCCATAGTTCTTTCAGCATCTTCTTATTCAGATAATTAATGATTTTGCAGAGGAACTGGGACATTGGCTGCATGCAAAGCACTGTCAAAGTGGTAGGAGGAATAGACCTGAAATCACCAAATGCAATGAATCCTCTTGTCCTGACGCTGTGGCATGGCTGGATTCCCTGATGTCTAAGCAAGCATGAGCTCTGATTGAGATACTGCAGTTCAGCCCTTCTTAGTATTCTGATGTTAGATTCTGTAGTAGCAAAGGGAGGTTGAGCATATGCTGCAGCTTCCTTTAGCAGCATTCATATTTCCTAATGGAAACAGGTACAAGAAGTTTGTAGAAACCTCCATGTTGATAGCCTTCAACATCTGACAAATTTGTTTGAAGTTGACCGGTATGGTTTTTTTTTAAAAATAATTGGGGACATACTGTGATTTTTATATGCTCCATTCTTGCAGGGCAATCTTCTTCCACTACACCTTTACTTATTGTGCTAGCTATGAGTAGAGAAAGACTGTATTTTTCAGTTGCAAATAGTTATTTTTCTTCCAAGTTTACAGTATTTCTATGCAACTGGAGAGGTTTCAGAGGGGGAACAGAGTGGCTGTTGGCATTCATATCCTCTACTGTGAGCTAGAAGTCTACTTCTTGTAGACTAACAAATCTCTGAATTGTGCCAAGAGGATCATGTTTATGATCATCTTGGAGGTTATGTGTAAACAATAAAGCAATGTTTGGTGAAGGAATGAGTCTCCAGTTCTTCACCATTATATTGTTTTCAGCTCCCCAGCCTTTCTCCAGAATCTCACTGTGACTACACCAAATAAAATAAGTATTAAATGCTTTAATTAACACTGTTTGTCTATGTTACACTGAAATGCTTTTGTTCATGAGATAAATTGGAAAAGCAGGAGGCTGGAAGGATCTCTTTTCTATTCTGCTTCTTGTACCAAGATGTTGCGTTTTGCTCCACTGTCCATTATTTTCAAAGTTAGGGTTTTTTCCCACAACCAAGCTGATAATAGAATGCTCCTTGTGGAAAATGTATCTGTATTAAAATGTAGATCAATTATAAGTATACTCTCAATTGCATAAAAGGAAACAAATACATTTGCAATTTATATTCATGTGTTTGTGCGGTCATTAGGTTTTGAAATAGAAACTCAGAGAAAATTGGATTCTTTGGCAGTATCCATGGTTTGCAGCAATTTTGCCTGCTTTTGTAAAATCCTAGTGGAACTGCTGATAGTCAAGCCTCAGGGATCTGCTTGCTGACTTTTCATGTGTCAAGGTGAAGGCCTTTGGAAAAGATCTGGCTGGGCTGCTGTTTGCATGGAAATGCTTTCTCATTTGACTTTCTGTCTTTGGAGGCAGTACCTGTAGATGCCCACATCATGCCCAGAGCTTTCCAGTATTCTTGCTCTTTCCTCCCCCACAATGTTGTAAGACATTTAAAAAAAACCCCAAACATTTATTTCTTTGAAGTCCCTTCTAATGACAGCAGAAACTTAACTTTCTGTGCAGTGACACTAAAGAATATGTTCAGCACTTAGAGCTGAATATGTAATGCTTATCTGAAGAGAGCTCTGTGTTCAGTGTTTCATTACCACTGTGATGAAAAGACCTGAACACAGATGTGACGTAGAAGTGATGTTTATTTTACAATGCAAAACACCTTAACTGTTACTAGACAAAATAAATGATGCTGTAATTGTCTTTGGTTGCAAATGGGTTTTTTCAGGCAGAATCTGAAATTGAAAGGGGAAAAAAAAGTCAGGCAATGTGATTCTTGATTATAAGAAGTGGCTGTGTATTGCTTTGTTTTATCCTCCTTCTCCCCTTTCTGGAATTTCACAGAAATATGTATCAAGAAATACTTGCAATTTCTTTGAATCCCTTTTGATTGCCTAATACAAGTTTGAGAATATTCTGAACAATATTGAATAATAGTTTGGCCATGATGGAAGTGACCCATTTAGTGATTTACCTTTTTATTTTTTAAACATTTACAGCCTTTGCTCAGTGTAAATGAAATTTGGGGTTCATTTACAGTTCTAGAGCAGTATTTAGGGAAGAAGGCAGTTACACTGCCAGCCAGTGAAAAGTGAAAACATTCTGTTTTCATAACACACCGTGGATAGTTGTTTTTCTTAGCATTTCTGCCAGGTTGGAAATTATTAGGAAGAATATTGGATATAATTTAACAAAAATGCTTCAATGTAAGTGGTAAGTTGCAGTGATTTCCAAAAGAAAGCTTCAGATTTAATTTGGAGAGGCTATATGGTTTAGCTTGTGATCAAAATAATCAACAGATTCTGAGGATGTCTCAGTTTTTCTATCAGCTTTGCTTTCTGTGTGATGTTCAAACAAACCAGTTAAATTTATATGTCTTGCTTAACCATTAAAAACTGTTTTTCCTCCTTTTTGCTATGCTAGTTATTTAGATTGGACAGTCATTGGAGACAGTTTCCATCTTACTTCGCTGCATGCAAGATGAGATACTGATTGCAGTTGGAGGCTGGGATCCCTAATAGAGCACAATTAATGTATTTAACAGTTGTCATCTCTTAATTATAACAGGAACTGTGTTGTAATTATAATGGGAGTAGTATTACACTTTCTGGGAAGTTATTTTAGCTAGCTTTTCTTTAAGTTAGTTTTCTTCACATACATGGATTTAACTAAAGAAATGAAAAAAACCTGTGCTTTATAAATGAGAGCTACATGCTGTTTCTTCACTGACCTTATTCTAAAAGAGATCGAATGAATAGAGTCAAGTATAAAAACATATTTGAGGTCTCTTAAAAAGGAAGTAACTAGTAAACCTCACTTAAGATATTTTTGTTCAAATTATTCTTACCTTTTCTACTTACTGCTGAGATTAATTTATAAATTACAGTTACCTAAAAGTTGTGTCCTTTTTAAATTATACCACCTGCAGGGAGCTGTGCTGATAGGTAAATAAAACAAGGAAATGTAATACCCCATTTTTCTCCCAACAGAAACTTTTGAAGATTTTGAAACAAGAGTCATTGAGGTAAGTATTACAAATCTTTTCAAAGACTTTAAATAATTACCAGAATTTTTTATTGAGCTTGCAATTATTTAACCAGTCTTTGCTAAGTCAATCTTATAGCAGTAGGAATTAGTCTGGTATTCTGTTTCAACTGCATGACATAATCTGTCATTCTTTCCATTGTGGCCTTATCCTCGCTATTGAGTAAATAATACCTAATCCAAAGGCAGCTTTGACAACTCTGGAATGGCGAATGCCTCCAAATAAAGCTTTAATAGTTTATGTACAACCATAATAAGAAACGTAGTAAAGTGCTAGCGTTATTTCTCAGGCAAAACTACAAGTAGGAAGTTGTATAATTCTGCTTGTAAAATAAATAATTAATTGAAGCTGGGGAGGGGCAGCTCAGGGCAGAGAGTGAGTGGGATGAAGATCTCATTTTGTGTGCTGCTCAAGTAGTAGAATATTCACTTGTCCTAGATGTCTTAACCTATGATATCTGTATCTTCTGGAAAAATACTCTGTCAGAATTTCCCATTCATAGTTTTATATACACACTTTGTGCTTATCGACATGGTAAGGATGATGGTTATGACAAGACTAATGCAAGTCTTGTTTCCACCCTCATTTCTAAACAGGTTGTATTGCATCATCTCACTTGAAAAATATCTATCAATCAAAAGTAGTAACTGACAAAAGATGTCTGTTTCTGGTATTTTCCTTGTCTATGGGTTTTAGTAAATAAGATCTAATATATGCTGTAAATCCTGCTATCTTTATTTGCACGTAATAAGGTTGACTCCCACGTGCTTTTTTCCCAAACTTACTCCTGATTGGACTTCATTGAATTATTCTCTATACTCTTGAACTCTGACCCTGGCTGACTAGGGCTTTTTTTATGGAAGTGTGGAATGTTTTACATAACAGCATATCTGACCTAGGTATTTAATAAAATCATTGAATCACCTTAGAATAATTTTGTTGTGGTAAGTTGAGAAGCTACAGAGACTTAAAAATAATTAATCTCTTACATTTCATGACATTGTCACCTTTTTTTAAACATACAGTAGCTTTCCAATGTGTAAATGGTTGTATGCAGTGCCTTGATTGGTGGGAAGTGATATTAGCTGACTACTAAATTGTTGTCGCTCAAGATATTTGCTGCCTGACAGCAAAACTTCAAGCTAAAGGGTAAGGTCCTTAGCACTACCAGTACTGTAGTGACCCAAATTCTTAATGATTTCAACAGAAACACAACTCAGAATGTGGTCAGAGAAGATACTTATTGCAAATAAGATAAATATTATTGTATCTTTTTACTTGTGAAATGCAAAGCGTTAGTAATGCAGATATGTGGACCCATGTTACTTCTCTATGGAAAAGCCATTACTGAAGAAGGCAATTTGCAATTCATTCCACAGCAGACCGTTAACAGTTAGTGCTACATACACCCACACTATCGCAAGATATTTTATGCTTCCCATTTGTCTTATTAGTTTTTCTTTCATTTCAAATACATTAGTTGCTATGGAAACCATAGAACTAGTATAAACTTTGTTGGGGGGAATAATGACTTCAGGAATAAATTGATTTCTTGTAACTCATTTGGTCCCAGTTCAGAATCAGGTGATGCATAGCATCTAGAAAGGGAGCAGCTCTGGAAGTGAGAGCAGTTGTTGGCTTTCTAGCCTTGCATGTTCCCTTCTCTTCTACTTGCATTCTAATTTTAGAGTTGGAAACTACTTGGCCACTGCTACCACAAGTCTCACTATCTGTGTCCAGAAGTTTGGTTTTCAGATAACTGAAGTATCAAAATTACTAGGTATTATATAAATAAATGTGCTAAAAGGACTTAATAGTTCCTAAAATGATTGATCCATTAGAAACATGTACAGTGTGGAAAAAAACTACTTCCAGCTGGGGGCATCAGAAAGCCCTCAGATAAGATACGATTTGGCCAAGTCTTTCTTGTTCCTAAGTTTTGATCTTACTGGTGAAGGAGAAGGGGCTGAGAGAAATTCAGTGTTTCCTGCAGCACTTTTTGGTGGGGTGAGATCTTAGAGCCATGTTCAGCTCCTTGTGCCCAGAAGCCCACCTCACTAGCCTGGGGAGCCCCACAGAGCAGGAAACTGTGCCTCTGTCTCTTCAGGTCAGCTGCAGGGTGGAGGAAGGCATCCTTGCGGAGCATTCTGCAGAGGCAGTTGTGAGACAGCACTGCCATTCTGGAAACAGCTGCTGTAAGCTGACTTCCTTTGCATAATTGGGCACCAGAGTGGAAGAATCTGAGCCTCCAGTAATGGCCACTGAACTATCACAGGCCAAATGAATTCCTAAGGACTTTTTGTCAAAATTTGGATTGTGCTTTGATTAAACCTTGTTATACAAATATATGGTGCATAAATCAACCCTGTAGCTTTGTGTATAAAGTAATGAGAATCATAGGATATCTTGAGTTGGAAGGGACCCATAAGGATCATTGAGTCTAACCCCCTGCTCCTCGCAGGACTACCTAAAACTATGACTAAGAGCATTGCCCACACACTTCTTGAACTCTCACAGGCTTGCAGCTGTGACCACTTCTGTGGGGAACCTGTTCCAGTGGCTGACCACCCTCTGAGTGAAGAACCTTTTCCTAATGTCCAATCTGAACTTCCCCTGACACATCTTCATTCCACTTCCTCGTGTCCTATCGCTGGTCACCAGAGAGAGAAGATCAGCACCTCCCTATCTGCTGCCCCCCTTGAAAGTTGTAGGCTCCAATGAGGACACCCCTCAGCCTTCTCTTATCCAAGCTGAACAAACCAAGTGACCTCAGCTGCTCTTCATAAGTCTTGCCCTCAAGACCTTTCACCATCTTGGCCATCCTCCTCTGGGCACTCTTTAATAGTTTGATGTCTTGCTTGTAACTGAGGTGCCCAAAACTGCACACAGTACTCCACCAGTGCAGAGTGGGACAATCACCTCCCTTGACTAGCTATGCTGTGTTTCATGCAGCCCAGGACACATTTGGCCCTTTGGCTGCCAGGGGACACTGTTGACTCACTTTCAGCTTGCCGTCAACCCAAATCCCAAGATCTCTTTCTGTGGGGCTGGTATCCAGCGTCTTATTCCTCAATTTATATGTATAACCAGGATTACCATGTCACTTGCTTTTGTTACATTTCATATGATTGATGATTGCCCAGCTCTCTAGTCTATCCCGTTCTCTCGTAAGGCCTCTCTCTCCTTAAGGGAGTCTGGGGTTCGTCCTAATTGAGTGTCATTGGCAAACTTACTTAATGTACATTTGACTCCTGCATCCAGATCACTTATAAAAATATTAAAGAGCGCTGGCCCTAAAATTGAGCCCTGGGGAACCCCACTGGTGAGTGGCCACCAGCCTGAGGTAACCCCAGTCACTATAACTCTTTGAGCCCGACCTGTCATCCAGTTGTTCACCCAATATAGTATGGACATGTCTAGCTGTATGCTGGATATTTTGTCCAGCAGGATACTGTGAGAGACGATATCAAAAGCGTTGCTAAAATCTGAAAACCCCACATCTGCTGGCTTCCCTTGGTCAACTAGACAGGTGACCTTGTCATAAAAGGAAATCAAGTTAGTTAAATAGGACTTTCATGTCATGAACCTGTGTTGGCTATGACCAATTGTGTAAATTTGTCACTTAAGAACACTCTCATGTTATTTACTTACCTACAGATTAAATTGCTTATTAGATTCATGTTCCTTTCAGGATTGTCATCAGAACTTTCATTTGCAATTAATATTTAACTGATTTATTATTGAAAAACTATACTAGTCTAACTGCTGCTTTTAAAAAGAGACTTCTTTCATTTCTATTCACAATCTGAGAGCCAAGGTATTAACCTGAGTCAGTACACATTCTCTGATAGATGCGCATCAGGTCTTTTTGCTTAATATCAATGTTGACACCCTTTTATCACTACAAAATAAAGTGACTCTCCATTGAGTTGTTATGCAATTTTAAATGGGTAGAGGTGATGGTTCATCACTTTAGTCTTGTCATTACTAGAGCTTCTCTTACCAAAGAGCTCTGTGAAACATTGCCTGTATTTTTAGCCAATAATCTGTTGTATTTCAATCCAGACAAGGTATTTGTTCCAAAGTATCTGTGTTTGAATTTCTTTTTAGTTTCACTCACAGCATGTTATCTTGTGTTCCACTACCAAAGCTCACTAGTGATGCCCTTTTTGGAAGGGATCACGCTCTCTCTGTCCACTACTATGCACTGCCATATACTGTTGGAACAACTGTTTTTTCTTCATGCAAATCCTTTTTAAATCCTTGATCTGACAAAACTGGCAAGGAGTAACATGTTCTTAATTAGTAGGATGCATTTGAAAACAGTTATTCTGTCTCAGGATTTTGCATTGTGGTCATAGTAAAATCTCATATTCAGATTTTAATCTCTTTGGGACTGCAACTGTCTTCTGCACTGCATATTTCTAAACAAGCTATAAATGCCAAACATTGATTTTCTTGCCAGACCTTATGTCTGATTGCATTTTTCTTGGAATGTGGCCAAACATCTCCCTTTTGCGACAGTCCCTTGACAATAAAATCAGAGCTGCTGCCTAAAGCACTGTGAAATCAAGTGTTTAGGTGGTTTGGAGAGAAAGGAAAAGGTTGCCCTTTAAATGGGGTTGTATTCAAAGAGGGAAGGAGATGGCCATGTCCCAGTCCAGAACAGGATCAAATGTATAGAGCATAAAGTCCCTTTATCTACCAGTTTTGCAGGGTTCATTGCAACACAAGGCTGCATAGGTTTAAGAATAGGATGCAATGTGTGAGAGACCTTAAAGCTACATGAGTATCAAGTTTCCGTCACTGTTTCTTCTGAGAAAAAAGCAGATGCTTCAAGTTAGGGAAATAAATAAAGTACTTTAATAAGGCACCATGTAAGAGTATTGTTATTTAGAGGCTTAGGATAAAGGGTGGAACCAGAAGCACTGAATATCAGCTGTGAACCACATCTCTCATGGAGGCAAAGTTTTCTGTCCTTTTGTTTTTAGCTTTCAAGTCCCTGTCACTGTTTGTGTCACTTGTCTTTGGAATGATGGTCAACTGCCTTTTCTTGAAATTGATTTGCCATTCCTTGGTCAGGTACTTTCCATGAAGAAATGTTTTATGCAGAAATTACTTTCACCAACACTTGAGAATTTTTGTGTTACAGGAGCCTATCCATCGTCTTAATTGAAAAATATGTGGCCAGAGTAGGTAGAATTACCTAGTTGCCAGAATTAAAATTAAATACCTGCTAAATGGTCTTGAGTAACTAATAAATAGTCTGTACTGAGTGCAAGAGTAAGAACAAAGTTAATATAACTGCAAGCAGTATTCAGTTCTTTTAAACTGTGTACAGGTGTAGCCTGTTGGAAAGTTACTTTAAGTATTTAATTGGGAGAGAGGGAATATGAGAAACATTTCTTTAAAGAGAAACTCTGAAAGTTAAAAGAATAATCGGGCAAGTCAGAAGTTGAGTTGACTGACAGCTCTACTCCAAAAGAGCCTCTCAAGGTTCTTTCCTGTCCTGATAAATGAGCTTCTGGGTTTCTTTGTCCTTGATTATCTTCCTGCGTTGTGCTGTGATGACCGTCAGTTGGGAATCCACCCAGCAGCTTGAATGATTTCTAGATTAATCCTGTGTATTAAAATCCTTGCTTGTTGCAGTGGTTTTGAGTATCTTCCGAGACATGGGAAACAATGATGTCAGACTGGGTAATTAAAAGTCATGAGTTGGTTTATAGATTTTTAAAAATCCGAACGGGAAAGGAATAAGCTAGTTTATGTGTCTGCTGTAGTAAGGATAAGAAGCAACGAATTAAAGTAATGAGTGAGGGAAATTTAGAAATTTAGAGAAGAATGAGTTGCAAATGGAAAAGTTGAATACTAGAATGGATTGTCTGGGAGTATATGGGATGTCTGTCACTGGAGATTTTTAAAAACAAGTTGCATAAATCTGTCAAGAGAGGGTGGGGAGACAAAATCGGTAACCTTCTAAGACATTTTCCTATGATTCTTTAAGACTTTTCAGGTGCATTTCATTTAATCTGTAGGACATCTTTGTGCACTCCAGTTTTTTCTTACTTCATAAGTAATTTAATTATTAAGGTTAGGGCAGATTTACCTTCAAAGATATGCACTCGGCTCCCAGGTTTTCATCTGACCCTACAATGAGGTGAAAGTAGATCTGTACTATTCTTAGTATATGTGATGGGAGGGAACAGGAGTGCTTTCCTCCCTAGTAGCAGCTGGGACTAGTCTGTAATCTAGTCCATATATATATATATATGTATGCGGATATATATATATATGTATGTATGTGGATATATATACCCGGAGCAGATGAACTGTTCTTTTTCTGTTTTAGATGCATTTGAGGGCAATGCTGCCCTGTTAGAACTTCCAAAGGACTCTACCAAATGTCCTACCTGAGTTAAAAATATATTTCCTTACTTCTCCTCATTTCTAGAGTCCCCTCTCCCCCAAAATGTAGCGAATCCCTCCATTACTGAGCTCATGTTTCTTTCTTATAGTCTGTTTGCCCTGAAACAGCATTATGCAGGCATTGTCTCAGATGTTTCCGCTACTCGATGGTATGAAGATGTTGAGCAAAATCACTTTCCAGTATCTGCTGCTCCAGTGGCGATAACATCCTTGCAAATGAAAAATAGTTTCTTTTTCAGTTTTTTTTGCCTAACATCTTTAAACTTTTTTATAGACCTTTCTTTGCCTTGCTGCCTGAGTCATTTTTTTCCTGAATTAAGTTCTCATCTCTTTTTCTTTTTTTTAGTATTCCAGCACTTAGACCTTAGAGTAAGATGAGTATTTGTAGAGTCCCTTCTGTTATCTTGACAAAGCTATGTTGTTCTCTGGATATGATAAATATTTATTTTAAAACTAAATTGCTATTTAAGATCAATTTTTACTTTCCAGAGTCCTCAACAGAATGTGTGAGGTGATACTGGTATGCACAAGAACAAATGAAATGAAAGTTAATGAAGGATATCTTTTCCATTAATGAGTGTACTCAGTCTAAATCTTAAGATAACATTTATGAAAGGATCTGACCTTCACTGGCAGTTCATATTTAATGCTCTATATGTTTTGTGTATCTAAACAGACATGAATATAAACCTCTACAAATGAGTTTGGTATCAAGAGTTTTTGTTCTCTCAAGTATCTCTAATATATTCTTGTCAGATTTGTCATTGGTGCCTAGAGAGGTAGAAAATAAAATGAGTAGCAAACTTGCACTTAATGTCACAGGTGGTTTATTGCAATAATAAGTACGTTGCATGCTTCCATACCTTATTGCATATGCTAGTGTGCGTATGTCTAGACTTCTCCAAAACAGCTTTTAAAGGATAGTATTATTGGGAAAAAAGCTGGTGATCATCTGATCATGTGTAAGTGCTCACATTTTATGCATTCTTATTTTAACATGCAAAACATGTTATTCCTACGTTTAAAACCACACGTGTCCAGTTTCACTTGAGATGCTAAAATATCAGAAAGCCTTCTCTTTTTTTTTAACCAAAAAAGTTTTAAACTAAAAAACTCTTAGATCAGCAGTAGCTCTACACACAGTAGATTGTTGAGGTGGGTTTTGGAAAACCCACACAATTTGTTAAAGTTCTTTAAGTAAATGAGTTGTTGGAGTGGACTGGGCTCTCTGGGCTTTGACTCTGATGTAGCAAAGACCATTTGGACCACTTAGCCTTCAGCTGTGTCTGTGTTGGAAGGCAACTTGTAATAGTTGAGTTGCATGGGCACCGCTCATAAAGGAAGTGATTTTACTTAATGAGCCCTGCAGTTGGCAGTGCTTTCAGTTAATTGAAAGGACACATTGCAGAAAAGTGGCTGTTATTTTGTTTCTGTGACATGTCACAACTGACTGTCAGTTTGGATACCACAGTAGGAATTTACTAAAGTTGGCCGTTTTGTGCTGGCATAATTATTTACAGTCAAATTCATTAGATTAAACAACAAAGTGAGTTGCTGTGCAGTGCTTCCATGTGCTATAGAAATGTGTTTCAATGCTTTATTATATCTGAAAAATAAAAAAGCTTTTAGAAGCAGGCTGGGGCTCTAGTGTTAAATGAGATTGCCGCAAATGTGAACTCAGAGAGAGGAGCGGTTTTTTTGCAGAAAAATAGCAGCAGCAGCAAAAAAACTTCTAAATTCAAAGCAAGCAGTTAGCTCATGGTAATTAAGTCCTATAATTTTCTGATAACAGGTATGAGTTTTGAAATAAACAGATCTTCTTTAGCATTCTTAATTTAAATAGATGGCATACATGATGCTATTTTTATGTCTTTTCCATAATTTTTATTTCGCAACAGTACAGGAGATTAAAATAATGTTTGCTGGGAAATTATACTTTGCAGCAGGAAACTGAAAGCCATTTTTAAAGGACTCTCTTATGAACAAAGATACAAAAGCCACTTTCTGGTGTGATTTTGCTACTAAAAAGGCTGTGCTCCCTTGCTGTAAGAGAAATTGCTTATTGAAGAGTTTTCTTATAGTGTAGAAACAGAAAAGCTAACTTGATTTTTCCCTGCTTGTAGAATACAGTACAGACAAGATCAGATTTTCATGTAAACTAGAGCGGCTAAAGTTGTCACAGAGAAAAAGCTAACTTGAGTAAGTGTTAAGGGACAGCAGCAGGGACTGTGTATTGGTTTTGTTTCTGTCTTTCTTATAGACAATTGCGTTACTTGGAGTAGGTGACTTGTGCTACTTGGACTGTTTCTTTCTTCCCTGCCAACCTGAAGGCACATTTCCTGTTTTGCTCATATATTATGCATAAGAAGAATTTCTGTGAATAAAACTAGTGGCAGTATTTACTGTCATTTAACATAATGTAATAATAGTGGTAATGAAAATTTACAGTTGTTGATATACGCCATTCTTATTAACTGGAAGGCTTCATTTGGTGTATCATCCATCCTCAGATGGATTTTTCGTTTCTCTCCAAAATCAACATAGTTACATAGTAAAAAGAAGTAGCCTACATGATGTCATGTGTTATGATAGTATTTTTCTTGTAGTGCAATCAATATTAGAAAGTAAGACCTAGTAATCAGTAAGGTCTGAAAGCACATAACACGAGGCTTTGAATCTCTTTCATGAAGAGGAGCTTGGTAAGGGAGAAAATGAAGTTATAAATTATGCCCTTTGCAAAAGGTAGATCTCTGGGTTTTGTTGTCCAACACAGAAGTTGTCCTCTGCCAGGTGTGAAAATTCTGCATTTTGATTACTCACTACTATGTTCATGCTTTTTTGTTTCTAATAAAGAGAACTTTGCTTGAAGAATTTTGTGCAAGCGTGGCCCCTTGTAGCTGGGTCAGTGCAATCTTTCCAGTGGCAGAACAGTTCCCTTTTTCAGCTAGATGGTTAGGATATGGTACTTCCATTTTTAAACAAAAGAAAGATTGAATTCTGTTTGAATGTTAAATTACAGAAAGGTATAGACTTGCTAAAGAAGTGCAGGTCAGGCAATACACTCAGTTTGTACAGAGAAAGGGTGCAAAAGGCAGCAACATAAAGACACTGATACTATCCTTAAAGCTGCTTTCTGCAGATATAAATACACTGGTGCTTTGGTTTATATACAGAGCTTCGTATGTCATGAGCTGGGTACTGGGATGTTGGTATTATCCGTTTTGGTCCCTGAAATACAAAATCATTTTATGTTGCTATTTTAGTTCAGGGTTATATATCATTCTTTCTGATTTTATAGGTAAAACTGTATTTGGACCTTTTTATTTTGGGTGTTTGCGTGGTTTTTGTTTGTTGGTTTCACTTTCTAAGAGCGTGGGAAGGGAGACAATAGAAGAGGACAAAAGAGATCTTTTTTTAACACTTGCATAGTAAAAATAACTAACTCGATCTTCCTTAGATAGAATCAGTCCAAGTAAATTGCATTGAGTGGGTAATTCAGTGGATATTCTGAAAAGCATACGCATTTTCCCAGGAATTGAGTTAGCGATGAACCCTGCAGAAGGCCTCTGAGAAGAAATACTTTTGTCTTATAATCAAGGTAGTGTGCAGTAAATGAAGCCCAGTTCTACGCTTTTCTCTCTCCGTTCATATTCGAGTCCTGATGTGTCACGACTTCATGCAAAACCTGTAATTTCTTAAAGCTGGTGGTTTCTGACAAGTGAGTTTGGTCATTTGCTTGTTCTTCCACTGTTTTATTCAGACATTCAGCTGGATTCAAGCACGCTTGTTTTGATTGTCTGAGACCTGTTTGGATGCAGCATTTACCTCAACTGTTGCGTGGCGCTTTGGAGAAGCAAGGCTGAAGAGAGCAGTTGGAAAAAAGCAGTTTTCTGATCAGGGTCTGCACAACTTGCATCTGATGCAGTTTGTGCTACCCATATGCTGCCCATTTGGATTGCTCAAACTTGCAAGGCAACGTACTGTGTAAATTAGACTTTATTTTGTGAGCTTACTAGCAAGGAAAACACACACACATATCAAACAAGCACTCAAATCCCTTTGTACTGACTAATATGAACACATGAATTCACTGGTTCATAATATATTTAATGAGGTTTCTAACGCAAAAGTCCTGTAATTCGTAACTTGCAACTTGGAACTCGTGTACCTGTGAGCAAAATAGTTGCCAAAGCAACAGTAAGAGTGCTCATCGTTCCTCCTCTGCAATGGCATGGGCATCCCCTGTAGCACACTGGGAAACACGAAAGTCTCAGCAGTCTGGCTGCTGTTGGACTTCAAAATATTTTTGGGTAAGCTGACAAATCTATACCATCCAGCTTGGAAATTTGGTCTGTACCATTGCCATGAGTTAGGGGATTCTGAAGAAGCTGACAGACAATCGGTATGCAAGGATGATGGCTGCTGGGGATGGCAAGCTGCAGGTGGCAGTGGCTGCATAATGACCTTTAGCCCCCCCTTGGCTATTGTGTTTGCCATCATGTTGCCCTCACTTCGACCTAATGGAGCTGCTGCCAGCATACGTCAGGCCTTAGCCTAAGCTGTGTCTTAGCCAAAATCTGAGCAGGAGTAGAGTGAACAGTCACTATTCCTAGCTGGAAAAGATTAGCAGGAGTTTCAAGGTCTATTTTCTTGCAGTTGAATGTCACCTGTACTTATTTAATAATCTGAATCCAGCCCTTGGCAAATATCAGTGGGACAGTAGAGTCAGTTGGTTGTATGGTGACTCTCATTCTGTTCTGGGACTGTTCAGGGACAGTGACACTAGGAAAGAGTGTCACCAAGCCACAGAGAATTGACTTATCTTAGAAACAGTAGCTTTATGCTGGCACGTGGCAGGGGTAAAGTCAGAAAAACAAAGGTTGTTGGGTCAAAATGATATGAAGGTCCTTGTCTTAAGTCCTTCTAAATGTATTGTCACAAAAGTGCATGCAACTGTAGAGAGTTATCTGGAGGGAATATTAACGCAGAAGAGAGTTATAACTGTATCACTCATTTTGTCATTTGTTTTGCATCCACTTAACAAAAATAAATTGTCTAAGTGCAGCAGCGGGTTGCTAATAGAATATAAGGCCATAGTTTCATCTTTCCATGAAGTAACAAAAAAAACGAGTACGTGTTTGTTTTAAGACCACGGAATTAATCTTGGTAGACTTGCTGCTTATGACAAAAAGAATATTCCCTAATATGCAGTCTGAAACCTTCATTTCCTGTAATAAGTCATTGGAAATTGTTTTCCTAGCTATTGTTTTTGCAAAGGCTGCAATAAAAAAGGCTTGTGAAAAGGAAATGCTGCATAAAATTACAGTGTCTGAGATCCAGTGTTTGACATCCTTGACTGAATAATTATATGGTTACAGGATACTCTCTGAGTAATAATTTACTTCAAATGAGATGTTGACTCAGAAGTACTTTTGGACTGTTGGAGCTCTGGATTTTGCTTTTAGATCTACAGGGAAGTTTTCTGTTCCCTGGATGATACTGACAGTGTCTTGAGTTTGACAATGAAAATTTCAGTCGGTTTTTAAGATAGCACCTGAAGCAGCTTGTCATGGGAAAGAATGAGGGGTCAGAGCTGTACATTGGAATGTATTTCTGATATTCTTAGGGTTCTCAAGAGTTTTGGCCTGCCTTTAAAGCAAAGTTTAGGGATGCTACCTTCAACTGGTTCTACTGATTAAATAATTCAATCTTTTTATCTCTTTTAACTGTCAGCCTGTGTGGATAAAATAATTGGCATTTGGAACATTCAGAAGCTTTAAACTGAATTATAATTGGTGATGATTATGGATCATCCCTTGAAAAGGAAACAAAGCCATTTCAGAAGTAGTGTGGCTTTGAGCATGTGTTATCGTGGGTTAATCTAAAGAATTTGTACTCAGATGTGAGCTGTAGTATGAAGCCACGTTTAGACACATGCTGTGTCAGTAGGGCATTTGAGCTATATTATTTTTCCTAGTGAGTTATAAAACAAGAGTTTCACGCATGTGAAAACTATCAACACTAAAAATAGTTTAGTCAATAGTTTCTCTGCAGATAGAGCTCATTACTAATTTGGATGAGAACTCCACTTGGGGTTTATCCCAGAGCTGTGATGAATCAGCCCACATGAAAAACACTTCGAGTACCTGGTCAAAAACTTTCATCAGTTTTGCTGAGTGAGGGGTTGTCCTGGTTTCGGCTGGGATAGAGTTAATTTTCTTCCTAGTAGCTGGTATAGTGCTGTGGTTTGGATTTAGCATGAGAATAATGTGATAACACTGATGTTTTAGTTGTTGATAAGCAGCATTTATGCTAAGTCAAGGGCTTTTCGGCTTCCCATACTCTGCCAGGGAGGAGGTGCACAAGAAGCTGGGACAGGGCACAGCCAAGACAGCTGATCCAAACTGGCCAAAGGGATATTCCATACCATATGACATCATGTTCAGTATATAAGCTGGGGGGAGTTGGCCAGTGAGCAGTGATCACTGCTCAGGGACAGGCTGGGTGTTGGTCAGCAGGTGGTGAGCAGTTGCATCACTTCTTTTTCCTTGGTTTTGATCCTCTCTCTCTCTCTCTTTTGTTGTTTTTCTTTTCATCACAACTTGTTACTACTATTATTTTATTTTATTTTATTTCAATTATTAAACTGTTCTCGTCTCAACCAACAAGTTTTCTTACTTTTGCCCTTCTGATTCTCTCCCCCATCCCCCCAAGGTGAGGGGGAAGTGAGCGAGCAGCTATGTAGTGCTTAGTTGCCAACTGGGGTTAAAGCACAACAGGGGTAGGAGTCCAGATTATTTTCTGTATTGCTGTTTCATCACTTGCCATGTCCTTGGGGGACAGATGCACTGTGAACAGGATGGCTGGTTCTAATCTTCCTGCTTCTCAGAGGTTATAGCTACTGAATCAAATTCTTTGAGAGAGAAGTACTTTATTCATTCTACCGATGGCCAAGATGGAGAGAGTACTGACTGTTAAGGTATGTGCTAAAAGGCCTGTCTGCTGACACACAAAGGAGCGCGGAGGCATAGCAGGTATAGGAACCCGACTAACACCCTGCCGGCACTCCTCCCAGGACCATCACAGGAGAGCCGTAACCGCATCAGTGGCTCATCTGCACAGACCAGAGGGGCACAGAGGCAGGCGAGGCAACCAAAATTACAGACTCGGAGAAAAAGGCACCCTGTTTGGCTCCTTCTGGGGCTGTATGGGGTATCGTCGGCCCCATGGCCCAGGGCTGATGTCTGTCAAGATGAGGCTCTCCAGAGCACCCCACAGTCTGAGGGGGGCTTACTGCCAACGGGTAAGGGACACATTATGGAATGCAGGGGAAGAGCATTTCAGTATTACACAAGACTTATGGGATGTCTAGGGCAGGAAACAAAGGGAGAGCAAGGGAGAGATCTAGGTGATCTGGGAAGGAATAAGTGGGAAAATAGAGGGATAAGGGATAGATAAGATAGCCTTACATGTAAGCAGGGCTGGTCAGTATGCTTGTCATGCCATGACCTGTGTCTGATCAGTACAGTCTCTCCTGACTTCTTATTAAACTCAATTTCTAACCATTTTCTTGGGCCAGGGGCTCTTGTTTACTCTGTGCATTTATGCTTATGGAGGGGGGTCTAAGTGCCAGCAACTAGAGTATATATCTTTCCCACTAATGGACCTTCGTCCTGATCGGGGGGAGAGAGAAATGGAATGAGGCTGTTAGTGCTGTTTGTGTGAGTGCTGTTCATTTCTGTTTGTGTTGATCTGTAGGACTTGCTGTGTATATATGCATATATGTGTTGTATAAGTGTGTTTATGTCTGTGCCCGCTGGGATTGCATTCCCAGCTTTCTTTATGGGTACATGGATGGAGAGTATCTCCTCCTTTAAGGGTGCATGGTTAAGGACCTTTCCAATGTAAAAAGGGAATAAGGGAGAAGCTGTAGAAGAGAACATACAGAGACACAAACGTGACTGACAAACTATAAGGCAGGTGGTTATGAGAACCAAACCTAGTCAGCCACACTAATTGCTAAGGGTATGTGGAATGTGAGAGTGTTTATTTCATTAAGATTATCTGATAGAGGTCCAGTGGGATACTAAGGAAAGGGGAAAGCTGTAAGCAAAATACACGGAGACACAAACCTGATAGACAAGCATAATGGGGGCAAAGAAAAGAAACAAACCTTGTTGGTCACACTCATTGGTAGGCTATCAAAAAGCTGCAGGCAAACCAATACTTTGCAGCTGATAATGATGCAAACCTGAGGGTCCACAATGTTGGAGAGGTGTTGCCAGAACTATGCAAACTGGTGAAGGAATGTGCGTTGGAAGGGTCTGGGGAAGAACGAAGGAGGAATAGGCAGAAAGGAGTGTAAAAGGAGCTGGCTGCATTTAAGCTGGGGCCAGTCCCTGCACTTACCTGAGCCCTGTGCCTGATCACCACAGTCTGTCTTCTTATTAAATCCTTTCATAATTATCACTGTCTTATCTCTTTGTGGTGTGTGTGTGTGTGTGTGAAGTCTGCAGGGACTAAGTGCAATGACTTCTTGGGAGGACTGGTGTTGAGTGGACACTGGGCCAGCAGCTGGAATCTGACTGGTGATGTGGATGCCCTGTGGCCTCTGGTGTCAGCTACTGGAAAAAGTGAGGGTCCTAGCATCAGTATTTGGAGGGGCCATAGTTCTTGGGATCTAGGGAGCATCCTACAGAATTTGAGCCCAGAGTGCCAGCGACATGAGGGGACCAGTGGGAGTGAAACTGGTGCCAGCAACTGTAATCAAACTGGGGGTATGGCCCCCCCTGACTTGTGGTGTCATCAGCTAGAGAGAGTGGGGTCTCAGTGCAAGCTACTGGAGCAGGTGAGGGTCTTTGCCACCAGCCACTGAAAATCAGCTACTGGGAGTGACATGGGTGAGTGAAGCAAGTCAGAGGCTCGGTGCTGGCACTTGGGACAGGACTGCAGGTCAAAGCCTGTCTGTCTGGTACCAGCTGCTGTGGAGGCAGCAGGGAGGTAAGGGTCTGTATCTGCCCCAAATCCGATGTTTGTTTGGCAGGTGTAATTTACTAGCAAACTTCAAGCTGGCCTAGCCATTGAGTAGAAAGCCTGAGGTCTGGGCACAGGGTCAGGCAAGCAGAGGGCCAGTTGTTCGTATTCACAGGGACCTGTGACTGTGCAGTGCCTTTGAGATGAGTGTGTGAGTGCTGTGTTTTCTACTGAGGACCAGGCTGGACTAGCTGGCAAGTAGAAGATCCATGAAGCAGGTAAGAGGGCCTGGGCATTGCTGTCAGATGGACAGGGGGCCCATGCTGGTACCTGGGGGATCCGCAACGTGCATGTGCTTGTGAATCTATAGAATGGGGTGTGTGGGCCTGCACTAGTCAACTTCCATCTCTACCAGTCGAGGAGGAAGGAGATGTGGCTGTCTATACTTAGGTTTTATGCAAGTCCTATATGTATGTGCTGTTTTAGGCAATGCCTTGTCTGTGACATACTGTAACTGGACATGTCAGCATCCTGCATGTGTGTCTCTGGGATACATAGTTGGCTTTGCTACTTTTCGAACCTGCAGCCACAACCCTCAGCCTGGCTGGGCTGGGCTCCAGTGGCCAGGCGGGTCAAAGTCCTGTGTCCGGACCTGTGGGAGGTGGTGTCCACTCCTGATATCCTTTAACACCTTGCTACTTGTGGGACCTGGGAACATGGAGCTATGGCAGCCACATCTGCTGGGCTACTGAATTCAGCTCACCCTAACACATACTAAACATCAGTATGGACTGACAAATTCAGGAGTCAGCTGTTCTTCAGAAGGTCATATCTTAGTAATCATAGCAGAAGACAGACTAATTTGCCTTTTCCTGAAGCACTGCCCTTGCCACTGCCCACCATTTCCACACTTTTAGGGAAGCCATATGACACCCTTATCACTTGTCAGCAATACTAGTTCTGTCCTCCAGCCAGCTCGTGCAATTTCTGATTTTTAAGATAGAACTGGGAGATGTTCTGTTACTGTGGTAAAATTCTGCTCTGCCCTTGGTGCTTTTCACAGAGGAGGCTGACAGGGGCATGAGCTAGCTAACATGGGCTTGATTTTTGTTTACAAGTTTATTCCTCAATTCTTTTGGGTGGCTGGCTTCCCAAGCCTTTTAGCTATATCCCTGAGCCTCTCTAGGCTCACTTGCATGGAAGTGCTTTTCTTTCAGCATTGCACACTGCTCTTGTTTTATCTTGTCTCACCTTGTACCTTAGAGAAGTATTGGGAGCAGAGGACCTTATGCCATGAGGGGATCAGCCTGTGCAGACGCTCTCCTGGGATAACAGCAGTAAAAGTGCCAAGAGTGTGGCCTAGAGGTGGCAGGTCCCTAAAAATCATGACTAGAATGTGATTGCTAGAAAGAAGGACTTTCCAAGGGCAATCAGTTTGGCCTGTCATTCATTCTGCTTTTTCAAGAACAAAGCTTATAGGGAAGTGTTGGGATTTTACCTTTTTCTGACAGACTGCAACAGCTGATATGTACTTGAAATCACAGTAACCTTTAGCAGCCTGTCTCTTGACTGTAGCCTATTTCCACACTTTAAACTCCATCTTTGAAACTGTTGCTTGCTATTTCTCCTCCCAATAAATGTTTGAGGTGGTTTCATTTTATATTTGAGAGATGCTGGTTTTTCCCAGCTGTCAAAACAAAGCTGAATTTGCATTATCACCACTGGATAATGGAATGCAGGGAGACAGTCAGTCTGAGGGACACCGTGATTAAGGTTGAGCATGCGTCTCACTTCAAATTTTAAAAAGTGCCTTTAAATCTGGCTTGAGTGGCAATCTAGTAAATAGGGGTAATTGTGTCTTAGTTTCAGCCACTTTTCAGAGGTCATGCTGTTTTAAAAGTGGCATATTGTATTAATTAATTATGGTGCAGGTTAACGATAGGGTTTCAGCTGTGTGCTTTATTTCCAAGACGGAAGGGAAGCATTGCTGAGCACACTCCAGAAGAGCACTGCTTTCTTTGATGTAAGGAAGCACGGGGCTGTGGCGGGGAGAATCTAAGGACACTGTTGTTGCAGCAGTCATGGCTGCCTGCGCACATTACCAAGCTTGAAAGGCCTTCACAGCGTTTCAGGAGAGATGTAATAGCACTGATTGTGATGGGTGACTGAGTACATTTTCCTTCAGAGCTGCTCAGAAACAACTGACAAGTGCAGTTTCAGGAAGGCTTCTGGAAAAGCTCATTGCGTGTGTCTTTATTGCCACCTTCTGGGAAGGGAAAAGAATAATTTCTTTGTAGAATAGATTCTACAAACATCACACCCTTTATTTTTGACAATATGCATGCCAACTCTTTTTTTTGTACAAGTACTTATTCAGATTGGCAGTGGAAGACAAAAGTATGTGCAAAGCAAAAACAGTATGCTCTTGATGCTCTTGAGGAGATCATTCTACTTCACTCTCCTTTCTTTCATCATTATTTTGCATTTTCTGTAAGTAGCCTATTTCCACAGGCACTTTCGTCTTAGGGGGCTTGGTTTTTTTAGATTGTTCTTGTAAGCAATAAGATTGCAGAAAGAAAAATGGCTTGGAATAAGCAATTAGCAAAGGTGATACTTCTTCAAAGTGCTCTCTAGGGTATATGTGCACCTTAATTTAACAGCATCTTTATTTTAATGACAGCAAGGTGGAATTTTTCAGAAGCACTCGTTCCCAATCTATGCCTAGTGATGTCAGTGGAAATTTCTTTTTTTTGTGAATTTCGGTACGAATGTTTATGCCATGACCAAGTATTTTATACTAATCTACTTTCAGATGTATAGCGCTACAACCAAACTAGCTTACTGAAGAATTACATATAGGGTAAAGGGGAGAGCACTGCTTAATTAATGTATTAACAATGCATGTTTTATTTAGCTGTTATTATAATTTATGGAAATCATATTGAGGCTTCAAGAAAGTAGATCCTGATGCATTTAAGGGGAAGAGGAGAAATGAATCATGAAGTAATTTGTATCTTTTGCCTGGTAATTCTGAGACACAGATATTAACACACTCAAGCAATACCCAGTATGTTATTTTCTATGTATATATACTATATATTATATTTTTATATTTTATATATAGTTTATATATTATACCATATATAAGCTATATATAAAATATATGTCTGTATTTAAATAAACAAAACCAAGGAAACTAGAACAGGAGCTAGATGGACAAATGATCCTAGATGATATATTAGACCATTTAAAGTGGGAGACTATAAACCAGTGACTTGTCTGTAGTCACACAGGGGAGTCTGTAGCAGAGGCAGAAACAAATTTAGATTTCCAGAATGCTAACCATAAGGCTACCTGCCTCCCTGGTGGTGGTTGTGTCCCCCCACTCCAAACTAAATAGCTTTCTTGCATCTCTGCTTCAATTTCTTGCAGAGTTTCTTTAAATGTTTTTAGTTCCAGGAATGAAATACCATTTTCTCCTTCCCCTCTCTTAAATTAAGTCTTCTTTTTAGCAGCTGTCATCTCAGTAATGAGACTGCCTTCTACAGTCTGCAAGTAGATTTCAGTCCAAAGTTTTAACCCATGTAGAGCAACAACATGCCTTGAGCAATTCCTGAGTGCTTCTAAAATATGTTGCAATGTGAAGGAGGCAGTGAGATATTAATGTCACTTTCAGTATTTTTCCATGTTTTCTCATCACAATTGAAATCACACATGAAGATAGTGGCGTTAGAGCATTATCTGTTGTGCAGCTAAACACAACAGAGGGAGTATTTTCATGAAACTACTGAGGTAACTTCTGTGTCTGAGTAGAGGTTTTTAGCAGCCTTTACATATTTAATGCCTTGAAGCCAGTGTTCCACTGCAGATGATACCCATTGACAAAGACAATATATATTGTAAGGTTTCATCACAAACCTCTAATTCCTTTGGTGAACTGACTCTCTTTAAAGAAAAAAAAAATACAGCTGGACTATGCCATAACCAGATGCTTTGTAATTTATTTTTTCTTCAGGTGAAAAATGTGTTTTGTATGAAGGCAAAGGAAGGCAGAAAAAAATCAATACGTGCCTTAGTGGCTATTGGAAATGGTAAAGGGGCTGCAGGTATGTGCATTTACTGTATGTAAAAGATGCCAAATTAATAATTGTTTGTGATAGGACTTCAGGAGGCATGGTGATTTGAAAGGACTTTTGATACTTTAAAAAAAAAAACAACTACTTTTTTTCCACTGGGCAATATTGAAATACCTGTAAGAATTTTGAGTTTCATCTCTATAAAAATAAGCTTTATGATCAAATTATATATGTATTCCTTTGGGCGCTTTGTTTTGTACTAAAAAAAGAAATTGGGAAAAGTAGTTGTATGTGATTAGGTTTGGAGCATATATTATCCACTGGTAAAAACAGCTTTTATTTAACTCTAGAGTGATAGAACTAACCACTGGTAGATCCTACCAGAAGGGGTCATCTATGCTTTCCTGTACACACTGTTTCTTTTTACTGTAGATACTGTTTATGTTTTAAACAAAGCCTGAAAGTATTCAACTAAACATATTTGCATTTGTTTCTGCTAGCCTTAGGCACCTAAGCTGCAGAGTGTATTTGTTTATTCTCAAGTCAAAGAAAAGAGTTAGGCACCTGCAAAAGGTGCCTGGAATTGCAGGTGGGCTGATGTGCCCCGGGAAGCATTCATGCCCTTGCACTGATGGTAGAAGAAAACAGCTGAGTGTGCTCTTCACAGAGGTGCCTGTGCTTGACTAAAATGAATCTGTGCCTCCACGGTTAGTAGGGCAGATAAAGTCATGAGAAAGTACGAGGCAGTGGATAGGGATTTCTATTTCTGGTTTTGAAAATCATTTTCACGTTGTTAGGGTTCTTGGGGTTTTTTTTCATTTGCTCTAACAGCGGTGACCACTCTGCAGCAAAGGGCAGCATGATCGGTTGTGCATTCTTCTGGATTATTTTCTGTCTAGTGTTAGTATTTCTAGGTAGAATTAGTATAAATCTGGCTGGGTTTTTTTTTTTCTTCTCCCTAAGTCTCAGGCGAGTCCCTTGGAAGTGTTACTGCTTTTAGTTAAAAAGGGCTTGTTATTGGTAGTCTCAGCTAGCATCTTGATTCAGAAATTCGTAATGAATCTGTCAAATCAGAAGACCCTAAATTTCTTTCTGATTCAGCCTCTTCAGGAAGCTTTCTTATTTTATTGAAGTTAATCATTAAAAAAAAGAAATCCACTTTATGAGCTTCCTACAGATACTATACTTTTAAGGAAAAATAGAGTACTCAGGCCCTTTGAGCCTGGTCTCATAGTAACTTCAGTGATCTGCGGCTTGACCCATTTGTAGGCTTTGTCCGTTATGACTCTTTATAACGGTCTCTTCGGCATACATTTTCAAGTCTAACCCTAGAACTTCCATCTACAGCATAAAGTAAATAGGACAAATCAAAAGAAACATAAGATTATGAAGGATCTTGTAATACGAGCTGTGAAAGAGACCTTTTTTCTTTTCTTTCTCAGCAAAGACTGGAGAAAGAATACTGGTCAGAGGCATTCAGTTTAGTTCTGATTTCATTGTAATGGAACTCTAAGCACAGTTACGCATGCAGCATAGCGACGACCAAGCTATTTCTAGAAGCAATCAGACCATCTCAGTGCAGCATCTAAATTGGATTAAGTAGCCCTGGATCCCAGCTGATATTATGGTACTGCTTCTTGGCTTAGTAAGATCACTCACAGCAAAGACATAGATGACTGATACCTGGCATGTTGTACCGTGTTCCTCTCCTCAGAAGTTTGGAAAATGCTGCAATAAGTAATGACAAGTCTTTCTTCAAGTGAAGTGTTCAGCCATCTTGACCAGAAGAGCCTTTGAGTTGGTCAGAATTGATCTTTACAAAATGAGGAGAAGATAATTTGCTCTACTGCAGCTTTTTATGGGGTTGTATGCAAAGTAAAAAGCTGCAAGAAAAATTCTTAGTTGAGTCAGTTACGGCTGTTGATGTGAAACTCAACCTGGAGAAAGCTGAAGTAGTTTCTGTATTATGGTTGTAAATTTTCTAACAAAGCAGGTTGCATTAAACAAAAAAAACAAACCAAAAACAAAACAAAAAAAACCCCAAACAACCGACCAAGCAAAAGAAAACGGATGAGGCTAGACAGGGCTGACAAATACATATTAGTACTTCAGTGGAAAGATATAGCCAGGTCTTAATACATTGGGTATTACTGAGTATGTAATACTTAATATCATATACTGGTAGAGCCAAAGGAGGCATTCCATGATGTGGTTGCCACTGTCGCTAAGGAAAAAAAAAAAACTCCAAAAACCAATCAACAACCTGTCACTGTCTTTTTAAAAAAATCTGTAAAGGCTAGCAGATATTCTCAGAAAACTATATTTTCTCTTAAGGATTTTCTGTTTCACTTTGTCAGTTACAAAAGTTATTGGGTGTCCTTCATTTGATGGTACCTGCTTTGCTTTTGGCATGGGTCAGATTCTGATACAGAATTTAAAAAGATAATGCTAATACCACTTAATTGTAAAGGCATCCATAAAGGAACTATGCAGCCACCCTGTACAGCAATGAGTTTTTTGTAGGTTTCCAGTTCTGTTATTGAGGAAATAGTGTTTATCTTTCACTCAGTTTTCAAATACCAGGAGTTAAAGGCTTTTTTTTGTTGTTGCAGGATAAGTTTTATTTAAGAAGCACCCTCGAATGTGCCAAGTTTTTCTCCATAAGGAGATAGTTCTCAAGCATTCTCTTGTGGATACAAACTAATGCACATTAGAATTCCTGTTAGACCTCAAATGGACTTAGAGATAAGACAGCTGTGCAAAATTAAAAGAAGAATCAGCTACAGAAATAGACTGTGAATAGCTGTGAAGTTAATAGTCCAAATAATAGAGGCATGTATTGTATTGGTGTCAGAGTACAGGAAATTGCATTCACATTGCTATATGACTCTAGTAAAGGAAATCCTGCTTTCAATATATGTGCAAAGCATCCACCTTTTGGATGTAAGTAGCCTCCTTTTTATTATGAGCTGAACAGATATCTCCAATGATGGGATATGTGGGAGCTTTAATAAGACAACTGTATTTCCAGTCAACTAGTTTTGCAGAACTTCATTTATGTGAAAGATTAAAGTCCAGATGTGTTCCTTGAGCTGAATTTTAATTTCAATTTGGAGGGGAGAAAAATTTATATAGAGAGCAAAGTGTGGTTCTCCAGCAGAAAGATGTTATTCTGAAAAAGCTCTTCCTACCTCTTCTTTCAAAAGCTTTGTAATGAAACTTGTTATCGCTTTCATCTGTATGTGCTGAATGATTGAATTGAGGTTGCCCGGGTAACTTCATTTTTGGCATTTTCTAATCTATTGCGTGATTTCACAGCATTAATATGCTGCTATTGTGCTCTGTGTGTATTTAGAAGAATAGTACCATTTCCTTGCATTTTCTTGTGCAGGAGTTAGCAGGTGACAGGGACCTCTGGGTGCATGGTGTTTGCACAGGGAAAGCTGTCTCAGGAGGTAGCTGATAGCAGACACTTCCCTTGACCGTCTGCTTCTTCCACAGCAGTCTCCAGGCTTGCAGTCGTATCCTCTTTGCTTGTAGCACCACAGCAGTCAGCATGGTATTTCTTTCCTAGGTATCTTCCAGCCCATTTCTCCTGTAATGTCTGCATGAAATTAGTGAGTCATTGTTGTCCAGTGGGTCTAATCCCATCGATTTTTGGATTAGGCTTTTGGATACTGGTAACCCACAGCCCCAGCTGACACAACAGAAGCATCAAAGAACCAAAAAATCTAGACCTGCTGTTTTGAAGTTAAATTATTTTAATTCAATCTACCTTGACACTGTTGGACTGCAGTTTGTAAAAATGGTTGTCACATCCTCTTATTCATTCTATAGAGTCAGGTGCGAGCTGACTGCAAATACTCTGACACTGCTGTGAAATCTCTTCATCTCTACCACAGTTCACCTGGTAAATAGGAGTAGGTCTGAGGGTTCAGGGAGAATTAGGTAGCAGTTTGTAAACTGGCAGTCTGCTTTTTCTCTGATCTACAGGCATGCGTTTTTTGCAAATGAACTATTGTGTTAAACGTGGTTTTCATATTCTCTATTTCGCTATTAGAAACCCAGTCTTCTCCTTTGCTTCTAGGGTCTCGGGGCTACTCTTTGTACAGATGTAGTTGATGTATCTGCATCAGCTTCCTGTTTTTTTCTTCCTTCCCTTCTTTCTTTTTAAGTAGAAGACTGGATTTTTTTTTGGCTGAAGCAGTTACCAGTATTCAATTGTTTGAAACAAGTTTGGGCAAATACACAAAAGAAATAACTTAAGCCTTATTTGTTTCATTTGACAACAACCAATTGGCATCCAGGTGTTAAGTAATCATAACTCCTAAACTGTTACTTTTTACGGTTTCTGTGTTTCTCGCTGGACCATTTTGTATGATCTCTGCAATGTAGCAAAAATAACAGGTAATAAACATGGCTGTGAAGTTTTTGTTTATTCCCCTTTGCTTTCTGAAGGTCCTGCCTCGTGTATTTCTCAGTAATAAAATGACTCTTTTCTGTCTTGCAGGTTTTGCAATGGGGAAAGCAGGTGACAGGATGAATGCTTTACGGAAAGTATGTTGACTGAATTATTTGTTCTGTCAGGCACAAATCTATCTCGTCCTATCAAGCACAAATAATCATACCTACGCTTTTTTTTTAATAATCAGTATGCTTTGTAGTCTATGCAAAGAAGTCAGTCCATGTACATGATCCATGCATTGTGATCCAAACAATCATAGGATCATTTAGGTTGAAAAAGGCCTTTAAGATCACTGAGTCCAACTGTAAACCTAACACTGCCAAGTCCACCACTAAACTATGTCCCCAAGCACCACAGCTACAAGTCTTTTGAAAGCCTCCAGGGTTCGTGACACAGTCACTTCCCTGGGCAGCCTGTTCCAGTGCTTGATAACCCTTTCAGTGAAGAAATTTTTCCCAATATCCAATCTAAGCTGCCCTTGGTGCACCTCGAGGCCATTTCCTCTTGTTCTATCACTAGTCACCTGGGAGAAGAGGCCAACACCCACCTCACTACAACCTCCTTTCAGGTAGTTGTAGAGAGTGATAAGGTCTCCCCTCAGTCTCCTTTTGTCCAGACTTAAGCTCATAAGACTTGTGCTCTAGACCCTTCAACAGCTTCATTGTTCTTCTTTGGACATGCGTAATGAGGTTGCCCTACAATGAGATTCTGTTAATGCACGCACTGTTTCTTTCCACTCCCTTTTCTATGGCCATATACCTACCTTCCCTTGCTCACTTGTTTCCAGTATCTGTATAGCATACAATCTGCTTTCTACAGTTAGCGTGTAGGAATTTTTCTCTTAAGCATGCAAAATGCCCTTATTAAGGCTCCTTTAGACTTCAAAATGTTACTTGTCCGTCTACATTAATCTAGTTTGTGTTGTAATGCTCAACTAAGCTATCAAAATAGCAATGCTAAGATACACAGAGTTTGATAAAGTTGTTACTTATATTGAGAAATCTTTTTAAATATTAAATCTGTTAGGAGAAAGCAGTTCTTTAAAGAGAACAATTTCATTGCCAAAAAGTAAATGCTTTAGATGTGTCAAACCTGATTTCCTAAGTTTTCTTTCTTGCTTTTTTCGCTGTCTAGCCAACTGAACAATTGGTAAATTTCAAATACTTTGCAGAAAACCTCAAGAAAAAATGTTTCCTGCTTTTATTCCCTAGGCAAAGAATAAAGCAATACGCTGCTTACATTTTATAGAGCTATATCAGAACCACACAAGTAAGTATTATGATTCTTTTAGACTCCTCGTTTAACTTTCAATAAGTACTGAATATACCAACAAGAACTGGTTGCAACTAGTTACAAAGCATAAAAAGATGTTAACCTGATGTTGACCTGGTCTGATGCATTGTTGTCCTGGTTTAGGCTCGGATAGAGTTAATTTTCTTACTAATGACTGGTATGGTGCTGTGGTTTGGACTTAGTATGACAATAGTGTTGGTAACACACTGATGTTTTAGTTGTTGCTAAGTAGTGCTTATACTAGTCAAGGACTCTTCAGCTTCTCAAGCTCTACTGACTGAGAAGGCTGGAGATACACAAGAACCTGGGAGGGAGTGTAGCCAGGACAGCTGATCCAAACTGGCCAGAGGGATACTCCATACCATATGATGTCATGCTCAGTGTATAAACTAGGGAAGAGCTGGCCGGGGGGCCAGTTCTTGGGGACAGGCTAGACATCAATTGGTTGGTGGTGAAGATGTGTTTTTCATCTACATCACTTGGGTTTATTTCTCCTTTTTTTTGTTATTTTCCTTTTCATTACATTTATTATTATTTATTATTAAAAATATTTAAATTATTAAACTCTTCTTATCTCAATCCACAAATATTCTCACTTCTACTCTTCTGATTCTCTCTCCCATCCCCTGGCAGGGGGGTGGGGAGTGAACAAGCGGCTGTGTGGTGCTTACTTGCTGGCTGGGGTTAAACCACACCAATTGTATTATTATTCTTCATGCATGATTTCGTTTCTTCAGCATGCTGTATGAAATCTTAGCCCCACATTGTTTTAGCTAGACAGTGGTAATGTCAGAGTACATAGTCTGTCAATCTCTGGGTAAAATAAATCACCATTACCTGGAATGAATATGCGGTTTACTCTTTACTTTCACTCAGGTTTGTATCCACAGTTACTGGAGGGTCCATGAAGAAAAGTTAAGATTATCTAATACAAGATGTTGTTTAAATATTGAGTGATTTATCTCCCTACTAATCTCCTGCCTTTTTGCTGTGTTTAAATTTGGATACTTAATGCATAGTATTTCAGGTTCCTTAAAAATGGGGGCGGGGGAGCGGGTAGTAGCAAGATTAGATCTCTGCTGGCAGAATTTTAGTTAAGGAAGTCAGATACTGTCTGGGCATCTCTTCTCTACAGTCAACTCCTCTGTGCTTTTCCCTTTTATATGTCAGAGATGATTCCCTGCTGAATCAATCCATGTATGCTGACAAAGCCCAGCAGCTGGGGAGAACGTGGGCTGGAGAAGTCAGTCTGATGTTTCATGGTAGCTTTTTGTTATTTCAATTTAATACCATACAAGTTCTCTCTGACGTTGGATGTGGTACCAAATATTCAGTTATCTTTCAGAAAAATTTTGATAGTACCTTGCAGAGTATATGAATATTTAACGAAGTCATTGTGTAGCTAAATATTCAGTATAATAAAACTTCAGCTTGCAAATACAAAACTGCAGTTATCCTCATGAATCTATTCCTTGAGCATTATTATTTCACACTAACAGATTGGCAATTAGATTAAAAACTGGTGGTGTTTCCACCATGCTTTCCATTCTACTTAACATAGAGGTCCTCTCTGAGCCATCTCGACTGCGGTGCTAGAATGCACTATGCAGAGAGCGAGTCACTGAATCAGATGTACATCGCAGCCACTGACCAGAGGATATGAGTTTGGGGTTCCTTTGAAGTAGAGAGAAGCAGGAAGACTGGAATGATAAATATTCTGTATGGAAAATCCAAGGATGCTGAAGCGTATGGGGAAATCTTAGGTTAAAAGCTGAATTACTAGAAAAATCTGAGTATGAGGAAGAAGATTGAATTGTATCATGTGAGCTCACTTCAAAGCTGGATGAGGATCATTGGAGGCATAGAGCAATTCATATTTTTCAAGTGAAGATTGGGTTTGTATGCAACAGTAACATAGTATTCAAATATTCACAGTTGCGTAAACATTCCAAATCTATTCCAGAAATTTACCTAAATTAACACTTCTCTTTAAAGAACTCAGAGGAGAGTAAAAACGACTTCCTGTTCACAGTTCTGAAAAAGATAGGTACTCCTTAAATGTGCTGAGCTAAAGCTTTTCTAGAAGGAAGAATTTAGCTGTAATGCCTTTTCCTTTTTTTTTCCTCCCCTCCAGTTTACCATGACATTACAGCAAGATTTAAAAGCACAAACATCCGCATGAAGAAACAAAACAAAGGTAATTAAAGCTGCCTGGAGATTTTGAATTTTTATTAATTACTGACTGGTATTTATGTTATATTTGTGCAATGTCTGTTTACTTTGGAGGTGGATCATTTGGTGCTGGTCTACCATGTTTTAAATGTTGAAGATGATAAATTATTTTTCAGTAGAAATACCTACAGTTGATGACATGGCTTTGGTATTGTAAATTGGGGTTTGACCCTCTTAAACTGGTGGGAGCTCTCTTCCTGGTTTTCTTTCACACTTCCAAAGTGTAGTTCCTTCTGCTCTAAATTACCTAGATGTGGAAAAGTCTAATCTAATAGGATTGATATTGGAGGTGAAGGCATTCAGAAGAACCCTGCAGGTTTTTCTTCTCATCATTTGCCCCACACATGCTTTGGAGAACTGATAGGCTCATTCCAAGATGCGTCTGTGTGCCTGTCCCTCCTAAACCCATACTGGGGTAACATGGGCAGATACCCTCCCTCAGACTACATGTGGTCATGAGCTGGAGCCAGGACAGCATCCAGCCTGCTACTTCCTCAAGGCTGTTACTACTTTATTTTCCCTAAAATCAAGAGCTTGCAGTGTGCAAACTAGAGGGATTATCTACCTTGGCTTGTACCTCTCTTTTGTACTTGTGCTTTTGATTTCTTTGCAAAGCACTCTTCATCTGTCTTTGTTGAATTTCAGTGTGTTGGTTTCAAACTGTGTCTCGTTTGTCAGACCTACCTCCACTGACTTCTTCTGACCGCCAGTACACTTGCAGCCTTTCACAAGATTATATCCTCAACCCATTTTTTTCAGTCTGTGTTCCTCTGTCCAAGTTGTTAATGAATGTACTTGCAGGTATGAAAGCCATTAAAAATCCATGGCAGGATCCTATCTGGAAAACGCACTTGACCTGACAGCAGACTGCTGGTAGTAGGGACACATACCTCAATGATGATTTCGCCCAGTTCTTATTTCCCTAGGTTTCTTTTTTTTTTGTTCTTGTTTTGTGAGAGTATCACACCCAACTGTGACAGAATACAAGTCCAGTCCTGTCACATTAGCTCCTTAGCCTTGGTAGCTTGTTGCTGCCAGTTTTGGACAGTGCTTTGCCTTGTCTGAGTATCTTGCTTGCCTTTTCAGTTACACAACACATTCACATATATTCAAGTATCCTCCAAAAACCAGGAAGCACTTTTCCACTTAAGGAATATTTTCCCTGTTTTATAACTGATGGAATTAGGTTGTGTATTTCCTGAAACAGGTTTGATGTTATGTAAGAAAAAATTGTGCTTATGTCCACTGTGCTCTGGGCAGCAGGCATCACTGGCCTTATTAAGAAGCATAACGATAGATCAGTGTGTAAAATGTGTGTGAGAGGGAGACTTCACTGTGTGCTCATGACCAGAAAACAAGCCGCAACATTATATGTCTATGCAAAATTGAGTTTTTAGGGATGGTATAGATAAAACTCTTGCTGATTTTACTTTAGTCCCTGACAGGCTTTTTGTTTTGCACTCTAAGGGAAGGATTCATAGCAGCAGCAGAATTTTAGAACACTTAAATGACTGGTGGACATACTACAGAACAAGATTTAATTTGCATCAGGCTCTGGACTTTGTGTCTGCCATCATTCCAGATCGCTCCTGTTTCTAGCATGTGCCAGCTGGGTGGAAACTACCGGGGGTATTGCTTGTCCATGCTGCAGAATATGCTACCTTTTGGAGTGCGGACAGCTCTTCATCTTCATCTTTGACTTGATTTTACAATTAAAGTATTCATGAAACTACTCAGCTAGACACATTGATACATCTCTCAATAGTGTTAATTAGTTCCTAATGTGAATTAATAAGAGGAAATGCAAAACAGTTTATCAAATACACTTTTGTGGCTGTGAAGCCCAGCACTTGTACCCTGTAGCTGTAATTAATAGGTATAAGAAATTAAAATTATTCATGGTTTTCATATTAGGCCATTGCATACGTAGACTGTCTTCACTTAAATATAGAAGATTCCTTCTGTTTGCTGATGGCCTTACAGCTGTATAGTTATGTATGCTGAATCCTCTTGCTTTGCATAATTACAGCTGGCAGTTTATTTCCAGTTCCTGTGCATAGGACTCAGGCAGCTATCTAAATAAATGATCGCAACAAAGCCTAATGCTTTAGTAGAAGAGGTAAAGTCACTGCTATACTTAAACGCTCCTTTCTTGCATTTATTCCTGATCCACACAAAGTGGAGAAAACCCCCATCACATATTCGGGATTACATATTAGACAACTGAAAATCCAGGTTAAAAAAGCAATGTAATGTGAACATGTGAATGTGAATTTAACTTGGAGTAGACCCTTAGTGTGGATATAAGGTGGATGTTCTATTCCCAAACTCCGAAAATGCAATATAGATTGCCCATAACAGGTTGTGTTAGTTCATAGGAAGGATATATTTTAAATACTTTTTCTGGTTACCTTTGTATCTTTTTCAGTGTGAGAAAATTTGGTACGTTTAAAATGACCCTGTTCTCTTGCATAGGCTTCACTGACTTAAACCACAGTAAGGCAGTGTGAGTGCCACAGACAAACTAAAAATGTCTGAGCATAACTTTGTCTCCACAGCTGGAGTTTGCAGTTGGAATCCTTTCCTTTTGAGTTTGGAATAAATTTTGTTCAGTGACTGATAGACTAGTTTGCTGGCTTCTGGGTTTCATGTATTGACAAACTGTAGAAACATGATTGAGAAGAGATGGGAGAAAAACAACAATAAAACTGTCAAAAATTAAATGTTTTAAGTCACTAAAAAGGAAACTTTGACAAACAGCCTTTCAGAGGTCATTCGCGTGTAATTGGGTATAAAACTTGACTTTGTTTTGTAGCATAGAAAATGGTATTTTCTCAAATGGCAGGAAGAATGGCTTTGGACAGTTATAGTTTCTTGTCCAATTATAGGTTAAAAGAAAAAGGGACATATTGGCACATAAAACATGCAGCACTGGAACAGATTTTTTTTTTTCCTCATTTACTCAGCAGCAGCAAGTCTGTCCTGCAGAGCAGACTAATCAATAACCTGGCTTTTCAGCTTTTAAGCAAGAAACATTAGAGCTATCACAAACCAATTTTTAAAGATTAATAGAGCTAGGCTACATGAAACAAATCTCTCTGGGGAATGAGAGAGCACAATTAGAATCCGCAAAAGAACAACCCTCCTTCATTAAAGTCTGGCAAGTCTAAGAAACCATTTGCAGTTAATGCTAATATACTATAATTATGCATTGGAGCTAATATAACACTCTATGATGGTGATGGATGCAGATGACATCCAAACCTCTGTTGTATTTGTGGATTTTGAAATATGTTTCTCTCTCCTTCCTGCTCACCTACAAATTTCCTGTTGTTACAGTTACAAGCTTTTGTAATTTGGCTTGTGATTTCCACAGACGCACGCAAACTTTTTTCAATGATCTTATTGCTTTGAACGGTAAGTTGAAAGCAAATGAGCATCACATCACTCATTTGTTTTTTAAGCTTGATTAAAAGAATTGTTTTTTTCTAGAAATAGAGTGTTTTGCTGTCTTTCTGATGCAGTCTTTAGCTCCAAGGAGTCTGTTACCTTCTTTATTTCCATTCCCTGTCCTTTACGTTGTGCCACTAATGCAAAAACAAAGTGTAATTCATGCCGGCTGCTGGGCCAGGAGAAAGGAAGTGATGTCTCTGCACAGTACCTTGATGATCTGTGCTGTCTTACTCTCTTACTAGCACACAACATTCTGCTACCTTTTGTAAGCTGAAGAGGACAAGCATAACTTTTTTGTGGCTGGTGGCTAGTGGCTGTTATATTTTGCATAGGCTGTGAAGTTGGTGAATTGCTGTTGTTGAATTGGGAGGCAAGTAACAGGTTCACGTTTTGGAGATAAACTGCAATGTATAAGTTTGGTACAAATGGGTGCAGTGATGCCTTCCTCAATTTGAAAGCAGCTTCAGTCCCATTTCACTGCTTAAAGCTTTGCTTAACAAGAGCTGAATAAAATAAAAATGTGGTAGGATTTATTTGGCTACCCAAAGGTCTGTGAGCAGCGAGAGACACCAGTGCCAGTGGGCACTCACCCTCTTTCCCAGCAGCTCTGTGTTTAGACCAGACTCTTCTGTTGGAGCATTACTGCCCACAGACTTACTTGGACTTCCCTTTTCCTTCCCTCCCCAATTTTGCTGCCAGCTCTGTGTCTGATAAAGGTGTTGAGCACAATCTCGGGCTTTAGGAAGGCACTGTAGGCCTCTCATCCAGCCGCAGTCTCCCTGGGAATGAGACACACTAACATTGCTCCTACTGCAGAGTCCTTCTGGAAGGAAGCTCAAAGGACAGCAGTGCTTGAGCATGTCAGTTGTTTTGAGCAGTAACTTCACCATATGAGACCAGTTTAAATCTCTCTATCATGTATGTGAACCAGGACTTTAAAGTCAGATTTACCATCATTAGGAGGTACTGAAGCTGTCATTCAGCAGTTGGTCACCTGAAATTGCAAAGGAAGAGGTTTTGAAGAAATGTAGGTATTGGTTTTTAGAAAAGACAGTCTTGGTCAGGATGCAGTTACATTTAGATTCTCTCCCCTTATAATGGTTTCTTTTTAAAACTTGTTGCCTTGCTTCTCTGCTAATTTAATTTTTTAAATTAGTTTTAGTTCTGGGAAGTACTAGAGTTATTTTTCTGCTAAGTGGGAGAAAGAAATTGCCTTTTTTTTAATTAATGTTCCCATTAATCAATATCGGGTGGTGGGGTATGCTTGTGGAAGGTTCTTCTAAAGCTGCCAATGGTACTTCTAAGGAATACTACCAAACCTGTGGTATTAAACAATTCTTCAGGTTGCATTTTTATGGATTTATGTTTTGAGTTTATAGGTGGCAACATTTTCATTTGGTTTTGCAATATCTTAAGTAAGGTATATTTCATATAAAAACCCCGTGTTCTTTATGTTACCGTGCCTGCAAAGACTGGGAAGACTAGGAAGAATGGTCTTCCCAGAATGGTTTTGCCATTTTTAAGATATAACGTATTCTAACATGCTGGGTAACAAAAATAACTAAGAAAAGGTCTTAGTTCTCTCTTCTTCCTTAGCTAAGTTCTATGCTTACAAATAATCATGTAATGCTGAGTTATATTTCTTTTTTCCCCAGGGTATGGTCTTCGTTGCCACCGAGCTATCATCACCATCTGCAAACTAATTGGCATTAAAGACATGTACGCCAAGGTTTCTGGATCCAAAAACTTGATTAACATTACCAAAGCTCTCTTTAAAGGCTTGACACAACAGGTAGATTGCACTCTCAGTGGTTCTATACATTAGGTCAAGGGACAGAATGGGATTGATATTGTAGTAATTAGTGGGCAAATAGTTTATGTTCTAGGCTTAAAATTAAGTAATTTTCCAAAGAGCAAACAAAATCTGCATGTGAATAATTCCTCAGCAGTTACACAAAGTTGTCCAGTCAGAAATGGCTGTATGTAACTCTAGCTGTTCCACATCCAAGTGCCTCCAAGAGACGTCTGAATTTCTGGGCTTTCATTGAAGTATTTTTGGTGACATTTGTAAAATTATGGGCAGAGGAAGTTGTGGCCCAGGTTTGGTTGCTGCTGCTTGTTTGTCAGCATTCTAAATTTTCATTGCCTAAAGACCAAACGTCACAGCTGCTTCTATCGCTAGTATAATTAACATCTCTGAAATAAGTCAGGGAGGTGGTGTCATTTCCTCTAACTCCAAGTGCTCACAATGGAGATGTCTCTGTCTGAACCAGCTGTCTGTACTTGATGGAAAGATCCGATATGCAGCATTCCATCTGACTTCCTTTGAACACCAGCCTTAGGATGAGTCAGGTCTTTTGAAATTCCTGGTTATCTCATTTGGTTGTAGAGTCTTGGAAGCTGCCAGGATTTAGCTGCTTACATTCTTAATATACCCCTGCAAAGATATAGTTGCCAAATCTGTCAGCCTGTCTTAACCAACTTTTTCAGTTGAGCCTCGGGAGGGGTGGGGGTCATGATCCTCTTCGCCTAATTAGGTAGCTACAGATGCTTTTCACTATCTGAGGTTAATCAACTTGAAGAAGTCTGTCATATATTTTCAATGCATTGTCTCTGAGAAGTCTTCCACAGAATGAATAGAGTAGAAGAAGAAGAAGAATTAATAGGAGAATAGAAGAAGGGCATGCTATATATAATAAAGCAATGCAATATTATTGCTTTGAGAGGTGTGTACTTGATATATTTCCTTGACTGCCCTGAATGGGAAAAATTTTCTGTTCCGGTCGATGCTTATTCTGTAAAATCTGAGTGTTAACAAAACAACTTGTATGTGAGGAAGAGGTATAGTTGAAAATAATATTCAATTCATATCATTATGTTAGCTAATATTACTTTTCAGGGCAGTAATAAGCACTTTACTGTTGTCAAAGCAAAATTTATATCCATATGAAGACATAAAAAAGTTACTGCACGTTACTAACGTGCATCCTTATTAACAGGATGCGCCTTTTCTGACCAGATCCTTTCCAGAAGCAAGTTCTTCTAGGATGACATTGTAATGCTAGTATATCTGTAGTCTATCTACCTGAATTCCTGCTGCTTATGCAATTAGCATATTTGAAACCCACGAGGATGAGCCTGACGAGTCACTTAATTTATGCAGTGTTTAAACTATTTATTAGTAAATTTCTTTTTTTTTTCCCTACCCCATATACCATGTAGAGACTGATCTGAAGTAAACCAGCATGATCATCATTGCTTTGATTGTCTTTTATCTTTCCTACTCCCAGGAGACTCACCAACAGTTAGCGAACCAGAAGAGTCTCTATGTAGTGGAGTTCCGGGAGGAGCAGGGCCCTCTGCCCATCGTAGTGGCACTGCCTGAGGGGACTGTTCGTGAGGATCCCGAGCCTGAAGATGAGGTTCCAGACACAAAGCTGGAATGGAGTGAGGTGAAAGAAGCTCAGGGAATGAAGAAGTCTTCCTGGGCAAATGTCAGACGGGCAGCGTGGTAAAAACTTCAGTCTTTCTGTCTTTTCTGCTCAGAGGTGCAATTGGGAAAGTCCAGCCCAAATGGACAGGTTGTCTAGGCTTACATTTCAGAGGGGAGGGCACCAGTAGCTGTCTCATGACATTCATATGCTGCTCCCATTGCTACCATTCAGTAACTTTGTTTGCTTTCCCACAATTCTTCTGACCACTGTTCAACTAGGAACATGCAGACTTAAGCAGCTGGTGAACATGACTTTGACTTTAAGCATGTATTTACTTGATTCATTAAGATGGTGTTTAATCAACAGACCCCATGTTTCTTGGGAAACTACTGAAGATATAAGATTGTGAAAGCAATAAAGAATCCTCAGAAGGAGTTCATTGTGGGTTTGTTGGGGTCTTTTTTGCAAAATGCCAATGTCTGGGAGATCTTGAAGCAAGCAGCAGTAGTGGGAGTTAATGTATGCACTCTCCACCTCCTTCCCTAGGCTCACTCATTATGGTGGGGGAACTGTGAAATCAAAGTAGAAGTTGTGTGTCCTCTGGTGGGGGGGAGGGCAAGGTGATGGTGGTGGCCAACAGCTGGAGTTGTGCAAATACTGTTCATGCAAGTGGGGGAGTTCCCCAAATGAGGCGGAGCCCAAATAGCTGAGGACAGCCACCCCACAGTCTCCTGTGGGATATTGCAGTGTTATGACTGCCATTGGAAGTCTGCTCCAAAACCTGCAATCCAGCCTTTCCTATGGTAGTCTCCTCTGGACATGTGCTGGGATAAGACCTAACTTCATTTTCTGCCAATTTGATACTGAGCACAGTAGTCTTGGACCCTACCCAGAACTTAAAGTGCTACAGCTGTCAGAAGTTTAAAGGAGAAAAAGAACATCCATGATACATGCCAGCCTCTGCCCAGAGATGAAGTAAACCCCTTCATGTAGCAGATCTCCAACTGAAGCACACAGGTACATGCTAGATGATAGATTGGAGGATCCGTCACCCAACTCCTACCAGAAGATTTCTCTGTATGATAAAAGGTGTTTCTACCACCTGTTTTGTTAGTACAGGAGAAAACACGTTAGAAATACTTCAAGATCAGCCTGGGAAGTTATGTCCGAAGTTCTGATGTTAAAGACATTTAGGAGCAATATTTTGCCTTGATTTCAGTGCAGGTTCCTAAAGACAGCAGTCACGTACGTACAAAGAGGCAAGATGAATTTAACTGAGTTGTATCTCACTCTGTTAATGGAAATTTTAATTCAAAGGCCATGCCTGCTGAGCAGTTGGCTGAAAGCTTTATTCCTGTTTGCCAGCTCAATTTAAATCCACCTTCAGCAGGATTGCAAAGTGTTCAGTTTGCAAACCTTCTTGTTAGCAGCATATAAAACTACTGTTCAAGAGTATGTGCTCACGCTTAGCTTGCATCTTACTGTTGAGCAAAATCAAGAATGAATAAACCTGGGCTGAAAGAATCAAATCTTGCTGCATTTAGAAGACACTTTAGTTTACCTCTGTCCTTGCAGAAACTGAGCTCAAGTGAGTTGACTCTGCCACTGGCCAGAAACAGCCTGAGCTTGGGTAGTAGAGAGAGCCTAAAGTGCTGACTGGATCAGCTCTTAGTCAATTGTTTCCCTTTGTTGCAGTGAGCAGAAGGGTCATGCCAGCATTTTCTCTCTTCTTGGAATGAGGAATGTGTGTGTCAGTAGCAGGTGACTGCGTCCTACTTGGAGATGTCCTGCTACTTCCTTTCACTCTGTTCTTGCATTCCCTCACCCAACATATCTGGAGAAGCCCCCCATATTCTGGCCTAAGTATGGTGATGGTGCCACAGGAGATCATACAAGGCCACTGCTGCACAAAAACTGGGGATGTGGGTAATGTCAAGGTCTCAAGCAATGCCCCATCTGCATAGTGGGATGAGATGGCAGAATTGGGCAGGTCCTTGTGTGATCTTGGGAATGGCTAAAGAAAGACCAGCTATAGGGACAGGTCCTTAGCTAGCAGCACCCGATGCAGAGCAAGTTGTAAAGTCCATCTCTCCCCAGATGACCTGGACCTGAACACTTCCTTGTGCATCCCAAACAGATCTCACACCATATATTCCCAGTTTGTGAAGTATATAGGCCATCACTCTGCACAAGGGAGACTTGCAGACAGACATCTCCCTTGAACCCTTCTTGGTCACTCAGTAATTTCTGTTCTCACTGCTAGTGCAAGGTAGAACAACACATCATTCTCAGTGAATCTTTTTTCCATCAGCTAAAGCGCTGGGAAGTGTCTGACTGATTTCTAGCCCGTGCCTCCAAGAGAATCCACACAAGCCTTGGAGGTCCACCTTGTGTGCTAGTAGAAATGAGGAGCTGCAAGGCAAGGAAGTGGTAGGGTGAATGTCATTTGCCTTTTCAGAACATAAAGGAAGTAATGTAGTAACCACCAATCTTCCCCTTTCCCCAAGGTCTGCACACCAGCTCTACTTGCATCTGCTCCCACCAGGGTCTTCAGGACTCCTCTGCCTTGTCTGTGCTCTCTGGAGGAGGTTTAGGGCTCTTCTTAGACCCACAGGACAGTAACTCATGTTTGAGCATTTCCATGAATTGGGAATCCCTGTCCTCAAAGCAAATGGGGTTTCAGTGCTTGATTCTGTTAGCACAAGGGGGACCAAGGAGTAGGACAAGGAGACCAAGGAGTCTCGGTAGAAAGATCCCAGGTGGGGAATGGACCATAGTTGGGTCAGGAGAGGGGGAGGCAGGCCGAGCTGGCCGTGAATCAGACTCTGCCACAGACCCACATGGGGCTTTGATCCCTCCATACATGTAATCTTTTTGTGGGTTTCCTGTTTTCACAAGTTTGTTCGTATTAATACAGATGCTTGTATGGATGTTTTACCCAGCATACAGTTTGCTCATCACTCACAGATAAACCTGACTGTAAAATGAGAAACATCAGAAACTCTTGCATTTCCCATGGAGGTGACCAGGATTTTCTATTAAGTTTCTTTGCTTTCAGACAAAGCCAATTATACTCCTACAATTCAGGAGAAGATGGAAGTGCTTCTAACTCATTGCATCACTGGACACAAGGTATCCAATATACAAATATTTGGGGAATAGCTAACATTGCTGTTAAGAAGCTGTTTAATTAAGCAGGAGCAACCAGGGTTACAATCTGAGCATAGTTAATGAATGATATGTCTGTAACCTTGCTTTTATCACAGGAGCTAAGGTTTTGACTGTATTCAAGTGGATAGTTTGTTTTAACTAAAGTGTAGTTACCTGCTTTCTAGAGTAGACACCTGCAGACCTCCTTGTTTTGCTAAGGAAGCTGGAGAAGAGCAGATAGAAACTCCAGTTACACTGCCAGTTGAAAGCCGGTGGTAGATGTGGGGATACAATAAACCCACTGGTTTTAAAAGTGTGATGGAACTTGTAAGTGCTCTAAAAAACCAGACTGATTTGTGGCTTTTTAAATGGGCGTCTCCATCTAGCTGCATCTGCAAGGGAAGGGGAGGATGCTGTTGGAGATCAGGTGCCAGGCTGTGGGGTTTTGGAAATGTCTGAGCAAATGCATAGCCTGTGATGGAGCAGCCCCATATATTGGGCCAGGCTGGGAGCTGCTCTGTAGGCAAGAACTGCAGGTGCTTTGTAGTCAACAAACTGCAAGGGCTAACCGTGTGCAAGCAGCACTTAGTAGAGCTAGCTCACTCACATACTGGGGAGTCATGCTAATATGCAGTTAACCCCAGACAAGTATCTCCACGGGAGAAGGATCAAGCCTGCAGTGTTCATCATGGCAATATTTCCAGTGGGGTGACAGCAAAATCTCAGGCCAATGCTGTCCTCAGGACTCTCTGTGGGGATGAGATCTGGTGCGCACATGGTAGATGGTTTATACCATCTATACCATTTATACCGTTTATACCATTTATACCTGGGAGATCCTCTGAGCTCTGGGCAGCATCTTTCCCTTCAGAAGCACTGAGGTGTGCCATTTTTGAGCCAGCTACCTTGGGCTGCCCAGCTTCCAGGGCGTGTAGGGCTGTACTGAGACAATACAAAGGCTGGGCACAATAGGCAACAGAGACCTCAGGGTGCTTTTTTTCATTTTCTTTTTCTAATTTTTGTTTTTCTTTCCACCATGCAGGGACCATGCATATTGCTGCAACTCACCTGGCACCTGATAGGTGCAATTCAGCAGCCTAGTGCAACAGAGCCACACCTCACGGTGTCACTGCCCTGTGCTGGGGCACAGCAGCCCTGTGCCAAACAGGGACACTCATTCACCTGCAAGCTGTTCAGCTGCATGGGATTGAAGTTGGGGCCACACTGGGAGGGTTTCAAAGTTGCAGCACTGCTTTGTATCAGTTCATTTGGATGCTCTTGCCCCTGTGGTGGCCCTTCTCCCTGCCCAGCCCTCCCCAGGCAAAGACTTGGCCCAGGTTACACTGGGGCCACAGGGCCTCCCTCCCAGTGTAATGTCCACAACCTTATCTCAGCCTGCTCCTGGCTGGTTTTGTTTTTTTTTTTTCTCCAGTGCTGGTTTACAGCAAGGTTATGCTAATGCTGGGGAGGAGGTATCTCAGCAAACCAGGTGGAGCCAGAAGGAGAAGGACAAGCAGGTGAACTAGTGCAGACTGGTGTAAACTGGTACGCAGCAGGGAAGGGAGATGCAAAGGGCAAAGCAAAGCAGAAACAACCGGGGAGGAGAGATGGGAGCCCTGCCAAGACATTGGCTGCATATGTGATGGCCACAAGGCATAGGGATATGGCTGTGAGGGGACAGACAGCACAGTTTGGCACAGAGGTGCTGGCCACACCTGAGTGCAGAAGGTAGAGATGTATCACATCCCAGGATCCAGGGTATGACCACAAATGGCTGTCTGCCTTTGTAAGTAGACCCAAACAGAAATGTGTCTTTGTATTTTAATGCTAAATTCAGGGGCATTATCTGGGTTGTTGCAGGGCGAATCTGGGCACCAAACCCCACCCCCACCCCCCCCATGATGATGTGATGTTGAAACCAGTTTCAGCTGGTGCATGTTAAACCTTTACAACCAAGTGCCACTGTCTAAAGTGGCTGTCAGTTCCCGTCCTCCTGAAAAGGGGTTTCTTTTTCCACCTCTGTTGCAATCAGCTTGAGTTTGTCACACTAACACAAGCAAAACAGGTCAGGCTGGTTTTCAGCAAGGAAAAAAAACACGAAAAAAATGTTTTCCTCCCATTGCAATTAAAAAGCTGCAACCCAAAGGCCATGGTCACAGCTCAAAAGTCCCTACTGGATCTGAAGCCACAGAGGTGTCTCCAAGTCATTTATTTCCCTTCCATTCTCCAGTCCTTGTTATTATCTGGGAACTTCAGACTCAAAATGGAGGCATTTTTTTGCCCCACAAGTGGAAGGGCTAATTTGGTACCACTGGTTATTTGGCACCTCTAACATGTACAAACACCACTTCTTGGGTCTAAACCCCGTTTAAATTAACTCACTGTCATAGTTTAACCCCAGCCAGCAACTAAGCCCCACACAGCCACTGGCTCACGCCCCCTGGTGGAATGGGGGAGAGAGTCAGAGGAGTAAAAGTGAGAAAACTCATGGGTTGAGATAAAGACAGTTTAATATGTAGAGCAAAAGCTGCGCATGCAAGCAAATCAAAACAAGGAATTTATTCACTGCTTCCCATCAGCAGGCAGGTGTTCAGCCATCTCCAGGAAAGCAGAGCTCCATCAAGCATTAACAGTTACTTGGGAAGACAAATGCCACAACTCTGAACATCCCCTCTTCCTCCTTCTTTCCCCCAGCTTTATATGCTGCACATGACGTCATATGGTCTGTGATATCCCTTTGGTCAGTTGGGGTCAGCTGTCCCAGCCATGTCCCCTCCCAACACCTTGTGCACCACCAGCCACTTGCTGGTGGGGTGGGGTGAGAAGCAGAAAAGGCCTTGACTCTGTGCAAGCACTGCTCAGCAGTAACTAAAACATCCCTGTGTTATCAACACTGTTTTCAGCACAAATGCAGAAAATAACCCCATACCAGCTACTATGAAGAAAGTTAACTGTATCCCAGCCAAAACCAGCACACTCACCCAAATTCACACTCTGGAGTAATTTGAGTATTCAGATGAATATCATCACTGAGATTCACCTGAGTTGGTTTGGCCCCTGATGCTGGCTACAGGGCTGCACAGGGTCCCCTTGCCAGAAAAGCTCTCTCATTCATGCCTAAGTCTGTGCCTCCTCCTTAGGAACTGCCCTGTTACAGTGTAGTGCTCCTGAGGCTGTACAGGGCTGTGTGCACCAAAGGGAAAATAGCAGAAATTACTCTAGCCTATTTGTAAAATCACAGCAAACCCATCTTTATTAGCAACACAGTGCTAATGTATGTGAGAACAGCCACGCACCAAAGACAATAATTGATTGCTTCTGCTTACTCAAGACGTTATTCTAATAATGCATACAGTTCTACAGTCTACCGCTTGCCTTCTAAGTTGCATTTACAGGGGGATTAAAGACAGCGGTAACTCCTGGCATTATGGTTGTGCCTCATAATTCAGCAATACCCTTAGGAGTTGCAATAACTGATATTACTCCCAAGTCTAGTTAAATATTCCTTTTTCTTATCACGGATATGAGGTGGTATTTCCAGAAACTGCCTGAAAATGTTCTTTTGGCACAGCAGGTTTAGGGAGGGAAACAGGCTTACATGGGCAGGTGGCAATTAAAATGACCCTGTTTCATTCTCATGCTCCTTAGTGCTGGTTGTTTAGGCTTTGTCTGATAGCAGTAACAACCCTGGAGGCATAAAGGTGTGGTTTGGAGAGATTTTAGTGCTTTAAACCCAACTATATTGTATTTTTTAAAGCTGGATGGTTTTCTATTTGGGCCCCAATTACCAGCATCAAATTGTACCCGACCCAGAAGAGACTGAAGGGAAACAGAAGGTGCCAGGATATAGCTTTCTCGGGCAGGCTTTTTGTCTTCATTGCCATGGTCCCACATAATGTATATACTATAAACAAGCAGCTTTGAAAAAAATAAAACCCAAACCCAGCCTGGAAACTGCAGTCACTGAAGAACTTTCATGTTCATGGGGTGACCACAAGACACGCTTGTGAGGGGAGGCTCTTAGGATGATTTCCATCGCAGGAGCGAGTACACCTTATGGATCACGTACATCAGGGTAGCTAAGAATGCAAATACCTACAATGGAAAAACACATCAGCCAGTTAACTTTTTAGTATATGGTATGAGTTCCTGCACTGAACAAACACCTCGTGATGCATTACATTTCTGTTGACTTTTGCATGTTTGGAGACATTCATGCATAGTAGGACTGGGACTAGTTTCTCTCCCCTCTCCCTGAATGGTTGGTGCAAGTAAAGGTTTGCCCTAGAGGCTGCTCCACAGTCACCTCCTCACCTTCCTTCCCCTGCTTGCCAGGCACTCACCACAGCAGCAACGTTCTCCTGGTAGATGGTCATCATCACGGCGTTGGCAGGACCCAAGCTGATATAGGTGGAGTAGGCTTCCAACACAGCCATACTGAGGTAGAACAGAGATGCTGTCTCCTGGCAGATGACATCCTAAGAACAAAGGATCACACAGTCATTCCCAGGAGGGAGCACGCTGCAAAGGGGGAAAAAAAGGAACCCACACAAGCAAGCCCCAGCCTGCAATTTGGTGTGCAGTAGCAGCAAAGGAGACAATTGTATACCAGTGGTACCAGGGAGGGGAGAGGCCCTGAGGTTTGTCACATCCACTTACCAAGGTGACCCAGGAGCTACTGCCCCCATGTGCACCACAGATGTAGAGGCACAGGAGGGTGATGGACATGACAAAGCAGAACACAGAGACAAACATCACCCAGCCTTGCAGCATGGGTAACTGGACCTTCGAGGATGCCACCAGGATCCAGACAAGGCCCCCAAAGATCTGCAAGTGAAAGTGGGAGAGAAAGCAAGCATGGGATAAATCGGCTTATCCAGGGCAGAGCCAAAGGCCACGCACACCTCTGGCGCTAGCACTGCACATGGCAATAGCCCAGGGATACCTCTGAGTTCTTCCCAGCCTCCACTTGAAACTGGGTATTTAGCTGGGAGCACCTGCCTCTGATCTTGACCCAAAAAAAGCCTGCCTGTGGCCCTGCCTCCTGGTGTCACTGCCATTCATGCCCTCCCCACATCAGTGAGCTCAGGAGGCTGGTTCAGACATTTCTGAAGGCTGGTGTCGATGAACAGGGAAGCTTATCCCAGTAGGGCATGTTTGCTTCACACCCAGTGTGGCAGATACCTGAAAGGAGTGGTGCCAAAGGCAGCTCAGCTGCACAAACAGCACAGACATGGCCTTAATGAAGGCCACGTGAAAATGTTACCCTGAAAGGAGAGAGAACAAGCTGAAGAGAGGTAATACCACCAGTTTTACTCTCTGGTAGGGGAAATAAGGTTGGGGCTCCCCGCTTCTCCTGGGAAGGAGGACTTGTATTGCTGCTCCAGCTATTTGGGTCTTCCTTTGCTGGCTACACCAGAGCTGCACAATGCACCAGCTGCTGGTCCAGTAGCAGGTGGGACCCCATTCTTCTCACCCAGGCTTGGGAGTTTGCCTTGGGTTTTTTGGTGGGATGGGGAACACAAGGATAGCTACATCTAGGCTCCATCTTTTCTCTACCAGCAGATTCCTACACCAGAGGATGAGAGCACAATGTCCAATGCTGCAGAGCGTTGAGCTGCAAACGGTGTCTTTGCACTACAACACACTCAGCAGCTTTTCTCCGCCTCAAATCAGCCCAGTTGTTTCTTGAACCTGTGCAAAGTTTAGTCTATGCAGCATCCTATGATGAGGAGTGTCTCGGCTGAACGCACACTGCGTGGAGACTGGTGCTGCTGTGGGGACCTATCCCTCATCACTGGCTGGTCTTGGGCTCGCAGGCAAATCTCCAGAGGTAAGACAGCCTCACTGACTCTAAGATCATTCTGATTGCCAGTGTATCCCAGGCCAGCCTTTGCCAGCATCCAGGTGCCAACTCATACAGATCATGGCATTTCCATTTCCTTGGAGGCTTTTTGCAAGGGGAGAAAAACGTTTCTGATTTACAATACTCAGAAAATGTTACATCATTTGTGTCACCCACATTTGTAGGAAAGTTCATTGGTTACATTACACAAATTGATACATTAAATCAAGGATGCGGTTGAGACCTTGCAAATATCTGAGTGCATAGGTTGTCCAAAGTGCTGCTGGTTTGCTGCCTCTAATAACAACCAAAGACTGACACTTGAAAACTAATCCAGTCCCTGTAATAAATCGTGCAATGACACCATGAGTGCGTTGCAGCTAAAGATCCTGGAGAAAACCTCACTGCTGCTCCATTAAAATCCAACACAAGTGGGGTGAGATAAGAGGTTGGGGGAAGAAGTATCACTTCTCATTTCTTACCACTCCCCAACTCTCCTTTCTGCAGGATGCGATTTCTCACTCAGACAAGTATGTTTGCGTGGTTTGATTACTGGCTTTGGTTCAGAAGAGTCATAAAAATGAGGAAAGGGTCAAGAGGCTTCCAATAAACACACAGCAGGTTGGGGACAACAGTCTAAGAAAAAAAAAAAATCTTTTAAATAGCCTTTACAAAGCAAACATATCTGCTTTCAGCTCATTTCAGCTTTTCCACATAGGCCTGGCTATCCAGATATGCAGAAGACTCTTCAAATGAAATAGATTACAAGAATGAAACCCAGCCTCACAGAATAAAAATGGTAGCTCTTAATCAGCACACCCCGATGTGGCAATCGTATGAGCTGCGGGCAGGACCTTCTGGCTTTTTCGCATCTGTCTTAGCATTTGAAATGACAAATATTTTTGTGGTTACCATATTAGTCCACTGAAGGCAACCTTGGATTCCACTACGGACTGAGAAACTCTTTGTCCTTCTGAATGCTGTGATATGAGGCAGCTGCCCCTTTTGTACACAGAGATAATACAGCTGAACAACCTAGAGTCATAACGCCTCCAGAGATGGAGAAATCCAGTTATGCAACATTCTTCTTTCCCAGGTGGTTCCTTAGCCTTTAGGATGCACATTTCCAGATCTTACCCAAACCAAAGGATAGGGTGCTTATTTTCGTCTCATTAAGCAAGCTGCCTTGCCAAATCCCCTGGAGAAAGGGATTACAAACAGTTCAAGGCACAGCCACTACCGTAATATGCTGATGCCAACAGCATGTTCAGCACCAGGACTACCGTAACCCAGTGGTAGAGGTGGCTGGCAAGTGTCTGCCCCACCAGAACCTCCACAGGGACTTTGTACCCACCTTCATGCAGCTGCAGGAAACCTAGACCATGCTCTCAGGCCCTGGGCAGAGACCAAGTCCCCAGAGCATATTTGGAGGAGCTGAGGCAAACTTCTCCTTATACATCAGTAACGCCTGCTTTACTCCAATTCTTCTTTGCTCGACAGCTAGGAGAATGAAGTAAGTGCTGTAAATCCCAGGAGTGTGGACTGACTTGGGTGGCAAGGAAGGATTTGGTCACAAAGGGCAAAGTTGAAGTTTTAGCATTAAGTGATCTGAGTGCCATTCTACAACCCTCAGCCAAGCCCCTCAGTGCTGGATGAAAGTACTCAGGCTTTGGAACAAGCCTCTCAAACTGTTGTGAGAAGAGCAGGCTTCATGGGCAGAAGACACAGGAAAAAGACTTTAGTTGAAACTTTCCCTCTTCTAGTCAGTGCTCGCAGCAACTGCTTTTAATCACCTGTGCCAAACCTATTAAGATTATGATCTTCTCCTGCTTAAGGAAACTACAATATGGGAAGAAGTTATAAGGTGTTTGTTCACTCTTTGCTCACCCACTGTTGCCCACACACCCAGGTCCAGCGCTCTGTGTCTTCAGCTCGGGAACATTGCAGCTGAGCAGAACAGCTTCAGCAGCCTTGAGTCTTTGCTGCTGTGAACAATTACTTCAGCTTGCCTTTAGCCCCTGCTTTAAGCAAACCGTTTATCTTCTGCCTGTATCAGCTGCTAAAATCATCTTCCAATTAATTAGTTGGCTCAAATTGGCAACCTAGTTTAAACCTACCAGCAACCCCTTCCATTTTGTTAGGCAGGAGATTACAAAATGTTTACAGATACACCACAAAAATCCCCTGCAGACTAAAGGAGAGCTTCAGAGCTCCCAGCTCAGGGCTTGTGCTTTTCTCTGAGAGTAAGCTAGGCATCAGGGGCTGCCCTCAGACCCCTATGGCTCAGAGACCTGGCACGGGTCCTGAACCACATGCTTTGTATGAGGTCTCATCCCTCAGGCACCTGCAGCATGAAGCATGCTGGATGCCCTGCAAATAGGATCTGCCCTCCCCAGGAAGAAGCCAGAACTCACGATTTCAGGAATGAAGAGCACATCTGGAAAAGTTGTCAGAACAGCCAGGCCGCTGGGCAAAGAAGTGGTGGAAGTTGCTGAGGACATTGTGAGCCTCTCCCACGGTGACTGTCAGCTGCTCTGGCTCTAGCTGCTGGAGGTAGCTGCCAAATGCAACCTTCTTCCCTCCCTCTTTTCCTTCCTTCTGTCCCTCCCCTTCTTCCTGCTCTTCCTCCTTCCCTCACTCCTTCCTGTTGGCAGATGAAGAAAGCTGTGAATGGCACAGGTGTGGCCAAACCCTGTGACCAGGGGCTACTTGGTGGCTGATGGGAGCCACATGGGAGGTTTTCAGGAGAGGTGAGCAGCCCTGAGGCATTTTGAGCACAGCTGTCTGTACACAAGCTGAGCGTGCAGGGCAAGTCCCTGGGTGGTGGTGGGTGGCACTGCCTTATATCTGAGGGCAGTAGGGAAGACCTGTACACATCCAGACAGGCAACCTCTCATCCCCTTTATTTGCACAGTAAATCAGCTTCTCCGCCACCCACATGAGCTGTCCACAGCAGCTGCCGCAAGGGCAGCTGGTGGACAGGGCAAGACAGGACATGACAGCTACTGGCAAAGAGCAGGGCTGAGAAACCTCTCACAGATGGACATGCGTCCCAAGACAAGGGCAGTTGAATTGCAGGATGAACCACTTCTGTCATCTCGGAGATTGGATATGCCAAGGTAAGAAAAATGACATAAAATAAAGAGATTTCCCAAGCCATTTGGCTTTTTCCATGACATCAATCCCTTGGCAGCCCTTTCACAGCCACACCAACACTGGAGCTCTGTACTAGCCTAGCCTCCCAGTGGACCCAACACTCTCTCTCACTCTCACCACAGCCCAGCTTTGCAATTAAAATCTTCCAGCAATTCCTCCCACACAAAAGGTGCCCTGAATACCGACTACCGCTGGCCCTCACCTTCCCTTGGCAGCCCTTTCACAGCCACACCAATGCTGGGCCTCTGTGCTTGCTTTGCCATGTAAGTGGCAACCTTGCCAGAGCCCAGCAACAAAGTGGACACTCACCTGCTAGGGCTCCAACAAATAAATGACCGGGACTGAAACCTGTTGACAGTTCATCACTGCGCAACCCTGGAAGAGTGCAACTTCTTGGTTTTTTGGGGCTATTTTAAATCAGCTTCAGTAAAATGTCTCTTAGATTTGTAAATCTTCAGGAAGAATAAACATTGCATAATGCAGGTGAAGTGCTTGGAAATGTTCTGACTTAAATGTTGTTGACGTGTAAAATTGTCTGAAACCTCAAAATTGAATGTTACGGTTAAAAAAGGAGGAAAGAATTGTTGGGGTTTTCCTTGCTGAAGAGTAGTAGTGCTGTGTTAATTTTTAAGGACAATTTCATACTGAAGGGGCTAAGATTGTAAACCTTTGAAAAGCCCACTCGTGATTTCCATTTTGGATTTGTTTTGAAATCTAAAAATTATTAATATTTCAGCTCTCTGTCTTTGCTTTTTTCTCTTGAGCTGCGGAGTTGTTTAGGACACTTGATGTAGTATATGTACATAGATCTGTCTTGTTCTTTTGTGTAATTCTTTTTGTAAGGTATTACGCTTACTTGTTACAAGTACAGTAATCAAGTACTACATACAAAGTCTCAGATGATTTTTTTAGCAAGGTTGATAGGCAATACCTTCTGGGTTTACAGTTTCTCTTGCAGTATATATCTGTGGTGTAATTAACTTCTGACATTTAACATTTCGGCATAGTACTTGGCAGGCCTGCCTCTGTTCTCAGCAGACTGTAGTAAGGAACTGATCTGTAGTCTCTTAATGCTAGAAGACTGCCTCTTGGTCTACAAAATGATATGAAGATTTCAGACGGCTAAATGGGGGACAAAGTCTCCCCAAACCCTCCGGAGTGTTAATGCTGACTCTACTCCAGCAGTGCTTATTGAGAATGAAATCCATGTGCAGAGAAAGTAAGGATCTCCCTTAGCTGCCCATGTCTGGGTACCTATTGGTGCTCAGTTAATATCTGGAAGTGTCTTAGACTGGAACCATTTTTGTGTAGTAATGGAGGGCTGTGTTCCATTAAGTAACAGGGAAGACTATATCCTGTGACCTTTTCTCTGGTGGCTTGGTATGTATGTGCAGCAGTTGAAATAAGCCCAATATGGCTTCCTGGAGACCAAAGCGTTCTGGAAGACAGTGCTGAGCAGTAGGCTACTAGTGCCTGCAAAGTTCCTGTAGTCTCTTTCTTCCCCACTCCCCAGCAGATTCTGGGCTGAGATGCACCCAGATTTTCCAGGCAGTGATCAACCTAGTGGACGATAAACTGGATTTTCCTTTAAACTGGATTTTCAGTTAATTGAAGTTAGTTAGAACTTGGTTGCTTCTGCAAATTGTAGATACCTATCTGCACCTTTAGACTTTCTAAATGCCAACAAATTTATTTTTTTTCCCAACAGGAACAGTGAAGCTAAATGCTCTTTGGCTGAATAAGCAGCACTGTATAAAATGTCTCGTGTGTGAAGATGTTTTTTGTACATTTATAATCGTGTTGAAGTAAAAGAATAGTATGAAGTCGTTCTTCTAACAGTTATTCAGTAGGTCTACAGTAAGTAAAACCACGCTGGAATAAGAAGGTCTGCTAACGGTGTGCTATCAGTGCTTATAATTAGTGTTCTGTTAACCAATGAGTTGGGTTTTCCCGGGCATAAATTGTGTTAGGAATGCAAAGCAAGGCTGACATCAGGAATGAATACTTCCCTGGTTTAAACAGCTTGCATCATTCCATCCAAACTCCGCTCAAATTCTTGCTTTGGAACCCAGAAAGAATGAGTCACATGTGGCTGTAGTTCATCATAGGTGCCTCTTTATTGAGAAACGAAACCTCTTCTGAGCCTGAAAGGTCGTAGCTTTATGTTGAATACGCATAGGAAGTTTGGAATAGAGATCAATGTTTGGAATAATGACCAAGTAAAAGAGCAGTGAAAAGGTAATCACTTTGTGGTTGTATTTATTGCTTGTATTTATTTTTCAGTGACTTCAGTTCCTCTGTCTGAGGTAATGTGAAGGTCTCCTCTCATCTGGATGCTACTGAAGTCCAATAAAATCACTCAGCCAGCGGAGTGCATGGAAACCACCTCTCTGTGCAGAGGAGTTGTGTGTTGTGCAGTTTATAGGGTGGGGCAGAAACATGATCTGCTGTGACTGTCCTCACTTCACAATTGCAAATGAATAGCAGCACTGCTTAACGCCTCATGTGGCTTTTTGGAATACCGCTGCCTTTACATGCAGGCTAGCGCGCATATACCGTCTTCCTTTCTGCATCGGTTCAGAGGTGCAGGGAACATACAAAAATCTGCTACTGTAAAGTGGCAAACATTATTACTCTGCATATGCTAGACTGACAGCACTGTCACCTATCTGGCCTTCTGGTGGAATGTACAACAGTGGGTCATCACCTCAAAAACACCCTTGGGAATTCCGTTAACTTGGGAGGTAGATCCTGATGCAAATTACTAATTTCATTCTTCCATGACAGACAGCAGAGCAGCTTAACAGAGCACAGGGAAACTTCTGGCCATTAATAATCAATGAAGGGAAACCGTGAAGGTACTGAATAAGTGCAGTCCCTCTCCTGTCCTGCCCAGTCCAAAGATAATATGAAGCCTTTGTACCTCAAATACTTCTAAGTTTTGTGTGTCCAGTTTGTCCATAGTTGGCATCTACCAGACACGGCTGCATCCAGTGATGACAGCTTTTAATTCTCTGCATTTTACACACTGATGTGGATGCGCACGGGTAGTTTAGGCATGTTGAAAGTTAACTCCTTTCGGCCTTGTCAATGAGAATTCTTGATTCTCTTTTAATAAGCACATCTTTATTCTTACCGAATCTGTGTTGAATTTCACCTTTTCAAACTAATGAAGCTTCACTTTTATTTTTAAGTCCTCTTGCAAGCAGCTTGACAGATTTTTCTAATCTAATAAACTGAATGCGAAGCCGGAGCGACCTCCTAACATCATTCTGTTACTACTTATGCAATCGAGGAGAGAGCTGCAACGTGGCACTTGGAGTATGGATCCAGTTGTTGCCCCAGCGCCACTCAGTGATGTGTTCTAGCTGAAGTGGGGAATAAAACAAGTGGATTTGGGGGTTACTTTTTTCCTTTGCTCTAGTCAGCCATGTATTTGTTGAAATTAGAAACCTATTTCTGTCGACAGATTCTCTGAGCTAGCAGGTAATGATGTCTGGGGTTTTATAGCAGTGCTAAGAAATAATGCTAAAAGGATACACAACCGTAGACTTTAATTTTTTTTCCTTAAGGGCTATTGTTTCTATCTGTACTGAGCAATAGAATATAACACAGATGCTGAATACATGAAAAGGAACATTAGAAGTTGTCATCTCATCTGATCATGAAGAAAATGTTTGTAGTACTTGCATTACAAAGAGGATAGCTTCTGATGCCTCTGCTGAGGGGAAGGAGGGACACAAGCCAATGTCCTAGGCAAGTCAAATTGTTTTGGTCTGATTTTGAAAAAGACAGGTAGTATTGTTACTTGAAGCATTAGATTTGTCTAAATAGCTCTGGGCCTTACAACTGTCCTACGTTCTCCCTGACACACTGAATCCTTGAGAGCTGAGTGGCTTTTAGATTGTAAAATATTTGGGCAAATTATGAATTATAACCCATTTCTGACAGGAACTTAAAGTATGCTGAAAATTGGACTCGTGTTCTTTAGCAGTTCACATTTTCTTTAATTGCAGACAACAACAGATAGCAGAAAGGGGAAAAAAAAAAAGAGAAGCAGCGCAGCAACGAAAGAAAATGGGGGAAGAAGCCCAAAGGCTAATGAAAGAAGAAGAAAACAAAACTGATGTAGAAGCGTCCGGACACAAACCAGGCATCAGTGGCACAGTGCCAAGGAAAAAGAGAACTTCAGCTCTACAACATACATATTGGTATTGATTTAAGTATTTCTAGGGCTTCAGCATTTCTAGGACTCCAACCGTTTGGTTTCAGGGCATTCTTCAGGGCATCTTGGAAGGCAGGGTTCTCTCAGAATATCTTCAACGACTGGTAGGTGGTTATTAAAGGAGAAAAAAAGCCCACAGAAAATCATGCCTTGATGGAATGAAGTTTCCTGCAATAGTCCTATTCCAGCACCCTTCTTTGCAGCAAAAGTGATTGAGCAAGGGTGTTGATTGAGAGACATCCTTAATGAATAGTTCAAGCCTAGAGAAAAGAATGGAAATACCTAAGAGTGTGGTAAATCTCCTGTATTGTCTATGCTTACCCGAAACATGTAATTAAACAGTTTTAAAGAACCCTTTGCTTCCTGCCTGATCAAGAATGTCTGCTTTTGCCTTTCCATAAAGGTATTTATAAATGTTTCACATTTTTCCATGGGAGATAATATTGACGCGTGCAGAAGAAAATTACTTGTTAAAGGTGACCTACGACTCTCAACGTACTCCTGGTAGAGTACGCTCTGGTAGAGCACAAGTTACAGCTGAACACAAAAGTGGATTTCTTGTCACTTTGTCACCTGCAGCCCCTGTGCTACCATGCCCCTTTACAACACTACAGTGGTTAACAGCAGGGGCATCGCTACACAGCAGTGGTGCGTGCTGCTCCTTTCTTATGAAGGCTAATGTTGTGAACGTAGGGGAGCAATTCAATCGCTTACTTGTATTGGTAAATTTGTATTTCTGGCAGAAATTCTTCTACTTCCTACATTAAGGGGGAAAAAAAGTCTCACGCTGTACACTTGTTGCATAGGTAGTACAACTGAAAAGAAGGTGTCCTCCTGTGAATACACCTAAGTGTGAAAATTCTCAGTTCAGTTAACAGCACTTCTCAGGTTCCATTTTTGTACACTTACTGTATGTATTTACAGTGGGATTCCTCTCAGAAAAGCGTGCAAGGTAAATAGGCAGTAGAAGACAACAGTAGTTTAATGAAGAAGAAAAGTTAATGTCTGCTGGAGGGAAAGGTGTGTGGGAGGAGGAGGGTCCATGTGGTCATTATGTGCAGCTCAGAACTTCAGTGAATACCTCCTGCATCTTCTGCTGTGCGGATGCTATTATCCCTGAATTCATGGGCTGTCTTGTGGCAGATGAGCGAGGACAGCAAATTCTGTGCCTGAGACGGGTTCCCTGTGTATCCAGGGTCCTGTGAAGTTGTGACAGAACGGGAAGGGGCGGGGGGACTAGATCACCTCTGCCTCGAAAAATAGAATTTTTAACTAAGTTGTAAGACACAAGTTCTGCTTAAAAGAGAAGTACTTGAGAAAGTAAAGACAGTAAGACTTACTCTGAATGGCCTTTGTCATGGAGAAAAGTTTAAAAAAATATTTAGTATGCTTGTCATGCTGCTTAAAATCTTGCACAGACCAACTGATTTGACAGCAATTTTTAGACATTAAAGAAGTCATTGAGAAATGTGAAATTTTAAAACACCTTTTAGAAAGCAACAATATGCACTTTTGTGTGTATCTTCTGCGCAAGGGTTCTGGCTGGAGTAGAATCGATGACTACAGTCTGTCCGGACTGAACAGCAGTATGGCAAGCAAATCTGCTCCTAGTACACACCTCTAAAGTATCTGATGGTGGATTGGAGATAAGAAGAAAGTCTGTGAATAAGCTTTAATAGCAATCCGCGTCTGTCCTTTCAACCACACTGATGAAGCAAGGAGGCACATGTCATAATTCTTTCCCTATTGCTGACACAGGGCAGGGAAACCTAATACCTGTTGCCTAGTTTAGGTTGGAAGCGACATCGCATCTTTCTAAAAAAATTAGTTTAGTGCTTACTATTGCTATTTCTGAGACAATGTAAAATAGGTGCAAATAGATGTTATTTATTAAAAATAAGAAAACATTGGCTAGTTAAGAAGTTAGAAACAAAGCCCCTGACTGCGTCATGAGAATGCTCGTGTGTTTTTGAGCCTTCAGCCGTTTTAAAAACGATTAGGTGCTGCCACCTCCTGCACATCAGCCCTCCTGCGCTGCTTTGCCCTCTCCTGCTGCGTACTCACACTGTTTTGCTGTTCTTCCCTCCATTTCCCTGCCTGTACTTGAGCACAACTGCTCTAGGAATTGCTCCCATCTACTCTACCAAGTCCTGACATAATGCCAGAAAGGGTACAGTGCTCTCGCAGGTAGTAGTCTGTATGTCAAAACAGCATGCATTGGTTTCATATGTTTTCCTGCGCTATAGTTGCTTGTGTTTGCAATGTCCCATGTTCATTTGTCTGAAGGGTTTTAGAGGAAAATGCTCCCCTGTTCTGCTCATGTAGGACATAAATAAAACAGTGCTTCAATTTTAGCGCATTTCTAGTGGTTGGGATTTAGGTGAGGTGGTTGATTTGGGGGGGGAAAGAAGGCAAAATGAGGAAGTGATCAGAAGTGAAGAACAGCCTTGTGAGTGGGTGGACCTAAGTAAGCATGCAGGTGAATCTCTGGTGAGGCGGTGGGCAGTGCCTGTGCCTGGGTGTTTTCAGCAGCTGAGAGGCATGTTGGGTACCTCTTCAGCTGAATATTAAAGAAAGGCTTCTTTGAGCCTGGATTAGAAAGAGAAATGCATAATGGGATTATCAATAGGTGTTGCTTCAACCAGGGAAGGAGCCGACTTGGTTCCTATGCTACCCTGTAAGCATGAATTCAAGCAGCCCCCTGCTACCTGACCCTTAACCTATGCCCTGCTTGTCCTCCCCACCTGCACACTTTGAGGCAAGACTTCCCAGTGTGGTATGAACAATTTCTCAACTCAGAAAAAGGAGGAGGTTTTATTGAACTCTTTGGAGGCTAATGGTCCTCCCCTAGCTGCTCCATACAGCACCAGCAGGATCCAGGTGAATCATGACTAAGAGTAAAGCCAAATATTACATGGGGAAAAATCAAGATGGTACATTTGTCACAACAACTGGGATATCCTCTGTGGATCGGGGAGCAAAGGCCAGTCCCACAGAGTCTGGGACTGGAGCATTTATCGTGGTACTTCAGGCCTCTTCTTACAAAGGGTACCTTGAGCTGTCTACATGCTTGCAGGATGGAGGAGGAAAGGTGGCAGCTTGGAAGCGAGCTGTATTTCGGGTAGAGATCAGAGCACGGACTTCTATCAGGAATGTGACGGGAACTCTCTTGCTGAGCATAGGTAAATAACTTATGAGTGTTGAGCGGACAGAAGATTTTTAAGGGCAAGAAGCAATTTTGACGTTATTCTGGTGTTAGCGCCTTGTGTCTTAAACATGGACCATGTCCAAATCATGGTTTGAAATGAGTTCAGCCTATTGACATTTTAAATGTAAGTGTAGGTTCATACTGCTTTGTTGCCTGCTTGCTGCAAAAGACACCCACGTAGTCACAGGTGAATCTCTCTCCTAGAACTGAAGATCTAAACTAGTCCTCTAAACTAGGCTCCATTTCACCACCACTCACAGCAAAGATCACTTAAACAATAGTGGCTGTTAAAGAGAAACCCAAAATTGTGATAAAGATGGTAAAATCACATATAAAATATTGCGCTCTCAGCCTTGAACAGACATGCTTTGAAGTAGCAATAAGGCATGTTGTGTCATGTGTTCCAGTCCCATCCCCTCCACCCCCCAACCTATTAATTTTGGCCCTTGTGCCCAGGTACTTAAAAGAAAAGCTTTTGAAAGTGACTTTGCAGCAACTATGTATTGCAGTAGTGTCATAAGGCAAGTCAAGTGGCCTGCAGGAACCCAGCAAGGTAGGTGAGCATGGAAGAGGGTGTTGCTGGCAGAGGAAGCAAGACGCTCTCATCTTCTCATCTTTGTGAACTCTTGGAGCCTGTGTTACATCAACATGCCTGTTCGATTTCTCTTCCTTAGTGAAATGCTTAATGAACACTAGAGAATCTGTTGCAAACACAAGTAATTCAGAACCCAGGCATTACAAGGATGCAAAAGGTCTCTGAATTGCCTCTGTAAGCATTGGTGCATATCACCCTCTTGAGTGTTGCAAATGCTCCCCACATGCTGGCCGACTATTCCTCCTTCCTTGTGGCTAATAACTCCATTCTTCCCCAAAGCGGCAGGGCAGTGCATGGCGTTGTCTGGCTTCACTAGGCTTCTTCTGCTCTGTTACACTTGCTTACACTTATTACACTTGCTTTGCTGGAGGGGAGAACAGGAAGCCAGTGAGGTTTAACCGGCCAGAGGTGTTGTTGAAAGGTTGGGTGGAGGCAGGCAAACACCGCTATGTCGTCTGTTGGTTGGCTTTGCCCTCCTCTGAACTATGCACGGATTTCAAGTTTTGGACAGGAAGAATTTGTGGTTTGATGGTCACAGTGGCATCTCGGTGGGCACACTGAGACTGCATGGCTCTCAGATTAATTAAACAAGGTATTCTGGACTTCTGTTACATGCCGGGAAGACTGACACTCTCCTGGCAGCACAGAAATGAGCAGTTACAAGCTTCTGGAAGATTGCATTGAATTAAAGATTAGGCACTTGCATTTGTTAACTCAGCATGGGTGCAGTCATGCAGGTGGCATGTGTGTCCACAGACCAACTGGAGCCTTTTACTCTGCCTGAGTGCTTATGCTTGGAGCTGTAATGAAGTTTTTCTCAGCAGAATTCTGTTCTTTGGGTCCTGATGGTTCCTTATGCCCTGATACAGTGCCTCCGCCAGCTCTGCCTGTGGCCAACAGCTCAGCTGAGACCGGCTATTTTATATGGCTTTGCTACAATAAAACACTCACACATTTACCATTTCTAACAGGCTTCATTGAACTTGTGATTATAAAGGTAATTTACAATAAAACAATTAAATAAACAATAAGCTAAAGCACAATACATTTCAAAGGGTTCATATGACTACAACATTCCAACACATTAAAACTTAAAAACAACATTAACACTCAAATTGTACCTACACCTATACTTATCTTTCTAACACGTTTCAAGACTCTCAACAAAGTACCTTTTTGGTTACAGTCCCTGTAAACACACAAGACCAGTGAAACACTCAAGCAATTGTACAACTGAGAAGAACACTACACAAGACAGGAACAAACAATGTGCTGGAAACTGCCTGGGGAATAGGGGGTTGACCTCTAAATTGAACTGACTCTTTGGACAACGAATGGATAACACTAGCATGCTCTCTGGAATACATGTGTGACATCCTTAGCGGGAACAAGTCTCCGTGTCACTCAACACTGTAATTTCACAAAAGTTTTAGGTTAGTGCCGCCTAAAGAAATAGCCCACCTTTCTCTGGCCGTTTGCTCCCGTGCACGTCTCACGCTACTCTTGAGCCAGTGCAAAGTGCTGGTATATTTGCCCAGTGAACCAGCCAGGGAAACTCATTGAGCTTAACAAACAACAAATTAACATTCAGCAAACAAACATGAAAGAGAACTCACTGTATTCTCCTTGATCTCCCTGGTCATGTTCACTGTGCAGATATGTTGGCACCAGAAAGACACCAGCACGGTGGGGTGCGGGGGTGGGGAACATGGTGACTGGGAGCAGGAGGACTATTTCTGTAGGCAGCAGTACTCTCAGAAAACACCAGTTACAAACATCCTGTAGAAAGGCTTTACCTTTTCCATTCTGAAACAAGTAACATGTTTTCAAACCGATTTATAGGGCAAATCAAATAGTCAAGAGCAAAACGGTGGACTAGGACAGAACTGCAAAACAACGCTCCAGTACTGTAAATGAGATCTGTTCCTGCTCCATGAGTACTGAAAGCCCGCATGATAGTTGGAACAACAGGGGCTGCTACAGCCAGATCGCTGGCGAGTCTGCTGCTCCAGTATGTCTTCTTTATTCCTGTCTGAGAAACAGTATTGACGTACCCAAAGACTTCATCATCGTGAGGTTCTGTAAAATCAAGTTCTTTCACAAAATGGTTTTCATTAACTCCGTGCTCCACCTTCCTGCATGGAGGTGTCACAGGAGACAAAAGGATGGTAGAGTTTGGCTCACCTGGAGTTAAGTCCACTACGATACCAGAATCACTGAGGCTTTCAAGAGAAATTGACCCAATTCCTTCAGGGAAGAAGGCGGGCTTAGAGGACAGGCATCTTGAGCTCTGAGCTCTGAACATGTTTTGAATGAACTGCTCCCCTTCTAGGCTATATGGCACTACATCAGTCTGGATGGTCTGCTCCACCATCATGTTTCTGACTTTCTCCTCCTCCTCCTGGGAAAAAGTTAGTTTCTCACCCAGAACATTTTCAAGCATCTCTTGATTCACAATAGAATTGGAGGGAGCTGAATCACTCAACTCAGAGGTTGTGGTGGTCAAACTCTCTTCAAATAAATCAGTCCCGTTAGCTGTGTCCTCATGAAGAAACAGCCCACTACCTGCCAGCTCCTCCAGAGCTTGGTCCTCTGTGGTGGGGCTGTCTGGCATCGTGGTACACAACGGCTTCCCCTCAGAGTCACATGTGTACTCTGGGCGCTGCTCATCTCTCACAGAGCTCTTCAGGGCCATCTCCATGCTCGACACCAAAGATTCCAGTTTCTTGTTTTCAATGCTTACGTCTAGGAAGTATTTCTGAAATTTTTTGTCTTTCTCAGCCAAGCTCTTCTTCATGCTCTCAATACCTCGCTTGAGTTCTTTAATTTCCCTCCTTGCTTCCAAGAGGCTCAGCTCCATCTCCACATGATTACACTCGTCTTCGATCCAGTCTTCCTTCATACGTTCCACCTGAGCTTTGAGCTTTTCGATTTCTCTTTCCCTGGAGCAAAATAAAAATATCGTAAAACTTCTGGTGACTGCCTAGTTGAAGAGTCAACGTGAGGCTCCACCTCACTGGGGTGGCTATGCTGCAAAGATGCTCCAATAGAAGAAGCAAATTCCTCCATGCATCATTTGCTGCCACCTCTGAGAGAACTGGCAGAGATGTCAGCTGGCTGCCAAGACGCGCTGGCTGATTCCTAGCTGGAGTCACCAACCTGGCCACACAGCCAGCAGCCTTGTGGGCTATGCTGTGATCCTGGACACTTGGAGGTGAAAGTGGTGGCCTCTGGGTTAGGTCCAACCAGTACAGCGCTTGACATCTCACCTACTGCCTCACCCTGGAGGAAATGACAAACAGCTGCCTGGATGTGTCCCCTGTGCCTGCCAGCAGCTCGTCACGTATAGCCAGAGCCAACAGTGGCCTCAGACAGCAGGATGGCTCAGGGCTGCAGGCACCTGGCTTGCTTGGCACCCGGCTTGCTTTGCACCCCCCCAGCCCAGCATGGATCCAGAGGCTTCTGCCCTCACTTGCAAGCAAGTGGGGAGAAGGGCCCCCTGCGTGAGATCCAGCCCTCACAGGTACAGATGTCGGGCCACCCAAAGCAGGACCAAGGGGTCCCTGGGACTCTACCTGGGGGCTCCATTCAAACAACCCTTTGTGCCCGCTTGGGTTGTGTGTGCTGGAAAGCCAGTTCTCAGAGCACAGCTTTAGTAAAAGAGAGAACATCTGTTGCTGTGTAATGTACATTGTTGCTTCTTCGCTTAGCATCCATACAAAGTGCTACTGCAAAAAAGTCCATATCTAAGCAACAAAACCACAAGCGGGCACACTAGTTTGTGTCAGAGCTTTTCTTTCATTAGGGGAAAAGGGGGACATTTGTCGTCGTATTTTCTGAGCGAGGTGGAACTTTTTTATGTATAAAAGGTCTCAGTGCTAAAGTAGGCTGGTGAAGAACTATCCTTTAAAAGTCTTCTATCGGGAAAGTTCAAAAAAAGGGAAAAAGAGACAGCCATATTTGTAACGGAAGTGCACGGTACATATTCAGTGAGCACACAATGAAACCTTAAATACCTGAAAACAACCTAATCAGCCCGATCATATTTCCAATCTCTTAATGAAAACTTTACATGGTCAAGAAAAGAGTAAAAATGATCAGGACTCCCATCCCTTAATGCTCCTGAATAAATCTTGTCCAGTCTTATTTCTGAAGTGAAATATACCTTTCTGTAACTTTGCACTCGGATTCCTTCAGCTTTTTTTTCAAATGCCGTATTGTAACTTCTTTCTGCTGCAGAGGAGTCAAATACCGCTCCGGATTTTCTGGCTTAGTGCTGCAATTGTGACCACAAGAAATAGATTTCCCTGATCGCCTGAAAAGAAAAAAACCATCACACCATCACATAACATCACTCCTACAGTTCTTCAGTCCTGGCAAAAAGGAACACATCCCATAGACTGATATGGCGCTTGGCTCATTTTGGGCTCCTCAGTGTCCACACAAGTGACTCCCTCTGGCAAATCAAAGTACTTGAGAAAAGGGCTGATTTGTGGCTATAGTACAAAATTTACTATTTATCATACTTGTTTTCAGTGCCATTGCCTCAAATGAGACATTTAACTTTAAAACACCTAGCCATCTCCTCACCCAAAACGGTGCCCAAGAGCAGGCAGCTGGGCCATTGGCAAGGGCACCCAGCTGCAGACACAGCCAGGTAAGGAAGCGTACAGACTGAGTTCAGCTCCACATGTGAGTTAAGAAGCCGAGCACCCTGAAACCTACATTAATCCTATCTAGCTTTAGGTGTGTATCTGACGTGCTTGGCTGTTGAGTTGCCTGGGGTGGGAGGAAAGAGAGAGAAAGGGAGGGAGAGAAACAACAATTTCTTCTCTGCAATACGTGTCGCATGCTCCCGCAGGTATTAGTTTTCTTCCCTGTAGAGGAAACTGCACACAGAGGTACCTAAGGCCGGGCAGGGTGAATTTTCACCCGAGCATACAATATTTTCTATACAACCCCACCCAACTCTCTCCAAAGGAGAAAGGACCTTTCTGTGAAAGAACCAGGAAAGCCACATGAGAACTGACAGCATGAAACCACGGAAAGGAGCCTGCCTTGGAGTGAAAACCAGCTACAAAGTGCTTTGACTAAAAGTAACCTTGAATTTTACAGTACTGAAACAGTAAAACTTTTACATGGGATAGAGCACACTGTTGATTGTCGAGCCACCAATATGAAGAGTCACACCCATGCTGAGGAGCAACACGACCCCTTTGGCAAGCCAGACAACCAGCTGATGCCACATTTGAGTGCAGAGAGGGTAAGTCAGTGTGCTGAACACCAGGATGCTGAAATAAAGACTTACCTCGTCACTTGGCTGCTGTCACTTCCTTTGTTTGAGCCTGAGTTGCTTCTGCTGGCTAAAGAAGCCCCATAATTCTGACGGGTGTTCGCAGGACTCGGCTGGTTTTTGCTCAGTGTTGACAAAGGGGCCTTTTCACGGGAAGCAGGTGGGCTGGGTCTGGACTTGTTGGATAAGGATCCATTATTCTGACCATGAAGGCCACAACTGGAGGAGAACCAACATGGTTAAAGCATACTGGATTATCTTTATCACACAACTCATTATGTGTCTTATTTCACGCACAAAGCTGTCTAAACACTAAAACAGGTAGATAACTGTGAGTGGCCGGGAAGAAAGTCCTGAAGTCATCAGCCACTGCACACTCTTTCACTGACTGTGGGGCTCTCAGTCTGAATTATGTGATCTAGGGAAACGTTGGCCATTTTCACGTTTCTCTGTGGATAGCACGGTTCCCACTGACTCCACCAGATCATCCACATTCCCTGAACCTCTGACTCCATTAAGCAATGAGAGGACTGCAGCCTGGGCTAGGGCCAAAAGAACCACGCTTCAGCCTTCCCTGGCCAGACCGGCAGAGGGATGCCTGCTCATGGAGGTTTGCTCTAAGACTGCTTTCATGCTCCTTGGCAAGCAGCCTGAGGGATCACAGTGTGTGATGAAAACAGATTTGTTTGAGCCACTGTTCCTTTCTCTCTTTGGCATAGAGGGTGCTTCAGCTGCCACTGTCAACTATTCATAGAATCATAGAAGAGAATCATAGAATCATTAAGGTTGGAAAAGACCCCTAGGATCATCAAGTCCAACCGTCAACCCAACATCACCAAGTCTCCTAAACCATGCCCTGAGGTGCCACATCTACACATCTTTTAAGTACCTCCAGGAATGGCGACTCTAACCACCTCCCTGGGCAGCCTGGTCCAATGCCTGACCATTCATTTGCTTAGATATAGTTCAAAGCCTACGGTGAGCAGGCTGAAATAGTATTAAAATAGACAAAGAAAACCACAGATTTTTTTCCTTCCTTCCTTCCTTTTCCTTCCTTCCTTCCTTCCTTCCTTTTCCTTCCTTCCTTCCTTCCTTCCTTCCTTCCTTCCTTCCTTCCTACCTTCCTTCCTTCCTTCCTTCCTTCCTTCCTTCCTTCCTTCCTTCCTTCCTTCCTTCCTTCCTTCCTTCCTTCCTTCCTTCCTTGTTTCCTTCCTTCCTTCCTTGTTTCCTTCCTTCCTTGTTTCCTTCCTTCCTTCCTTCCTTCCTTCCTTCCTTGTTTCCTTGTTTCCTTGTTTCCTTGTTTCCTTGTTTCCTTGTTTCCTTGTTTCCTTGTTTCCTTGTTTCCTTGTTTCCTTGTTTCCTTCCTTGTTTCCTTCCTTCCTTCCTTGTTTCCTTCCTTGTTTCCTTCCTTGTTTCCTTGTTTCCTTGTTTCCTTGTTTCCTTGTTTCCTTCCTTGTTTCCTTCCTTGTTTCCTTGTTTCCTTGTTTCCTTGTTTCCTTGTTTCCTTCCTTGTTTCCTTCCTTGTTTCCTTCCTTGTTTCCTTCCTTGTTTCCTTGTTTCCTTCCTTGTTTCCTTGTTTCCTTGTTTCCTTGTTTCCTTGTTTCCTTGTTTCCTTGTTTCCTTGTTTCCTTGTTTCCTTGTTTCCTTCCTTGTTTCCTTCCTTCCTTCCTTGTTTCCTTCCTTGTTTCCTTCCTTGTTTCCTTCCTTGTTTCCTTCCTTGTTTCCTTCCTTCCTTGTTTCCTTCCTTCCTTGTTTCCTTCCTTGTTTCCTTCCTTGTTTCCTTCCTTGTTTCCTTCCTTGTTTCCTTGTTTCCTTCCTTGTTTCCTTCCTTGTTTCCTTCCTTCCTTGTTTCCTTCCTTCCTTGTTTCCTTCCTTCCTTCCTTCCTTCCTTCCTTCCTTCCTTCCTTCCTTGTTTCCTTCCTTCCTTCCTTCCTTCCTTCCTTCCTTCCTTCCTTGTTTCCTTCCTTCCTTCCTTGTTTCCTTCCTTCCTTGTTTCCTTCCTTCCTTGTTTCCTTCCTTCCTTCCTTGTTTCCTTCCTTCCTTCCTTGTTTCCTTCCTTCCTTGTTTCCTTCCTTCCTTGTTTCCTTCCTTCCTTGTTTCCTTCCTTCCTTCCTTCCTTGTTTCCCTCATACG